>NW_024531043.1:8673918-9066418 GCF_017590135.1 Pyrgilauda ruficollis
ACGGGTCTCCCCCGGCCGCGCCCGCCGCCGCCGGGGCCCGCCCGCGCCGCTCGTGCCGTGTGGCCCCGGGGTCGCCGCTTCCTCCGGGCCGCGGGAAAGGGAGAGGTGCCGCCCTCACGGGAAAGGCCGCTCGGCACGGCTCGGGCGGGCCGTGCCCGCAGCGAGAGCCGCGGCCGCGCAGCGGCTGCTCCGCGAGCTCCGCGCGCGGGCCGGGCCGGGCAGCGGCGGCGCCGCGCGGGGTTTGTCCCCGCTTGCCTGCGGGGCAGCGGCCGCAGCCCTGCCCTGCTCCTGTTCGGTGGCACGGGGCAGATCCTTGCCGTGGGGGCTCCTGGCTGGTTTGTTTCCTGTCCCACCTTCTTATTATTTCAAAGTCCGCTGGCTGTAGCCTCGGTGGTAGTAGAGGTAATGTGTAGGTTGAAAAGTTTGTAAACAAATCTAGCATAACACGAAGTTGTTGTGACAGAGTTGGAAGTAGATGCCAGATTTCCCGGCTTCTGATATCTTCCATCCCTTGTGTTTCCTATTGTAACATATCTGGCGTTGAACTTTACTTGGGTTTCTTGGGTTATATCCAGAGCCTGCCTGTCACAGAGATTTCTGAAGAGAAAACTTGAATTGGCTCCTTTTGACACTTCTTTCTTCAGCATCTGTGTTATGTCTGTTATCTGCAGGTGAAGCCCAGTGATTAATTTTACTGAGTTTTCTCTTTTCCTCTTTCAGCCGAGTGGTTTTACCTTGCTCCGTGCAAGAGGTATGTCCTGATGATCCTCCCTGCTGTATTCAGACTGAGGGCTGGGAGGGGGTTTTGTGTCAGAAATGTGACCAGCCTGAGTCCCAGCATTCCCTGTGCTGTGGCTGCACTGACAGAGATGAGTGACACACGTGTGATCCCTGTCCTGAGCAAGGAATTTCCAAGGAAGCAAATGCAGCACCGAGCCTTGAGGTGTTCTGAGCCTTCCACTGCCACCAGTACAGTTGTGCCCTGTGGCAGCACTTTGCTGCTGATCCAGCACTGAGGGACTCCAAGCCTTTTCCTGAAGCCAGAGGGGAAGGAATTGTCTTCCCAGACCTGAAGCCAGCCATTCAAGTGGCACTGAAGTGCAGTTAAGTGAGAGTCATGATAGGATGTCTGTCATGACAGGGTGTTGAACGTGCTTCTGAAGGAAACACTCTTCTTCTTCACTCTTCTTCTGTAGTGTGCATTTCCTGTCAGGGCAGCATTTAGTTGGTTGAAAGTGTTGTGCTTCTGAAGGAAACATCACTCTTCTTCTGTAGTGTGCATTTCCTGTCAGGGCAGCATTTAGTTGGTTGAAAGTGTGAACTGGGAGTGTTCAGAGCTGGAAATAAGTCAGTCCAAAATATATAAACTCAAAAGTGATATTTCTTGGTGCAGTGAAGGACAGCAAATTCACTTAGCTCTTGGGATAGGAAAAATGAAGTTATGGTGTGCACCCAAGTGCTGGGTTGCTGTGGAACTTGGTGTTTGTGAGCTGCAGACATGTGTTGCCAAAAAGTTGTCAGAATTTACTAAACATCTTTGCTATGGTGTATTTTACTTTGCTGACAGTCTTTTTTGTACTACTGAATTGTCAGTGGAAGCAGCTAATTGTTTTTAACATGTTAAAAGCTTTTGGCCAACTTTGGTGCTAACATTTGACTTCTCTTCCCTTTGCAGTATCAAGTTGGGCAGCTTTATTCTGTGGCAGAAGCTAGCAAAAACGAAACAGGTGGTGGGGAAGGAATTCAGGTCTTAAAAAACGAGCCTTATGAACAGGATGGCGAGAAGGGACAATACACTCACAAAATCTATCACTTAAAGAGGTGAGAAAAGCCTTGATGCACGTTGTAGCCCCTCGGTATTGAGCAAGAAATGTTGAAAGGTGAGGTTTAATTTGCTGAATTGTGCATGAGCGCTCTGGTGAGTGGGGAAATGGGAAATACAGTGGATTTTAAATATGTGGGATACTTGTCTGGGACAGCTGAAGGAATTGTGTTTCCTTGCACTGGACAGGAGTCAGAGATGAGTGGGACATAAAGTTCCTGCTGCAGGTCAGGAGCTGCTTGCCAGGGAGCTGGAGGTGAGGGCTCTGCAGTGCTCTTCCTCAGCAGGTGTCTTTGCTGCTCTGCAAGAGGAGGGAAAGCACAGCATTCCTCATGATCACACAGCTCACTCTGGTACCTTATCATTACCTTTCCCATTTTTTCTCAGCCATGTCGTGATCAGGAAGGTTTTTGAAGTTCCTGTGTGTTTCACTGCAGGTGACAGCGTGCATCACAACCCCTCAAATGCTTGGGTAGAATGTGCCTTTCTTACTGGAGTGGGACGAATCAAAGGGGAATGTCAGCTGGCAGGATTTTAAACACATTGTCCCTGTTTGTTTTCCCAGTAAAGTCCCTGGGTTTGTAAGGATGATTGCTCCAGAAGGCTCCCTGGTGTTCCACGAGAAGGCCTGGAATGCATATCCCTACTGTAGAACAAGTGAGTCTCCCCATGTGTGTTCTTCTGTCGGTGTTTTTATATGTGAAATCCTTCAGAAACAATTGTATCTAACAATGCTCTGTGTTTTCTTTTCCTTTCATTGCTCGTGTTTTCCAACGACACCAGTTGTGACAGTGAGTATTTGAAATCCTACCAATCATATATTGGGGTTTTTTAAGATATATTTTATCTGTTACTACCCATTACAATTGTCTGGCTCCAGCCTGTCAGATGTGCCTTGCTGGGACTCCTGGTGTAGAGCATAACAAAGTAATTCCCTTTACTTTATTTGTCTGCACGTGGCTATAATTAGAACTGTAATTTGTCAGAGAAATTATTTCATTTTCTGTGTCTTCTTTTATGCCTTTAATTATCATGCATTATGTGTGTCCTGGTAAGACATAATGCTAAAAAAAGTGGGAGGGGAAAAGTGACATATCAGAGGCTTCTACACCCCTGAATGCAGGAGGAGCAGGGAAATGGAATCAGTCCCTGCCTGTCTGAAATGCCATTCCTGTAAAATGAATTCCTGCCCCAGTTAAAATGGGGTAACTGGGAACCTAAGTGGATCAGCACAGCTCAGGATTTGGATTTGTTTTTTTAAGTTGCATGGGAGACACATCATTAAGATTTTTACATGTTTTGGCGACCTGTTTAATGACCACTTATTAGTTAAATGTTAAACTGCTTTATCTGCTCACTTGCAAACACAGTTTAGATTGTTACCATGTGGATGTGACACAAGTGAGTTTGAGCTGTTGAGCTTGACTCATTGTGGTACCTGTGCACACAGGTGTGTGCCCTCTGACTTTTGGAATCAGCAGGGCTCTGTCATTGTCTTTAGATGTACAGTTTGGTGGCAGCTGGACCATTATGATCCAGCTTTATGATTGTAATTGTGCTGTACAGTAACATCTAACTGCAGGATTGATAGTTTGAAAATTACTTGAACATTGAGGTAAAGAACTTCAGGGTTGAGGACAGCAAATGGCAGGGTTGTTTCTACTGGTGTGCACAGGTAGAGCTGGATTTCTTAAAGATGACTGGTTTTAATTTAGTACTCACTGCTCTAGTTTAAGATTATCATATACCTATTTCTGTGTGTAGGTATGGGACTGTTTCTCTGGTAATTTCAATATCTTGTGTTGCTAGTCAGGGATTAGTAATGGCTTGTATGTAGATACCATTTATCTAAACTTAGAGCAGAGAGATGTAATGAGACTTGTGCTTTTTGCTTTTAATTCTTACAGAATGAATACATGAAAGATGACTTCTTCATAAAAATTGAGACCTGGCATAAACCAGATTTGGGAACAACAGAGAACGTGAGTTGGGGTTTGGATACCAAGCCTTAGTGCAATTGTACAATTAGTACAGATAAGGTATTTTATACCTGGTGATGGTGGATAATTACTGCATAAAGTCAATGCCTGACCAGTGAGTAAAGCAAGAAAAGCATTTTTCAGGTCCTTGCAAGGTGGTCAAGCTGTCCCATCTAAGGAGATCAGGAGAAGGGGTTTGGTTTTTATGATTAGAGGTCAATACAGATGCTTGATTCTCATGCAAGTACTTAAATAGCTTTTCAGCAGGTCCTTTAGTTAATTTCATGTTATTTTACCATAGACATGCTGACAAGTTAGGCTGATGAGTTTATTTGAAAACAGGTTTCACAAGAGCACTGGAGTTGATCTGTGAACACTGCAGTTAAATATTGAAGCTGCCTCTGTGAATTGTCCCAGCTGGTGATGTTCTTGTTTTCTCCCCAGACAGTCAAATTGAGGAAAATTTTGATCTGTAATGACAAACATTTATAAACCATGCAGAGAGGAGTAGTTGTCAGTCTGTTTCCAGTGCTTGGGTGAGCTGTAACTCTGGATGTGCTGCACTGGAGGGGGATTGTTCTTGGACAGCTGCCCTGGCTGTAACTGAGTTTAGGTGTGCTGGACAGACCTCAGGTGTGGAGCTGATTCCATCCTCTGACCTTTACACACCCTCAGACTACTCCTGGTCCACCTTCAAGGCAGTCCTGTGACTCAGGGAACCTGTGAGATCAGGTTATTGAAATCTGCATATTTGCACTTGGAATTTTTACACCTTCTTTCTAGCTTGAAAAGTTCATGTAGATTCTGGAATGGGTAATGGTTCTAATTAGAGCTTGATTTCATTAGTGCTAACAAATGTGACAGATGAATAGAGCTTAATCTTAAATCCAGGTTTCCTGAATGCACAAGAAGTGAAGGCTTTGTGCTGGTTTAAAATTGATTAGTGAATGAATTAAACTGTAATTGTGGAGATCATTCCCTTGGAGAAAGGCAGAGGAAGAAGGGGTAGGTTTGGAGAATGCTGCCTTTACAGCATCCTGAAAAACTCCCTGGCACACACAGGTACTGCACAAGGTGCATCACTGTGTGATTCCCAGCATGGGAATGATTCCTTAATTCCTTCTTCTTCTTTTTTTTAGGTTCACAATTTAGATCCAAACACATGGAAGAGTGTTGAGGTTGTCCATATTGACATTGCAGATAGAACTCAAGTAGAACCAGGAGTAAGTAAATGTTCTGCTGTTGGGATTGGGATGTAGCACACAGCTGATTCCACTTGTGCTTTGTGTTTTTAGTGAATAAGCTAAAATGGTGTGGATTTCACCCAACAGAGACATGAAAAGTGTCTTTAACAGAACCATTCATTTATGTGCCTGCCTTTCTTCTTTGGTTTTACTGCTGATTCTTTCTGCACATCTGGATCTGTTGGGGCTGTTGCCTGGTTTGTTAAATTGTAACAGCTGGACTGTTGGATGTGTAATATTTTTTGGACAGTAGGGAAGTGGTAGGCACTGATATGCAGACTGTGTTTGCACAATAAATGTGATTGTCTTGGTTTTGTGCAAGGAGAAGCTCTTCATAATTTTTAACTGTTATTTTCTGAAAGTAGATACTTGGATATCCTACATTCTGGGGAGAGGATTTCTTTGCAGGAAGTCCTTGGAACTATTTTCAGTACATAATCCTCTTTTTTCTTTTGTGTATTTGACTTACAGAGTATCAAAACTGAGTGCAGAGTGGTCTCATCCAGAGTCTTAAGTCTCTTCTGATGTACATTTCTACATTGTTACATTTCTGTTTCCTTTTTATAAACTTCTAACAATGTTTCCACTTTTAGCAAATATTTTAGAGGATATTTGTAGATTCAAGCTCACAGTTTAGCCCATTTTTGTGTAGGAATACTTGGGATTCATTTTCACCATGTGATTAAATTTCTTATTTCCATTTCGTCTCCCAGAAACTCCGTTTTGCTAAGTCCTGACTTCATTAACCAAAGCCTGGCTTTGTGATTAAACTCTTAGCAGACACTGGTAGCTCTGAGTTGCCTGCAGGCTGACATCCTTGCTGTTTGCTTGTTTTCCCCTTCTGGGATGGGAGAGACATCTGGGATCCTCTGGGACCCACACTTGGAGTCTCTTCTGTTATAAAAGTCTGAAGTTTCTGGCCTTTGTCTTCTCTCTCTTTACTTCTTAGCACTTCAGGAGAGACATTTTCTATTTGTGCTGATACCTTTATCAAGTTTAGGTAATGAACTTGAATTTTATTTTTTTTTCTTGGAAGTTCAGCTACATCATAACAAAATTGCCAAGATTGACATGCTGACTCGTGCTCATTTAAGTATGTATAGAAATAATTTGGGTGACAGCTATGACTTTCTTTAGATACACATTTAACCCTGCCATCTCTTAATCATCTCCAGCATGCAGTCTGTGTCACTTTATGTTGTTTGTATATAAAGGTGACTTCCCAGGAGAGAAAGAGTTTTTAAAGTGTAAGCAAAAATGAGCACTTGATGAACATCAGAGGAGGCAGAGGTTTTGGAAATAATTTATAGAAAAGTACAGGGTAGTGAAAACAAATTGAAATCAGGTTTATGGCTATTTTTGTACAATGAAGACATTAAATGTCTTGTTTAGGTCATAGTGGATCTTTATTACTTGAAAGAAAGTTCTAAAATTACAGTTTTGTACAAATCAGTCAGATTACACATGGATTTGGATTTTGGAGTTTGGATTTCTGTGTGCTGTCCATTTCTCTTCAGTTTGAGGAAATATATTGGAATATAGGAATTGCTCTTTTGTAGTCTGTAAGGAAGTGTTAAAGATTCTCAAGTTGCAGAGCTTGATAGGTGGATCTCTCCCATTTCAGACTTAATTTATCACAATAGGCAGCTAAACAGCTCCACATTATTAGTGCTGAACCTTGGATTCATCATGCAATGACACATCCCATGGGACAGCCTATCTGTGTACAAATATGATGTGCTTTCAGTTTTATGCCCCTCTTTTCATCCTGTTTATAAATATCTCTTCCAGCCTTGTTCCTAGTGACCTTTAACTTCCTGCTCTGGGCATGGCACCACGATGTGAGTCCGTGATATCCAGGCTGGTTTCATTCCCCATTTGAACCTTGGCATTCTTTCAAAGGTGATCTCAGGCAATGGTTCCCCTGATAGCTGTGCTGTAGCTGCAGGACTCTTCAGGAGATGGGAGTGATTGCAAGGCATTTTTTATTAAAAGCCATTTAGCTAAACCTACCTAAAGCACACCAGTGCCTGTCAGGGCAGTGTACAGTGGTGCTGGTGACTGTTTCAGTTATGAAATAAGGGAATCATGCACTTGAGTTGGGTGTATGGCATACTTGGATAAACCTGATTTTGGTCTTCTGGTGTGCTGTGAATGAGCACTCACAGAGCTGTGGATGGTGTTGGAGGGAAGCTGTGGGAGGTGGTACCTTCCTCAGGATCTGTATATGAGTTTTTTGCTTCATAACACATGTACATTCTCCTGCTTCAAACACTAATACCATATTGAGCTGGAAACCCAGAATTTGTGTCCTCCTACCTAGTTAGTGTGATGCCACTCTATGTTCAGTTCCATTTTCCTGGGTTTGCAGATCAGGCATCAAACTTGTGTAATTTTCATGTTAGGTTCTGAAAGTTTTCTTAAAATCATTCTGTCCTGTTTGAATTTTTATACCATTTGATAGTGAACCATGAGTTCTCAGGAGCACTGTTACTACTCTGAGCAGGTCTAAAGACTGAGAATGAAATTGTAAAGAAGTGCCCAGGTTCTGGGTTTGTTGTGATATTACTTTATTGTATGTGGTTCACAGTCTCTCTAAATCATTCTTTATAATACATGGTTGCATTCATGAATATTATACTGAGAATTTGAGCAGAAACTGCCTGTGAAATGGTATTTGTGTATTTCTTTGAAATGGTTTTGCTCCTCTGTCCTGTTATGCTGCTGCAGGCTGATGTTTGCCTGTCTGACTTTCCAGAGGGCTTCAGGGGTTTGAGCTGTAATATTTGCTCCAGCAGCTGCCTGTTTTTCTTCCTAAGAAGGACTTGTTGTCAGGAGTTAAGCTCTTGCTGCACAGATATTTTCCTTAAACTCTGCAAAGAACTGTTGTTTATTTGTACTTTGGCTCTAGTCCAGTCTTCTTCCCTGCATGCTTGTAGGATTTGTGTGTAGAGAAGAGTTCCTACAATGCCCTCCTGTCCATCTAGGCTTTAGTCTATAAAGGGTTTTTCCTGTCCTTAACAGGATTTGGGTTAACTGAGTTCTAAAAGGCCTTGGTTCAAACCTTCTGTCTCTAGCACAGAAAACTCTACTGTGACTCATCTATTTCCTTGGGATTTCTGTTTTCACTCCTACCTTTTACTCATAGATAACATTTTCTTCCCCAGTGTTTCCAGCTGTGTGGTTGTTTTATGTGGGTCCTAAATGCAAGAGCACAGTTGCTTTTTGCCAGTGTCCCTGTGCAGTGGGAGGTGGGATGGCAGGTAACAGCATCATGTGGGCTTGAGTGTCCCTGGGGTATCCAGACCAATCATTCCACTCCTTAACCCAGGCAGATCAAGGCTGCACATGTAGCTCAGTTTAAATGCCTCATGCCTCACACCACTACAGTGAGCTGTGCTTTGGCAGGATGTTCACACAGTGAAAATAAATTCAGGCTTGTCTCAATGCAGTACCTGGTTTTATTTATAAAACTGGCATTAAGAGGTGGAATTCTTGGGTTTCTGTTTGGCATGTTGCTGCCCCAAACCAGCAGCAGTTCTGCCAGCAATTAGTTATGTAGAGCAAAATTGTTTATCCATTGCTGTATCTTGATTCACTTCAATGTCTTCTATCCAGTGGTTGTGTGAATTTTTTAAAAGGCAGTCATGAGCAGGATTCCCTCCTGTTCTGCCTCCCCAGCAGAGGCCATGTGTTGCAGCCTGAATAGCTTTAGCATGCTGGTTGCTGAATTATTGCCTTCTCCTCCTCTCAGGGGTCACAGACCCAGTGGGACAGTGCAGATGTCACAGTGTGCACAGCACGGGGCAGCCCTGGAGAGCTGTTGTGTTGGGAGCAGGTGTGATGGAGCCAGCCTGGCAGCTGTGCTGCACCATCCTGCCCCAGCAGAACCTTAACACAGTGGGATATTGGATCTGGTGGTGTTTTCTGACTCTCAGAGTGTTTTATGTTACAGGACTACAAAGCTGACGAAGATCCTGCATTATTCCAGTCAGTTAAGACAAAGAGAGGACCTCTGGGGCCAAACTGGAAGGTACTAGGAACTGTTGTTACAGCCTTAGGAATTGATCAGCAGAAGAACAAAGTTCATGGTTCCTTCAGAACTTGGCTCAGCTCCAGTTGAGGAACAAATTTTCTGTGGCCCAGCACATCCCCCAGGTGACACCCCAAAAGCAGCACAGAGCTTGCCAGTTCCCCCTGCCAGCCATCAGAATCTGTCCCAGCAGGGAATGGGCTGTGTGTGCCACTCCAGAGATCCCCACAGGAATTGAGGAGCCACTGCTGTGCCCTGGAGTGAATCACAGGGAGTCTGTCAGGAACAGCCCCAAGTTACTGATTAGAATGTTGTTTTTCTGTAATAATGCTTAGAATAATATTTTATTATCATAACAACATAGTTAAATTTAATTAATTTACTATAAAATATACTATTTATCATTCTAATGCACTAAATAGAGTTATAATTACTAATAATTAAACTTTTAAAGTATTAAAACTTCTTTTCTATTATCCCCTAACAGAAGGAGTTAGCAACCGATGAGGAGTGTCCCAAAATGTGTGCTTACAAATTGGTGACCATCAAATTTAAGTGGTGGGGACTGCAGAACAAAGTGGAAAATTTTATACAAAAGGTGAGTGCTTCTGCCTTTTGGGGCTGTGTTGATGTGGGGGTTTGAGCAGGAACACTGGTGCAGTTTCCTATTGTCCACAGCCAGGGAATTCCTGTCCTTTTCCCCAGCCAGTCAAACCATTTGTGTCTTGGTTTGCTGCAAGTGGGGCTTCACTGGAATTACCAGAACAATTCTCTAGGGAAAAAAAGCAAAGTCTTCAGGAAGTGGCTGTTCTGTCCTGCTGCCACCTTGGAGCTGGAACAGATTTTAACAACATTCTTCATAATTCTCAAGTAATGTGAATGGCTGAACTTTCTTGAAACTCTTTTTTGATAGTGAAATTTGTTCATTCTTTCCATGTTAAAACATTTGAGAGATGAGGTGAATTTAAATTGGATCCAGAGGTGAATCTGTAGCAGTGTGAAGCAGCACCCACTTGAAGTTTTTAAGTCTTCAAATTGAGCAGCTGCTATCACTTCACCAGCCTTTAGCCAGTCCTACCTGTGATCTAATGCTTGTTTATCTTCTTAAAGCAAGAAAAAAGGATATTTACCAACTTCCACCGCCAGCTGTTCTGTTGGATTGACAAGTGGATTGAGCTGACTATGGAGGACATCAGGAGGATGGAGGATGAAACCCAGAAGGAGCTGGAAGCGGTAAGAAAGCTTTTTTTTAAGGCTGTGTGTGCTTCTACCTGCAGATTTATCTGTGCAGAAACTGAGGCAAGGTGTGTGGTGTCCATGCCTGTGTGTGTGTTTGGGCAATTGCTGATGAGCACTGTGGCCCCTTGAGTGCAGCCCCATGGGCTCCTGCATTCTGTGCTGATTTAAGGTAAGTGCCTCTGATGTCATTAAATGCAGGATGTCTGCCCTGACTGCCTCTGTGTTTATGGCACCACACCCACTGCAAAAGTCCCATTCAGGGCCCTTTTGCCACTTGGTTGGAACCCAAATCTGTCACTGTCCCGTTCCACCTCGTGTCTTGCTTTGTTGCATTTCTTGTCATCACTAGATCTGATTACTTTTTCTCTTCAAGCATGTTTTCAAGCAAGTTTGTGTCACCTCTCAACTGTTTCACTTTTGATTAGCACACCAAACCAAAGTTTTACTTCCAAAAAGAAAGTCAGTAAAATCACCTGAGATCATGTCACTTTTCCTGCTTTAGTGGCTGTGAGGACCAAATCCATGTGGCCTGATGTGTTGTGGGCTGATGTCTGGGAGAAAGCTCAGACTTGGGGCACTGTCACTGCTCTCTCCATGCAGAGGTAGAGGACCACCACAGGCTGGGAAGGAAGCCTTCTTCTGTAGAGTCTTTCCAGAACATGACCTTTGGCATGAACCTTTCCCATGTTAAATCCCACTGGCGTTTTTGCCATTCTTGGAGTTGCAGTTGTACTTCCTTCCCATTTTGACAATTGTTTCATGTCTCAAACCCAATCAGGTTACCCAGACAGTTCCAGTGTCTTGGTTCTTCCAAGACATAACATGTCTCCAGCTGCAGCTTGCTGTTTGCCTGGTTTGACCCATGGCAGACACCTCTAACCTGGTTGCCTGAGCTGTGGACTGGGGCCCTGGGGCACATTCTCTGCTCTGTGCTTGGTCTTTGCTCTTGGTACCAAAGCAGCTGCAGCTCCTCCCTCCCCACTCGTGCTCTCCAGGGGCTTTCCAAGCAGTGTGGAACAGCCTGTGTTGTGTAGGGATGTTTCCTGTGTTTGGAACAGTGTTTCTTCACAGTCCTGTGCTGAGCTGTAGCACCAAATGCTCTTTGCCCATAAGCTGGAGGGTTTGGGTCAGCAGCCCCAGAATGTGCTGTGGACAAGGTTGGTGTTCACTCACTCTTGCAGATCTTGTGCCCTCTCATGGGCATTTGGGTATTTTTGGCAGTTGTTTTCTCAAATCAAGGGGGTTTCTTCTTCTTGAATTCTTAATTTATGCCTGATCCTGCTCCTAGAGCCACCTGTTCCCAGGTGTCTGTGGAGGAGGAAGCGTAACAGCTGTCCTCTCTAAACTGATTTTTGCCAGAAGGGTTCCCTTTTGCACATCCATAGTTCTTAATTTGGACTGAAACAGACTTTATCCAGTTTTCCTGAGCAAGGGTAGTGAGGAGTGCACACCAGAGGTGTGCTAGAGAGAGGCAGCAGAACCTGACACATCTGTGTGCATGGTCAAATTGTTCCTTTGTGTCTCTGTGGCTGTGGATGTTTTGTTTCACATTTCTCACTGGTAAGTAGCTACTTTTAAATATTTTTTTCCAAAATATTTGCTGCTCTTTTAGTTCTTACCTTAAGCCAAACCCAGCTCTGGTGTAACATTTATCCTCATTCTTAAATATCACATGTATTTACTTAATATTTTCTCTTTTTGCAAAGGCAAATTGTTTTTTGCAAATTGTTGTGTAAGATATTAGTGTCAGGAATTTGGAATTTGTGTATTGTTGAAAAAGTTGGGTTGTTTTGGTTTGTTCTTTTTCACAAGATAAATGTATGATGTTACACTAACCCAGATTTCTTTGGATATTGTGAAATGTGAGAGGAGTGTGGACCTACTGTCTTGGGGTTTTTCCAGTTATGGCAAGAGTGGTATCTACAAACACCTATAAATGATGTAATTTCCATGGGTTTGTGGTGCAGTGCATTATTAGGCAACCTGAGGGCAAAAATGTCACTGCCAAATAATATCAATGCTACTTTTATCCAAAATAATTTGACATCTTGATTCATATTCAACTACTCCACCCATTGTGCTCACCAGTAACTGCCTTTACATCCCCAGTACACCTCAAAGTGTGTTTTATGGCCAGGACCTCTGGGAAGTGAGTGCTCAGGGCTGAGGTGCTCAGTGTGACACAGATATGTCCCTGCAGTGGTCAGGGATGGCCAGGGCAGCCCTGTCATGCTGAGAGCCAAACCTGGCACAAAGCAGGGCTGGCAGTGCATGTTCTTTCCCACACAGTGTCCTGGTGCTCTTCCCCTTCTCATGAACACCCTTTCTTCCTTCTGCTCCGAGCTGATCTTTCTCTGGGTTCTGTGCACATTCCAGTTCTTTTGTTGCTCCTGTGCTTCATCTTCAGTCGATTTTTATAGTCAGGATCTCTGCTTTTGTTACTTTCTGTTACTCTCTGAATCCTCATCAGTGTTCTTCCAGAGTTCCTCTATCCCAGTCCATCTTTTTATCACTGTTTATGTTTCACTTGGTGGATTCTGTCTCTGGCTGCTGGAGATGAGAAGCACCTCTGCTCCATGAAACATGCATCAGCTCATCAGTGCAGAGCAGGAAGGCATCAGGTCCAGCCAGAGCCCTGTGACCAACCTCTGTCATGCCTGTGTGAGGGTAGAGATGCCACACTGAGTACCCTGAGCAGTGATTCCATGCTGGAGCATCGTGAGCTCGGTAAAATTTCAAACAGCATTGTTTACAGCTGCTCTCCAGTTCCCAGGTCTCCTTGCCAAAAAGAAATACCATACCATGGCCAAACCCCCTGAGCTGTAGCTGGTCCTGGCCCTGGCCAGGGAGAGGCAGATGCTGGCCCTGCAGGTCGTTCCTTGTCTCATACTAACCACGGCGCGCAGGTTCTGTGTGTGGAGCTCACGTTTTATTTCACTTCAGATGCGTAAGAAGGGTTCCGTTCGAGGCACTTTGGCTGCGGACGTCTAGAGGAGTTCTCTGTAGGTTCTGAGGCAAAGCAAGCTGTGTAAGTCAACTGCTGGATGGAAAAGGAGAAGAGGGATTGTTGTTCTTTTGGATGGGAATTGCTAGCAGAAATCATCTTAATGTCCACATAACCCGTGTGGGCCTTACCTTCCTCCTGCTCGGTAGTGGTGTGGTGGTCAGCAGGTGGGGCTGACCCACGGTGCCCAGGACACTGCAGGTGGGCACTGATGCAGGCACTAAGGCTGGGAGCAGAATTCCTGCAGCCTTGGCCACCTGCCCTGGTGCCTGATGCTCTCCCACTGCAGGCACCCGAGGTGTGGGATGTGCTGCTGTCGTGGCCGTGGTGCTGAGCCCTGGTGCCCGCCCCTTCTGGGCACCAGTCACACAGGGCAGCTTCGCTTTGCTGCACACACAGGGGCAAAGTGATCTCTGGACTTGGTCCACGTCACTTAGGGAAGCTGTGGAGCGTCACCTTCCAAACAAGTTCAGTTCTTAGAAATCCAGTTCCACTAAACCGTGTCAGAGCTGTTACTGCAGGAGCAGCTTCTCCAGGAGTTAGAGGCTCTTGGTGCTTGTGCCCAGCCCTTTGGTGCTGCTGTTCCTCACAGGGACTGTTGTAACATCCCAGCCCAAGGGTGCACATCCCACTGATCTGTGTGGGCTCCCCAGAGAATGGAGCTGCTCCCAGCCCTGGGGGCAGGTCCTAGCCAAGGACAGCTCCCACTGAGATTCCCTCAGGAGCCGGCATTGCTTTTGTGTGACTCTGAGGCCCTGTCCTGCTTTTCCCTGGAGATAATCTCCCTGCGTGTTTGGAGCTGTGTCTGAAGAAGCTGCTAATGCAGAAATTGCACTTGCTCTCTCCACAGCTGCGTAACCAAGGCCAAGTGAGAGGAACGAGTGCTGCCAATGACGAGTGACCCGGACGGACGCCGGTGCCGGATCTTGGCTGTGTGTGTGGGTGCATGACTCTGTATATAACTACACACACACATGCAGACAGAAGGGGTGGTTACAGTGTCTCTGGGTGCTATACCTGTCCTAGCAAAGATTCCAAGGAAACTGCTTTCATTATGTATACCCCAAGCAAATAAAAAAATCAACTGAGTAGTGTCATTTAAAGGATGAATTTTGCTAACTGGTATGTTCATGAATGTCAATACTGGACCAATTTCTGCCCTACTTGTTTTCTCTCCTGTCCAAGTCACTCTGCTCTAACTTGCCCATCTCTCATTGTAAAGGAACACTCAAACAAGTTAATTTCAGTTTTATGTCTTCCCTATGTGATGAGTTTTTGGAATAGGAACAATGAATGTATTTATAGCTATTTATTTCTGGATTGTCATTATCCTCTAGTCAAATCAGAAAAAAATTTCTATTAGTGGAAATTGGAAGACTTTTACTGTTGAATAAGTTTAACCCAAACTTTACCCACTCACTGATTTAAAAGAAAAAAAATCATGTTTTATTGGACTTTTGTACATTGAAATGCTAACAGTTTTCTTCATTAAAATTGGCAAGACTAAGGAAAAATGGCTTGTGATTTATAAAGTAATTTACAACTTGAAATTTTTCAGAACCTGCTTTTTAGGCAAGTACACTGACAGTACCTGTAGAGCATTTTCCAGTGTATCTTAGGCTGGGCAGTGAGGACAGGGTCAGCCCTTCCCTCCAGGAATACTCCTGCCAGTGCAGTGGCTGTTTTCCAGAGCTTCCCTTTGGAAGTCATGCAAGCATTCTGGATTTCACACACAGCAATGGGATAGAATTGTGATTTTAGCTGTTTTCATGTTGGAAATACACTTTGGGAGATGTAGACTTTCAGATTTGCTGACAGTTTCAGTTGTAGCCCCTGACACATTCCCCTGCTGTCTGTGAGGGGCTGATGTTTGAGAGCCCCTGGGATAACAGATGCCTCCTGTAGGAAACTCCTTAGGGAAAAGCTCTTCAGCATGTTTGAGGAACTACTCAGAGCACATAACAGAGGGACATTAACCTAATGCTTGTTAGATCAAAGAAAAAGTATTTTTAAAAGCACTAGTTAGATAAAGATCTATTACTGCCTGGTTTCTTCCCAGCACCCTTGGCAGGGCAAGCCTTGCCTGACTTCCCAGGAGGGATCTGATTTCTGTTCCCATCAGTGGCAAAACATTCCTGCACTGGCAGCAGGAGTGTGCTGTGCACCTTGTCCTGGTGCTGAGCACGCTGGCACTGCCACACCTGCCTGGTGCTGGTGCCTCCCCCGTGTGCTGCACCACCCACCCTCCAGCCCCACTGTCATGTGGCTGGCTTCCTTTCTGGGTTAGTTCAGTGTTTATTTGTCCTGTACTACCAGGAGGTTGGGTTGGTAAATGCAGAGATGTAGCACACACACACACAGAGGTCATTTAGTACCCCTGGAACCCAAGGGCTCAGGTCTCAGTGCTGGAGTTTGTGTCCTGCCATTTTTAATGTGTTGCAATGCAGAGGGAAAGGGGCCCTGTGACTTCCATGGATTTGGACTAGTTGTGAAAATTTGAGAGAATCTTGTAGTGAATGTACAATGTTTTGTTTCCTTTGGCAGTCTCTGGTGCAACTGACAAGTAAAGCAGGCAATGAAATTTAATTAAATAAATTTGATCATAAAAAGCTCTGTCTCTTATCTCAGGCACTCACATTTTGCTCCTGAGCTGGTCTTTGGTGTCCCAAAGGCTGCTCTCACCTGGGGCTGGGCTTGGTTTGGGATTTCAGGCTGAGCAGCACCTGGAGCCTGGGCACTGCTGAGCTGGGAGGACTCTGCCCACTGTGATGTGCTGGGCTGGCAGAGGTGGGACTGGGCATGAGGAGGGGCTGCAGGTGGGCTGCCCTCCCACGGGGCACCAGAGGTGCTGAGGGGCTCCTGGGTGTCCCTCCCTGGGGTCCCATTCCTGGGGCTGGCTGAGCTGCAGTGCTGGCCCTGGGGCAGGGTTCTGCCTGCTCAGGTTGTGCAATCACCTGCTGCAAATGGAAGCTTGTAGAGCTCCTTTGGTAAATGCAGAATTGAATTCTGTCTTTACTACCAGCTTGTTTAGCTTCCAGATGGTGAACCAACAGGAAGCAGTGGAAGTGTAACGTAGTTTTGATGTAATGGATATGTAAACGTGATAGTTATTCACTGCAATAGACTGCTGGGAACCACATTCCAGCAGTAACCTTGGAAATCCATCACTTGGCTGTACACAAGTGTGATCTAAAGGAGACTTGAAAGGAATTTGCTTTTTTTTCTAGAGGATTTTTAATCACTGAAGAGAAAGGAGAACAGTTTCTGTATTTTACCTTTACATGTAGACTGAGAAATGTCAGGAAAAAAATCTGCTGAGATTTTGGGTCTTTTGGGATTTTCCACCCTCAGGCCTTTCTAAATACTCTCTGAGCAATCTGAAAATGTCCTGTAAGACAATTTACTCTGCATTTCCAAGCCTCAGTTGATGCAGCCATGTTTAGGAGCCACATCATGTCCTTGAAATGCTGTGCCATGGTTTTATGGCAAAATCTGAAGCATGGGGCTGTTGCTGTGGTTTTTATTCAGTTCATACAATTCAAGAGTCTTCTCTTTTGAATTCTGTCTTGATAAAGTCATGGGGAAAAGATTTTCTTTGAAGTTTTGTAACTTTTAATGAAAGACTTTCTACTTGCTTGAATTTATATGAAAAATTAATTTTAATCAACAGCATATAATTGTCGGGAAGCAGAGATTATCCAGAGTGATGGCTGCAGACATTTTATTCCTGGGAGCCTCCTCTTCTCCTTGATGCCTGCTGTGGGCAGAATTCAGTGTGCAAAAACCCTACCACAAACAGAGTTCTGGCATGCACAGTAGTTCTAAAGATTATAATGATAATCTTTAGATTGATTAGATTTAGATAATGATAAAGATTATAGTGTCAAGCCCAGGCTTTGGAGGCAGATTTTCAATTGCTTCCACCTGAGGCATCACCTGCATGAGGATCCTGCATGTGAGTCAGGTGGAGTCCTGTGCTGCTGTCCCTGTCTCCTCAGCAGAGGATATTTGAGGTCCCAGCCCTGGCAGCAGAGCCAGGAGCGTGCCTGGTGTGAGGGGAGGTCATTTCTTTGCAGTGCACCTGAAGACAGAGTCTGGAGCTATTTCTGCCACTGCCCTGTGCCTTTTTTTGCTGGTATGCTGGTACTTGTTCTGATACTTGTAGTCACTCTGTTCTGGTGCTTTTTTCCCACTTTTGCTATTTATGCTGTATTTTTTTAAAACCTCAGCAGGCACCAGCACAGCCCCAGATGTGCTGCTGTTACCCTCTAGGGACAATACCTGCTGTCCATGCTTCAGAGCAGCCTTGGATTTCTTATTGCTATAAGCAAAGGAAGCCCTGATTTAATTTTAAAACTTTATTCCTCAGGTTGGGGACATGTTTCTCTCCTGAACCCCATTTACCTTTATTCTTTTAATTTTTCTTTCTAAAATTACATGGCTTTCTGGTTTAGAATTTCATATCCAGGACACACAAGAAATTTGAGGTATTTGTTGAATCTGAACTATAGAGCTTCTCCAATCCCAGCTAAAATCTTGATATGCTTATTTACCAAATTTCTGTTTTATAAGCTTGGTTTTAGCACCCTCTAGGACAACACCTAATGCTGTTGCTCCTTTTGCAAAAGGCTCTGTCTCCCTTGTTTCTCACACAGTCCAAGGTAAATTAAAGGAATGTGATTATCAGGACTTCTGAAAAACCCAGTAGTCACTGGCTAAACTATACCGTAAAAAGAACTGAGCTACACCAACATGGGAAGTCCCTAAAAAAGGCTGGGAGCAAAATGGCCATAATTGAAATCTGAAAGCAGCAACTCCATAAAGAAGTAAGCGAAGAGGCGGCTCTTTGTAAATGATGATCTAAAAAGTGTTCTGGGTTGTGAGACCTCATTTCAAATGTATTCATTAAATAATATTTGAATCATTTAACAGTTTGAACTCTGCTGCACTGCTAATATCTTCAGGGGATTTTTTTTTCTGCAGTAACAAAGGTGCCTTTGTTCCCGCTCAGTGCTCGGGCTGTGCCTTGGATATTAGTTGGAAACCTGATCACCCAACATCACTCCGAGGCTGCGAGCACAATGTGAGTCGTCTGCAACCCGGATTAAATCAGGCCCTTTGTACAGATGCTGAGGGGCCGTGATGGTGGAGGAGCGATGGTTATGGGCAGCAGGAGATCGTTAACCCTTTGTGCCTCTGGCGGGGACATGCGGGGTTTGGGCGAGGCTGTCAGCGAGGGCCAGGGGCAGCTGGGCCAGCTGCGAGGAGCAGCCAAGAGTGCCAGAGTAATTCCTGCTGGAAAGCAAATCAGTCTTTAGGCAGGGCAGGTGAATTCATGCTGCTGGACCGTGTGCTTGCTGCCTTGGGATGCCTCTTCCCTACAGTGTGTGGGCAGAGGCGCTTGATTTAAATTGGAAAAGTCAGGACTGTGAGCCAAGGTTGACCAGTGGCTCAGGAACGCACGTCGTGCTGTTAAACCTTATGAAGTAACACGATAAATAATAAACACAGGAGCAGCTTTATTTCCCTGCTGGTTTGAGTTCTGGGCTCCGTGGTCTCGAGCATCCCTGTGACCCCAGGACTGTTCTCCAGCAGAGCCAGGAGGTCAGGGGCCGAAGGCAGGGGGGCCCGGAGCCAGCGCGTCCCCAGCCCTGACAGCCGCGATGGGAGGGATGGCAGCGGTCACAGGGCACCATGGAACACAGGGGATGCTCAGACACACAGCCCTGGGGAAGGTTCTCCAGCCTGATCCCCAGAGGGGACCTCCTGAGAACCAGTGACTTCCAAACCTGCACCCCGTGGCCCCGCTGTGCCCAGTGCTGTCCGGACAGGGAGGCGATGGCAGGATGGGACCGCGGCGTGTGGCAGGGGATGGCAGGATGAGGAGAGGAACGCCAAGGCAAGTGCTCTTGTGAAGCCAATACTTAGGGGAAATTAAGTCATCAGGACTTTATAAAACACCCTCTGGCTCTCTCTTTTCACAGTAATTCAGTTTATGAGATGATGAAAAATGAATTGACTTTGGTGGTTTTCTGGCATCACCCACAGTGAGCCAGACTTTCCAGATGCTCAAAGATTGTTCTTGCTCCACCACACTTATATAAATTCCCACCTGGTTCACGTTTAGGAAAACAGCAGAACAAAGTTGGTCACACAAACTCCACCATAAAACACTGAGGAGAGTTAAACATGATTATCCATACAGAGAGGTGCCATTTTGTTATTTATGTTTCACTGAGCTATTTTAAGAAACATAAAACTTCTACTTTTCCTGTAGTCAAACTAATTCACTACTTCTGTCTATTTCTGTTGTGCTGTGTATATATTTGTGTGTATATATATATACATAACTTCTTTTTTTAATATCCCCTTCCCAGTGGAATGCCTGATCCTACATGTGTGTTTTAGAGATGGGAATTTGAAGGGGGAAAATAAAAGCCCAAGCAGTGGACTGTGCTGTGGACCGGAAAAATTGCTTTAGGATTTCCTATGTTTTTACTAATGTACACTCTCAGTGTTGTATGATTTTAGCACTATCCTGTTTTTTAGTAATCCAAATTATATGTTCAATCAAAACATATTTTTGGTGTTCATTATATGTACACCAAAGTACCCCATGTGCTGTAAAAGTTTTCACCAAAGTGGTATAAAGGGCACCCAATATACTAATAGCAAAAAAAAAGCTGTTTGCAGCGATGGAAAACTCTACTGATGTTGTGAAAATATCATGATCCACACTGAGGAACCTGTAAACCCAAACAGGAAAGATGCACAGTGTAAGGTTTCAGCCATGTAAAGGATCTAGAACCAATTGAACCAACCTTGCAGAAGAACCAAACAGGAAAATCCCTGTCGAGGGCTAAGTTCTGAAATTGCTGTCTACCCCTGTGGGAAATGACTGAGGTGTTTTAGTCCCTTAACTCTGCTTGTTCAGCTATGCATTTTTAAAAATGGGAAGCAGTAAAGCGTCTGAAGGGATTTGGTTCAGTCTTTTCAGAAACCACATTGTTGGTAAAACTAAGCATGAAATTTTTACACCGGCAAGGTGAACTTCCCAGAGACTGAATGCAAATCAGGTTTCGCAGATGAAATTGTCTTTAATCTCAATTACAAACCATGTCACCTCTAGACACTCAAGCAGGGAAGGACAAGGAGTGGCAGAGGTCGGATCACTGGAAGTGCCTCCCAGCTCAGCAGTGTGACCGTGCTGGCAGCAAATCCCTCTGAGGCACCGTGTGCAGGGCAGGTCTGCCTGCTCTGGGCACAGCTGGGTCTTGGGACCTGCCCAGAACAGAGCCCTTCCACACCCAAAAATCCTCCTGTTCTCAGGAGCTGGAGCAGATGCAGACAGACAGACATATCCCCTGTGGAGCGATGCCTTCCCTCGGGAGCTGGCTCTGTGCTCCCTGCACTCACAAGCTCATCTAATGATTTTACACATTTGCCTCCTGCATCCCTTCCACCACCACGTTTCGCTGTAGTTTGACAGACAGGAGATACAATAGTTTCCCTCAACTGTTCCAGGCAGAAATGCTGAAAACTTCCCTGAAAATGTCAGCCGCCAGAGTTGGAGAGCTGTCCTTGAAAATATTACAATTCCTTTCACCGAATATCCCTGCTAGGAAGGGAAGTCCCTGGCAAGAGAAACGCATCAGCTCGTTAGTGAAGTGGCTGTTGGGAGCCTCTGCTCCAGGGACAGAGCCCATCACGGGGCTGTGTGACACGGAGCAGGCGTTGGTGGCAGCACGGAGGACAAGGGAGTGGCTGCCAATTAAATACCTGGAGCTGCACTAAAGACAGGACACCTTTGGAGAGCTGGGAGTGCAAACACCGCGGAGAAGCGAGCTTGGGTTCCCTCCATGTCAGGGTTTAAGGGGCTCTTGCTAAGGGCTGGCTGAGCTAAAGTGTCTTGAGCATATGGGCTTATTTTGTGCAGTTTCTGTGGTGGTTTCTTCGTTAGATTTTCAGTGGTAATGAGCCCACACAGTAGATTGCTGGAGGGAGAAAAAATCATTCTGAATAGGTTTGCTGAATAATTATGAACTGAGCTGAACTCTTACATTTGCTTACTAATTGTATGGTCCGTGATGTTTTATGTATGATGCATTCATTTTGTTAAAAAGGAATTTTTTTTCTTTTTCTTTTTTTTTTTTTTTTTTTTTGCTGAGCAGCAACTTTTCTAAGTGCAAGTTAAACTGCCACAGTGGAAAGAGCTATTTTGGATTTAAGTCTGATGAATTGATGTTGTTTGAATTATTTTTTTAAACATCAGTCCCACTATTTGGTTTTCAGAGCTTGCAATATGAAACCCAAAATTGTGCTATTGTCTGGAGAGTTGAAATAAATGAATCCCCTCAACTTTGGATTTGGCAGGCACAATTACTATTGTTAATTTAGAAAATAATCCCCAGCAGCTACAACTATTTAAATAATGCCTTTCCTTGCTTCCCCCAAGATGACCAAAACCCCAAGAATGAAAGTAAAAATATGTTTTAGAAAATACACTTTTCACTGCTTGGTCTGATTGAGAGAGGCTTCCTTCTCCTTTGCTGGGGACTGTGACCCTTTGTGACACGGGTGACCTGACAGTGCTGGCCCCAGCCCAGGGCCACGCTGCCACCAGTGCTCCCAGCTCCGTGCTGGACACCAGGAGCTGAGGGGCAGTTGGCAGCCCCAGAGCACATCTCAGGCTAGAAACAGGCTGAGCCACGTTCCCATCTGCACACCACGGGCCAGCAGAACCCCGCAGCTGGTATCCGACCTTGCCATTCCAAGCAGCTCACTGTTTTTACCGTCAGAATACTTAAGCTGAGATGATTTCCATGTTTGCCATTGTCCAGCTATAGACACCATCCCACCAAAGTCCACAGAAGGAGCGGTGCTGGGCGAGCTGGACCAAGCCATGGGTGGGGATGAAATGTCAAGACTGACTTTTCCAGCGAGCCCGGGGTGGCTCTGGAGGGAGCGGGGCTGAGCCGCTGGCGCAGCGCACGGACTCGCGGTCCGGGTCGCAGCCCCGGGGCCGATGTCGCCGCTGGGCTAAGGGCCGTTCTGTGCCCACGGCGAGGAGAGGCTCGGGAGGGAGCGGCGGCACCCCGGGGCGGTGGGCTGCCCGCCCGGGCCGGGAAAGGTAGCGGCGGCGGCACCGCTGCCCCAAGACGAATCCGGGCAGCCGCTCCCGGCGGCTCCGCCCGGCATCCCCCGCACCCGATCCTGACCTTCCGCGGCGAGGAATGCTCGCGGGTCCCGGCCCGCCCGTCCGGCCCGACTGCCCGCCGCCGGCGCGGAACGGGGGCACGGACCCTGGGCCGGAGCGGGGGCTCTCCGACCGCCGTCGGGGCGAAGCGGGGGCGCGGGCACGAACCGGGGCACAGAGCGGGTCCTCTCCGCCCGGCGGGGACACGGAGCGGACACGGAGCGGGGCCTCTCCGCCCGGCGGGGGTGCGGCGGGGGCCGGGCGGGCGCCAGGGGGCGCTGTGCCCGTTCGGAAGAGCCGCTCCGACGGCGCGCACGCAGGCGCAGAGGGGGAGCGACGGCGGCGGCGCTGGGGGAGCCCCGGGCGCGGGGCCGCTCTGAGCCGGAGCCGCGTCGGGTTCGGAGCGGGGTGCGGGACCCCGGCCGGCACAGCCGTCGGTCCGGACCGCTGACCCTATGCAGGGACGCGGCGCAGGGGCCGGCGGCCTCGTCTCTCCCTCAGTCCCTCCCTCCGTTGCCGCCGTTCCCGTAGCGAGGAGCGAGACATCCCCTTCGTTCCTTTGTGCCGCGGTCGCGCCGCGCGTACTGCGTTTTCCACCCCGGTGCCCGCCCCGCAGCTCGAGCCCCGCGCCCCCCTCTTCCCCCCTTGTCACTTCGCTAAGTAATAATTTCCACGTCCAATTCCATTTCTTCGCCAGTTCTGAAATCTCCAGGCCATCAGCAAGGAGGATAGTTCACATGAAAACTAATTACACAAAATCAATATTTAATCACAGCGCAGCATCCTGATCCTGCAGAAAAAAATCCCGTTAAAACTCTCCTGCCATATACAAACAGTCTTCAGCCGCTTATTTATAGATCTCATTCTTTTTCGGTGGGAGCAATATTCATTACTATTTCTTTAAACTATCGACATGTGCATCCGCGAGCACCTGAAGCACCGTGTCCCGCCGGCGATCTGTGGGCTCCCTGGCCTGCTGGGTGTTTGTCCCTCCGGGGGAACGGGCTTGTGACTCCCCCCGCTGCCGCAGCGCCCGCTCCCCGCGAGGCTCCGTGCGGTGCCCGGCTCGGGGCGGGCCGGCGGGGCCGCTCCTGTTCCCCCGGGCTCGGGGCTACCGGGCGGCTTTCGCCCCGGCGGGCAGTGCGGCCGGTGGCTCCCCACACCCGCCACTTGGTGCCAGCTCCAGTACCCCCCGCCCCGTTTCAGGACCCCGCTCCGGGACCCCAAGGTACCGCGCACCTCCCCGTCCGCCCGCGCTCCGTGCGCCGCGGGAGCAGCGGCGCCGCCGGGCACGGGGGGCGGTGCGGGGCGCGGTGCGGGCGGGGCACGGCCCCGGCGGCGGAGCCACCTTAACGGCAGCCCCGCCCCGGACCGCGGCGCTCATTGGCGCAGCCCCGATGGCTGAAATTCATCGCTGAAATGCAAAACTTGTTGCTGCTCCGCCAGCGCTGGGTGAGAGCGCGGCAGCGCGCGGGGAGCGCGGCGCAGCCCTCGCAGCGCCCGCCCGGCCCCGCGCCCCGGCCGGGGGGAGCGCGGGCGAGCGGCCGGTACCGGCGGCGCGGCAGGATGTGAGCGGGGGCGGCCGAGTGGCGCGGAGCGGAGCAGCGGGGAGCGGCGGGCAGCGGGACGGCGGAGCGGCGCGGAGCAGCCATGCCCTGCTGAGGAGCCGCGCAGGATGTTCGGGCTGGAGCAGTTCGAGCCGCAGAACAGCGGCCGGAGCGGCGGGCAGGCGGAGCGGGGCTTCGGCCAGCCCGGACTGAGCATGAGCGCGCACTTCAAGGCGCCGGCCTTCCCCGGCGGCGGCCCAGCACCGGCGGACCCGGCCCTGGGAGCGCTGGGCGAGCCGCCCCTCCTGGGCATGAACATGAGCCTGGCCGGGGACGGCTACGGCTTCCCGGGCCGCGGCCCCGCCGAGCTGCACGGCGGCGGCATGCAGCCGCCCGTGCACGGCTTCTTCGGCGGACAGCAGCCGCACGGCGGCCCCGGCGGCGCCCCCCACCCGCACCAGCATCCCCCGCACTTCGGCGGCGGCTTCGGGCCCGACCCCGGCGCCTCCTGTGTGCACGGCGGGCGCCTTCTGGGCTACAGCGGTGCGCTGGGCGGGCAGACGGCGTTCGCCGACGGCTACGAGCACATGGCCGAGGGCCAGAGCGGCGAGGGCTTCGGGCAGCAGCGCCCCGGGACCTTGCCCGATTTCCAGCACCACGGCGCCGGCGCCGCCAGCCACGCCGTGCCGGCGCCCTGCCTGCCCCTCGACCAGTCCCCCAACCGCGCTGCCTCCTTCCACGGGCTGCCGGCGGCCGGCTCCTCCGAGCCCCACGGCCTGGAGCCGCGGCGGCTGCCGGCGCAGGGCGGCGTGGACTCGCTGGAATACAATTACCCTGGCGACGGCCCTGCCAGCCACTTCGAGCTGCCCGTCTTCTCTCCGTCGGAGCCTGAGGGGCAGCTGCCGCACTACGGCGGCGGGCGGCAGGTGCCGGCGGGCGGCAGCTTCGCGGGGGCGCCCGCCCTGCCCCGGGCGCCGGGCATGGCCGTGGCCAAGGCGCACCCGCCGCAGCAGCACGGCGTCTTCTTCGAGCGCTTCGGGGGGGCGCGGAAGATGTCGGCCGGTCTGGAGCCGGGGGCCAACGCCAGGCACCCGCTGATGCAGCAGCAGCAGCAGCCGCCACCACCACCGCAAGCACCGCAGCAGCCGCCGGGCTTGCTGGCCAGACAGAACTCCTGCCCGCCAGCCATCCCTAGGCAACAGCAAACAGAAGCCAACGCTCCCAACTCCAACCTGCAGGACAATGGGCCCATAATGCAGAACCAGCATGCACAGTTTGAATACCCTATTCACAGACTGGAGAACAGGAATATGCATCCCTACACCGACCCCGTGTTTAATATGCAGCACCCTCCTCCGCAACAGCCACCAAATCAAAGACTGCAGCACTTCGATGCCCCCTACGTGAGCGTCGCCAAGAGGCCGCGGTTTGACTTCCCCAACACTCCTGGCGTCGAGCGCTGTGCCTCCTGGGGCGGTGGCATGCACGGCCCGGCCATGGAGAGTCACCTTTCCCCGACGGCCTACCCTGGCCTGCCGGGCGAGTTCACCCCGCCGGCACCTGAGGCCTTTGGGGGCCCATTGCCACACGGCGGCCCTGAGCACCCGGCACTGGCGCAGCGCCAGAACGCGGCCCTGGTGATGAAGCAGATGGCCTCGCGAAGCCAGCAGCGCCTGCGGCCGCCCAGTCTGCAGCAGCTGGGGCATCACGGTGAGGTGGGCGCACCCGGCAGCCTGCCCCCGCCAGCCTTCGAGCGGGAGGCTGGTGGCGGCCGCAGCTTCGATGCGCCGGCGCCGCACCTGGCCCCCGACAGCGCCTGGTTCGCAGGGCCGCCGCCGCCTGGGGAGCTGCTGCCGAGGCGCTTGGCAGCGCCCGGGCTACCGGCCGAGGCAGCCCCCCACGAGCTGGGCCTGCAGCCGGGCGGCCCTGCCGTGCTCTTCCGGCCGGGTGCCGGTGGGCTGGGGCTGCAGGAGCCCTTGCGGATGGCAGGCGAGGGGCCAGCGCAGGCCCTGCCGTCGCCCGGCGTCCATCCGCCCTTCACACCCACAATGGGTGGCCTCTCGCAGCTGCAGTCACCAGGCAGCGGTGTGGCACTGCCCAGTGCCCCTGCTGAGCGCCGTGGCCCTGCCGACTTTGCCGCTCAGCCTGGCTTCCCCTTTGGGGCGGCAGCGCGGCAGCCGGCGGCCCACGGGGCTGCACCTGCCCTCAGCGCCTCGCCAGGTGCCTACCCACCACCCCCGCCCGAGTTTCCCCCGCCACCCCCACCACGGCCCGCTGCCAGCAAGCTGGGTGCCCTCTCGCTGGGCTCCTTCAGCAAGGCGGCCAGCAAGGACAATGTCTTCGGGCAGAGCTGCCTGGCTGCCCTTTCCACTGCCTGCCAAAACATGATCGCGAGCCTGGGCGCTCCCAACCTCAACGTCACCTTCAACAAGAAGAGCCCGGCCGAGGCCAAGCGCAAGCTCAGCCAGGCCGAGCCTGACCCGCCACCTGCTGCCCCGGACTACTTCCCAGCAGGGCCACCAGTAGGCGGGGGTGGCACGGGCAAAGCAGCGGGCACTGCCCCGCTGCTGCCTGCGGAGAGCAGCCTCTCGCCCGGCTACGCGCTGGAGCCGGTGGCCGGTGGCGAGGGGAAGGCGGGTGGCGGGCGGGGTCGGGGTCGCCGGAAACGGGACAGTGGGCACGTCAGTCCCGGCACGTTTTTTGAGAAGTTCTCAGCTGCCGAGGGCGGGGGAGCCGGTGTCAGCCCAGGGCAGCCGGCAGTGCCGGTGGCGGCGGGGGCCCCCCCGGGGGCTGCGGGCGCAGAGCGCGGTGGAGGCACCCCTCATGACAAGCCCCTGACTTCCCCATCCTGGGGCAAGGGCAGTGAACTGTTGCTGGCGGAGCAGCCCGACCTGATGTCCTCCCTGGACAGCGGCATCCAGAGCGTGACCAAGTCAGACGGCAGCTCCCCGCACGTGGACTTTCCCGACGAGGTCAGCACCAGCTACGGCAACGAGGACGAGGTGTCCTCCAGCTCCGACAATGCCACCTCCAAGCCCACCCGTAGCCCGCTGCTGGGTGGTTCGCCCAAGCTGCCCCGTGGGGAGCACGCACTTCTCAACGGACAGAAGCCCCTGGCCCTTGGCCTTCTCAGTACATCTACCTCGACCCCCGACAGCTATGGGCTCAGCACCACGGCGGGCGCTCACCCTGGCACGCCAAGCATGGAGCAGGTGCGGACCCCCACAAGCACCTCGGCCCAGGATGAGATCCACCCCCTGGAGATCCTGCAGGCACAGATCCAGCTCCAGCGGCAGCAGTTCAGCATCTCGGAAGACCAGCCCTTGGGGTTGAAGAGCAAGAAGGGGGAGTGTGCGGGGCAGAATGGGGACAGTGATCTGGGCAGCTGCTGCTCCGAGGGTGTCAAGGGCACCATGAGCACCATCGACCTGGACTCCCTGATGGCAGAGCACAACTCCACCTGGTACCTGCCTGGAGAGAAGGCCCTGATGGAGGGGCAGGAGGAGGACAAGCCCATGGCGCCCTGGGAGAAGCCCAAGCCCCCGAACCCCAGCAAAGAAGGTATCAGTTGTCCCATAGGGGTGCTGGCACAGGGGTAGGGTGGTTGTGGGCTGCTCAGGGAAGGGGACATGGTGAGGCTGCAGCTCTGGTACTCTGGGCACACACTGGCTCCACCCCTGTTGGATGCCAGGCACCTTCCCAGTCTGGGCTGGGGCTACAGGATGCTGGGATGCTGGGTGGATCTAATGGGGGGGGCAGTGCCAGGGACAAAGTGCTGCCTGACTGGCCCAGGTGACAATTGCCCCATGGCATCTCTGCTGCCAGCCCTGTCCCCCCCATGCCTCCTAGAGAACGGGGGTGCTGAGCAGAGGCGCTCCCAGTGAGCCTCACCTGAGCTCCTGGGCCTGTGATGCTGCAGAAGGGACCTGCAGCCTGAGGTTCTGAGGAGGGGGCTCCTGCAGGGTCCCACCAGGCATGGGGTACTGAGGAGAGGGCTCCCACAGAGCCTGGTGCCAGCCGAACCTTCCAGCCACTTTCCCAAAACTATGACTGGGGTTTTCCCTCACCAGAAAAACATGAATCTGGTGGTAGGTCTGCCCCTTCAGGTCCAGGTGCCCCCTGCTTGTATTTGGAGCCCACAGCAGTGTGATACTGAGCTGAACGGCTTGTAACAAATTATTTTTGATTTAACTGAAAAGCAGTTTAAAATAAGGCTCTGGGTCTGTTAGTGTAAAACTTGCTTAGTTGACAGATGTTTAATTTTGACATTAGTTGTCATTTTTGATCCCTCCTTGTGTCCAGAGGGCATCATAATTCCCCAGGCTTAGAAAACAATATTTTAATGGAAAGCCCTCTATTATAAAAGCTGTTTAAGATAAGGATGATTATAGATTCAATTGGTTTCTATTTTATCTTATCAAATCCCTATTTTGCAACCTGCCTAGCTGTATGTGTGATTGTTACAATGGGTGCACATGCTGTACCTGCTGTCTGAGGGCAGGTGGGTGGCTTTTGGTGTGCTAGAAATACATGTGTGCAGTTTACACAATATAAACTCATTATTTGTGCCTAGGAAAGATGATATTTTGGTATTGCAGTGTAGTTTGAAATTGTTTTCATTATCTCTGGTAGTAGAGACTTGACTTTTTACAGCCCTCCACATTTAGTAATTCTGCTAAGAAAGTTGGTGAAATTAGAAGTGAGCTGGTTAGGAAACTGGGCTGTTTCCTAACCTGGTTCTGGTTGGCTTTGCAGCTTTGGCTTTCTGAAGCGTGAATCCTAGCCCCCACGGTTTGTCTCTTTGTTCATGTTTAATGCCCAGCGCAGGAGACTCTCATTTCGAGCAGAGTGTTTAGCATGCACGGCAGACCCGAGGAAGCCCATCAGCATTCTCCATGCTTCACCCAGGCAAGGACATAAATTGGTTTGTTTGGGGCCCTTCTTTTCCATTTTTAAATGGAGTTGCACACAGCATCCTTCCTGGCCCCTTCTCTTTTATTGTTTCTTGTACACAACATCTAGATCTGACTGGATCAATAGCTAGTTAGCACAAATCACAGTTCCTGTTACTTCTGCCTTGGCAGGCTCAAGCACATACATACGTTCTCTCACACCACACGCACCCCGTTACGTGTGCACTTTCACACACTCACAGATCACAGATCTCACACCGTGCCGTGTTTAGAAATAGATTTTGAGAGAATAACTTATATAGGTCTTGACTTCCTGGATGAAAAAAGAAATCCCAAGCAGTGATTTAAAAGAAATCCTGAGCAGCAATTTAATTCCGAACAGCACATTTATTAAAAGTGTAATTTGGTTTAAAATGATCTATATTTTGTGTGTGTGTGTGTCATACGGAGCGATGCTTCTGCAGCGTCTTTTAACAGCACTCCTCCAGTCACTTTGATCACAGCTATTCTTAGTAACAGCTAGTGAAAGAAGTAATTGCTTTCTGGTCGCGATAACCACAATGTTGCTGTTAAAACAGTTCATCACTTGGAAGGAAAACCATTTAATCAGTGTTCCTATATAAGGATATGTTTTAGTATTTCAGAGGCTTAACATAAAATAGCAAACCAGTTCCACAACAATGCAGAGGCGCTCGGGTTGGTTCATGCTTTAGTCACTTGAGGGATTTGAATGGGCTGGTTCCTCGGATGAGGAAATTTATACAGACTCACAGAGAATTTACTTTAACTGTTGTTAGAGATGATAAAGATACAATGGGTGAGACAAAACAGGCTGTTCACCTCGGTCAGTAGAAATAATTAAACTTAACATTGCCGTACCCCTGAGTGTGTGAAACTGTGTTTAAGAAAAGGCTTCCTTTAGACGTGGGCTGAGATTTGAAACCTTCTCAGTCAGCTGGGATTTGCACTGTGGTGTTTGCTCCAGCAGAAACCCAGTGTCCGGGTGGGTGCGCAGGCTCCAGGCAGCGCTCCTCTGAATTCAAGCAGTTCCTCGGCATTCTTGGAAGGTGGGCACCGTTTTGGGGCTGGGCAGTGTTAGTGAGAGCAGCATTAGACCTGGGTCCTCCCCAGTGGAGGCTTGTTTGGCGCTTCTGAGTTACACCTGCCGTGAGAGCAGTCAAGGATTTATTCCCACCGTGGCACTGCTGCGATTGGCACCGGCGGCTCCTCAGGTGCCAGAGAGGTGGAGGAAGGGGCGGTGGGTGTTGGGGGGCAGCTTCCCCTCGGTGCAGGGCTGGGCACTTTGTCCACTGCCTGCCACTCTCCAGGACCAGAGGGTCTGACTTCAGTGCTGGCCATGAAGGAAAGAGCAGGCTCCCCAAAATACAGCAGGATCAGGAACTTCTCAAATACTCTGTTAGTGCGCAGGTTATGGGGGAAACAAGTTGTTTTAATGGCTGCTCAGATTCCTCGGAGCTCACCTTTTTTCCCATAACGGCATTAAAATGATTTGCTGCTCTCTGGCAGTTGAGTGAGCTGTGGGTCTGGAGGCTGCTGAGAGCAGACACCGGTGCTGTGAGGTGTGACACCTCCAGCGCTGGCCTGCCGCGAGCTCTGTGCGTGCGTTCACGTTCCATTTCGGAATGTAGTATTAGTAATGCTGCCTGGACATGGCTCTGCCCTGAAATGTGTTTTCTGTAAAGAGTTTTCTCTGATGCATCATTTCTTGTACCAACATGTTTTATGTGAAGTAGCTGGTAGGTTTTGGGTTTTTTCCCCCCTGAAAATGCTTTCTAGAATTTCGTGTTTTCCTCTGTCTAGCAGCTTGAGCTGGGACTGAGAGATAAATAACACTGAGTCTAGAGGGGTTGTCTTGACTTCTAACACCACAGCTCTAGCTGACAAAGAATAACCAGTTCAAATTCACTTAAAAATCCAGGCCAGTTTAATGGGGTTTTGCTTTTCCTGGTTTGACCGAACCAGAACAATTTCCCCTTCAGTGAAATGTGTATTTGTATTCTTTAGAAACCCACTAATTAAGTGCTGGTGGGGTTTTGGTTTTTAGTTTTTAATTGAAATTTTGAAAGTCCCATACTGCAGATGTCAGGTGAAGACATCATTATGTACCTAGAACTGTGCAGGTGTTGGTTGGAAAGGATGGGAGTGTATTTTTCTGCTCCGTGGCTGTTGGGCTCGTCAGTCCGGGCTGACGGGCACGTGGCACGCGGCACCGTTAGCCTTCATCTGTGAGTTTTTGTTAATATTTCATTGTTACACCGAACCTGTCACTTGAATGAGTCCACAGGCCAACCCTCTTGCTGGAGCAGTGTGTAACATCTGTGAATTACTAGAAATACATTAACAAAGGTCAAATTTGGTCCAGATGCGGCTGGGAGCCTTTGTTTTCTTTCCCTTTCCAGTGCATTCTGCTTGCCCGCTTTATTTTAAATACTGCTTAGTTCTTTTAGGGGCTTTACCAAGGGACTGTGTTTGTTTACTGGGACTGAGTTTGTCAGACCTCTGGTGAGGTTTTTCAGGCACTGAAGCCTCGCTGCAAGCGATGTGCTGTGAGCGGCTGTGTTGTAGTGAGCGCTGTGGAAGCGAGTTCAGCAGCAAAGCTCAGCGCCTTTTCCAGAGAGGGGGCTGTGATTCCCGATGCTGCTTTGTCTCACTGGGCTGCTGAAACTTACAGAATTTTAACAATTTGGTGAAAAAAGAAGCTTTTGCCTTTGTCTTGAAGTTACACAATAAACCCCACATATATCAAATCTACATCTTTATTAAATCATCTGGATTAGCAGTCAGAGTGACGAGGGAAGAACGCTCCCGCTGCTTATCCTGGGAGAGAGTTTGGTGTGCGTTAGATTTGGGTTTAATATGACGCTTTAAACTTTTCTAACCTGTTTAAAAAAAAAAAATTAATTGGGAGGGTTGCCCCTGCTTGGCCTCATGTGAATGATAGAAATTCTCCATTGTTTACCTTGACTGACTATGATTTTTAATACTTTTTACGAGAAAATGGTTCTGTTTAGAAATATTTTCCTTTGTTTTATAAACATTTTGTAGCAGTGTGCTTGTTGACCTTTATGGCATATATTAGAAAAAGCAAGGGACAGAATTTTCAGTAGTATTTCCTCTTGCTGTGATATACTAAAATATTTAGTGCAGGAAATGTGTAAATTTATTGGCATTTCAGTAACAACTGTGGCCAGTGTTTGCCTTTGCATCCACTGTCTGTCTGGCTAGTAATTTTTGCTCTCTAGATTTACCTGTTCTCATTTCAGTGGACAATCTAGCTGTGTTTGAATTAATGCAGATTACCTATCTGGTTTGCATCCTGGTGCTTCCTTGCCCCAGAGTCTCTTATTTTCTGATGCCCACTCAGTTGCAAGGCGAGTTTTAATGGGGTTGTTTAGCACACACTTGGTGTGAGCATCTGCGTGAGAGAGACTTCGAGGGAGATGTTTCTTAAAATTGGTGTGTGAATGTGCTTCAGATCTTTATGTATGATGTAAAAGGAAATGAATTAGACTTAGTATTTATATATGAGCCTGGATGACAGCATAGATTTATTTTGATCTGTGATGTATTACACCATGTCTCCTCTTACTTTTTAAGGTACAATACCTGGTTTTTTTTACCAGTCACCTAATGGAATGCTCGACCATAAAACTGCAAATAATATTTTGATAAAAAGTGCTATTAATTAGCAATGTCTATAGACACAATTTGTTGTTACTTGTGTACAACAAGGAATAAGGCATCAAACACAAGTCTAACCTGAAACTAAATAGGCTGCTTTTATTTGAACCAGCTGACTCCCAGCCTCGGTAGTATTCTATACCAGGGAAAGGTTTTGGTACAGTAAAATGCCTTTATGTGACCATATAAAATTTTAGTACTAGACAAATTACTGTACATTTTCAGTCAGTGGTTTCTCGTGTATTTCTGTTAAATCTGAGTGTGAGGAGAGTCTCCTCAGAAAGTGCACAGCCAGTTCTAAAATGAATCTTCAGGTGGCCTAACGTGTATGCTTTGTTAACGCTGAATTTACCGAAATACCAGAAGCCGTTTCATGACACAATTTCTGAAGCACATTGAGACTGTTGAAAGAGACCTGTCAAACTGGAGGCAGAGGATCATTCCCTGTTTTATCCCTAGTACTGAATAGGTTGTCCTTGCGTGTGTTTCGGACTGGAGCGTGTTGGATGCAGGCGGTGGGCGTCAGGCGCTGGTAGCCACCTCGCCATCGCGCCGCGGCTCCGGCCGGCATCCGCCTCCCTGCCCAGCTGGTCCAGCTTTCCCATTGAAAAACCTACACCCTTGAAAAGAACGATGTTTTGCACCTGTAAACACATGATTAAGGTTTGCAGGACACGTTTAAGATCGGTGTGTTATTTTTAAATATGAAATAGTTTTGTTTTTTGAGAGGCGTTTTTAAATGAGAGCCTCTGTTAGTGAGGGCTGTTCAGAACATGGCTGGCTGTGTACCAGATCTTGGGTAAGGGACATGGGGAACCTTATGGAAATTAAATAGGTGAAGCTGTGGAATCACCCAGGAAATTCAAGGTCTGCCTTCACCTTCCTGGTCTTGGTAGATTTCTCAGTTTTTAAAATGTGATTCTGAATTTTTGCTGTTCTGTAAATAGACCTAGTTTACACACAGTGATTAGATGACTGCCTTATATAAAAATACTGTGATTCTTTGTAGTTTGCTGCTTTTCCTTTGCCAGATGCTTTGTGTTGGTGCAGTTAAAACATTCTGAGTTATTAGTGGCCTTTTAATACAAAGAATTTTGGGGTTTTGTTACAAATTTAAATATATTTTATGGATTATGTGCCAATGTTCCAAAGTCAAATGCCTTCTAAATTTAAAGCTGAGAATTGAACAGCTGGAGGTCTAATCCATTAATTTTTACAAGCTGGCTTTCTTAATACTTCAAAGAGAACATCTTAGATGATACTGCTTTACTGTTCCCCTCTTCAGCACCCCTTCTTCTCTCCCCACCAGTGCCCTCTCCTCTAAGGCTTCATGTTCCGCTCATCTCCTGGCAAATGACAAAAGCATCTGGATGGGGTGAATGCATTTTCCTTAGTTGATGTAATAAGTTTTAAGACTCGATAGTCTAGAAATGTGCCTTTCTTAGTGTTGCACTTTTTATCCATAACATGATCACCACTGTTCTGTGTTTCTTCCCTGTACTTGGGTTATTTTTTGTAGCAGCACGGGCATTGTCATAGGAGTATTTTTGCTCCGTGCTTGTGCCCTTTCGAGATGCCTGACTCACACGTAGGGCACATCCCTCTCTGTAGGACTGGGTCTGATCCATTTGGAAGTAACATTTTCCCAAGTTTTGCCTTGCCCGTTTGGGCAGGAGCTGCTCTGGCGCCGCTGACGGTGCCGCTCCCTGGGATGCACGTGCACATCCGTCAGGGGCAGCTCCCCAGCAGGAGCCGAGTCTCTCCGAGGCTGAGGTGCTGCCCAGACCCTGCAGCAGGGCACTTTGTGTCTGTTTGTTTTCAATTCCAGCAAATCTGTTTGTGTCTGTTCAGTGTTTTAACGTAACGCCACCGAGCATGACGCTGGGCGGTCTACATTTTTTATTAGCTTTTAACATTTGTCAAAAAAAGCTTTTTTTTTTTTTGGTTTGGTAAGCAGGAATCTGGTTATGTTTAAGTGCTGCTTTGATAGATTTTTTTACATTGAAATAAATACAGTTTATTTGAGTTTAAACACGGACAACACGTGTGGGAGCTCGAAGGGTTCTGCTAGCTCTGTGAGCGATGGGAGAGATGTGCCACAGTCCTGCTCCCATGGCCACTTTCTGTGAACTTTGGGTTATTTATCTTTTTTTAATCCCCCTCTGTGTTTGGAGCATTTAAAATACAAAATGAAGAACTTTGTTTTTTTTCATTTTCACTCTCCTACCTTCAGTTCTGACTGCTGGGCCTTTAGGACTTGATCCCCTTGATCCCAGCAAAGCCTGTGATTGGTCAGTAGTTGGAAGACAGCAGGGTTTTTTGGTGGTAAAATATATGTTTTCAGAGTTAAGTCTGCATTTAATTAATTTTGTGAATTAGTATTCACAAAATACTCAAAAGCATTCTGTTGCTAATAGAAAGATCATCCTGAGGCTGGGGAAGCACAGTTAATTGAAAAAGCAGCCATTTGTAAAGTGAAGAAAATTTTAAAACATTTCATACCCTAATTAAGAATGTACTCCTGAGTTAAAATTGAGAATATTAATTTGCTGTGCGAAGCAAATACATTACAAAGCCCTGGAAAGAGTCATATCCTTCCTTCCTCCTTAATCCTCTCCCAAAATGCAGTTTCAGAAGAAAGGCATGACTTTTTTCTTTTTTATAATGTAGCCTGAAACCATTTTGCTAGAAAGATGTAAATTGATCTATTAACATAGGAAATGGAGGTTGGGCTGGGGTTATTATCTGGTCAGAGTTTTAGGATCTCTTTCCTAGAAAAATCTTCCACTAATTTTTTTTTTTTTGGAGGGAGAGGTGGGTAGCTATAATATTCCTCCATAATGGCATTTAAAAGCCTTTTGGTCTCAGGTGAGAGCAGTCAGAAGAGACAGAGGATGCTGTGGGTCTGAGGCACAGCTGAGCATCATTGCAAGCACTGCTGCTCCCTGGGGAATGGGGCTGAGCCTTCCCTCCCCTGCACTGTTGGAGGTGAGGCTGCAACGGGCAGGGAGGGAATGTCTGCACAGCGTTCCTGCTCCTGGCTGGATGGCTCAGGCAGGGAGGGAATGCCTGCACGGCGTTCCTGCTCCTGGCTGGATGGCTCGGGCAGTCCAGGCATTGCCGTCGTACTTACCGGGATTTGGGTCTACGTGTGATTTAGAGCGCAGAGGAGTCCATATTCAGGTCCCACTTTAGGATTATTTTTATTTAAGATGATATTTATTGCACTATAAATTGCCACAGTGCTTTAGAAACCTGGGAGATGTTCCCACTGCTAAAGATTTACTGTCCAAATGAGATAAAAGAGGTGGTGTTGGGCTGGGCAGGTGCCGGTTCACTGCTGGAACACGGGGCGGTGCCACCAGGGCTTGGGCAGAGGATGCTGGTGAGATGCACAGTGGAACTGGAGGGCACTTGGGTTCCCAACCAGTGCTGGATGCTGCTGGGTTGGGAAGCGTGTGTGAGCAGGGGATCATGGGCTGAGAGCATCTCGTCCCACCTGGTGATCTCATTTCTGCGTGGATTCCTTCTTTGGTGAGGATGGCGCGGCTGTACTGCCCTCTCCGGGGCAGCATTTCTCCTCTCGTGGAAAAGACAAACCCAAATCCCAGTTAGGGCACTTCTGATCTTTGTGTGAGTGTATTTCTAAATAGGTTTGTCAGTCTTAGCAACAGGAAAAGAGACCTAAATGTTGCAGAAGTAGTTTGGTGCAAGGTTTTCACCTCTTCCAGATGCCTGGGGTTGGAAGCATCACCAAAGGAGGGCTTCTCCTCCCTGCTCCCCTGGGTGCTGGGAGTGGAGGACCCAGACTCCAGGTCTGAGCTGCCCAGTACATCACAACCACCTGGTGTGACTTATTCCTGGAGTGGTACTGAGCTGATAATTAGAAAAAAGACTCTTAGACCTGCCAGGCAGCCCGGTAACTGTTTGCATCTAATAATACTGATATTTTTGATCTGACTCAATTGTTTTAATTTTTATTGGTGCCAAATATTAGGCTGAAAAATGTTTTTTGTGTAGTCTGAAAAGTAACCCAAAATTTCAGACCAAATACAGTTTTAAAAGCAAGAAGATAATAAATGGGCCTATTGATTGTATTCTACAAAAGAAAAAAAGGAGTTCCTCAGTAATTGTAATAAAAGCTACCACAATCTATGAGACAATAATTCTGAAACCCTTTAAAAATAGTATTATTATTCAAAGTGCAAAGCAGCTGGTATTTTATGGTGGAACAGATTTTATTGTTGCTGGATATAGGGTCAAATGCTTGCAGCACATTTTTGATTTAAACAAACCAAAAACACAAATGCTTTTTTGAAGATAAAATCAGTAAGATTTATTTCTTTTTTTTCCTGGGTGCTATAGCTCCCTTCTCTACCTCTAAATATAGGCACATACTTTTCTTTTTGTGCTGGACAAAACCACATGCAGCCCAGCTCCCTGTGCTCTGCCTACCATGCCATAGTTCTGGAGGCAGAGGAAAAACAAGGGCTATCTGAAGTACGAACTACTTTGAAAGAGGCAGATCACAAAAAAGGGAGAATAGCAAAACATTCCTTCATTCTGGATTATTACTGAAGTTTCATCCCATCATTTGCCAGTTCTTTGTGCTTTTGGCAGGGTGGGTGTGAAAGGTGATGGCTGGAAAATGTTCAGGGGAGCAGGGGAAAGCCCAAGGGCAGCCCTGGTGATTTTGGGTGAGCTTTGCTTTCAAACTCTGTGCATCAAAGTTGTGTTGTGTGTTACATGACAAAGTGGTGTGTCCTGTAGATAAATCAGTTCATGTTCTGTGTCCTGATGTTACTTATTTCAGCTGAGGTGTGAATGGGAAAGGCAGAAGGGAATTTGCTGCTCCCAGTGCTTCGGGCCCCGGGGCAGGTGACCACGGTCCTGACTCTGCCAGGGCTCCTGTGGTCCTGTTGGTACCAACAAACTTCACTTTGGAAATGTGAGCTTTTAACAACACTGTGAAGTCTTACTCCAAATAATTTTCCAGATTCTCTAGTGTTTTGTGTAGTTTTCCTCGAGTGGCTGATGTCAATGGTGCTGCAGAGTTTCTCTTAAGGAAAAAAGAACAGATAAAATATCTCTTTTTTGAGCCAGACACGTGTGAGCCTCAGAGCTGGGAACGTGCTTTGGGAGATTGTGATACAATTACATTTTATGTCTACCTATTAAGCATAATGAAGGGTTGGTTACTGGCCTTAAATTTGGAAAGAGCTTACTGTAGAGCTTAAACCAGAAGTAGATTCCTGTAATTACTGCTTTGCCGTGCGGAGTGTGGCGAGGTAGAGGGAATAAAAACTGTTCATTGTCCAATTGTATTTCCATAACTGCTGCACTTTTAAATGTCTGTTTTGAAAGATAAAATTTTTGTTATACTAATTTTCTGAAGTAAGCTAATAAAAGCCAATGCAGGGAAAAAAAAATAAAAGAGGTGAAGAATGTCAAATGAACAATGCTGAGAAAACACGGAGCTTCAGCTTCTTCAGTGAGCCCTGCTGCGGTGCTTGAAAAGTCAGTGGCTTTGTTTGTTAAACACAAGGCCACTGTGCTGTTGTGGTTTGGGTTCGCTTGAATATGAGATCCTTGATGATGAAATGAAGAATTTTAAAAACTTTCTATTTTATGTTTGCTTTTCTTTACTAGATGAGGCGAACGTGGTAAAACTCGAAGCAGTCAGTTCCGAATCTGCTTTTGCTTTTACTTGATGTTGTTCTTGCTGTGTGATGGCAGTGTGTCAGGCAAACTTGGATCCCAGCATCAGTTGTTTGGAATTATTGTTTGGATTATATTCAGTTTCAAATGGTATGAAACTGCAGTGAGAAATGAGCATTTGTTTATGCTGATAAAATGAGTCTTTCATAGCATACACTTGTTTTGGTAGTACATACTAGTGCATGTTATAGCTCAGAATGTCCATTTTTTCAGAGTGATAACATGGCCCCCTTCTGCTCTTTGTGTGCGTTTGGAACTGGGAACTGCACCAAAGAGGAGGTGTTTCTCCTTCAAGTGAGGAAGAAGAGAGGGAAGACTGAAACTCTTCTTGGCTCTTAGGGAAAAAAAAACCCTAAACCACATCCTTTTTCCTCTCCCCCTTAAAAATCTGGCTTACATCCTTAAGAGAGAGGTTTTTTCCTTTTATTTTCCAACCATCCTTTAAGGTGTGTTCTTCTGGCCTTTCTCCAGTTTGTGGAGCTTCTCTTGGAGTACATTTTAAAGGGTTGTATTTGACATGTTACTGAAGGCTGTCTTCCACAGTGGTCTGGCTCAAATAGAAATGTGAAAAGTTCCCACTACTGGGCTGTAAAAGAATACTGGAAATGGGTTATACTGAAAAAAACATTTAGATAAAAATGCAATTTTCCCTTCTACATACACTGCTAAGAATTAATAGCACATTCTTCCTAAATGGGTAGTTCTGTATTATATTTTCACCTTAATGAAATTCTTTCCAAAACAGGAGAGTTTCATTTAAAAATGTAGGGCAAAATTGATCTGTCTTTATCTGCAGTGCTCCCTGCTTTAAAATATCATGGGATTGAGTTCCATGGGCTGTCTGGGCACTCTGTGGAAAACAGATGTTGGGTTCCAAGGTGGGTGTCCCAGTCTGCCTCTGTCCCATCGCAGGTTGTGTTCCTTACCCTGCTGTCACAGCTGGATTTGGGCTGTCACTGTGGTGGTGTGTGCTGTGCGTGCCAGCTGTGCTTGGCCAGCGGCCACCACGCCATGGGGACACGAACGTGGCACTTACCAGGGCATTTCTGCCAGAAATACCCCAAAAGGGTGAAGAGCCAAGCCTACTGTGGCCTTGGTTGGTTCATTGTGTTGGTTCATTGTTGCACACCTGAGGCACAGGTGGTGAGCCCAAGTGTGGCATGGCCTGGAACAACATCAGCAAAACCACACAGACATCAGTTTCAAGATGTTTCTTTTCTGCAGAAGATACATAAATGTCTAATGAAAGAAAGAAGGGGGAATCCTGTGTGGTAGCTGTGAAACTGAAGTGGAGATGCCCCCAGGAAGATTTGCCAGGTCCAGCTAAGAGAAAACCAAAACATATATTCATGCTTTTTAATGGTTTCATTTTTGGTGGAAGGTTTTCAATGTAATGGTGAGAACAGAAGTGTGTGGAAGAAGTAGGGCTGGTAGACCCTGCTTTAAACAGCTTTTCACTGCTGAGTTACAGTGGAGAAAATGCTTTTATTAAATAAATTGTTTGGTATTATCATAGTTTTAATAAAATGGTTCCCACATATAATCAATGCTCATAGTGATGGAGCCACGGACAGGATTGATACAACTCGAAGTTTCCATGTTAAAAATACAAATTTTGGTGGTAGTGATGCTGCACAGCTTTTGAATCATTTTTGTGACAAATTACCCTTCAGGAGGACTGTGCTTGGGCTTTCCCCTAAAAGGTGAAATACAGGAGAGGTGTGATGCAGTCTGACTGACTAGCACCCAGCTAACTCTGAGCTTAATCCAGATTCTGTTTTTGAAAGGGGTATTTATAGTCATCTTTCGATAGTCTCCTAATCAAACGCCAGCAAATCTGATACTGCTCCTTAGGTGCATTACAGAACAGCTGTTTTTTTTAGTCACCAAACTTGCCTTTTGTGATTCATTTTCTGTGAATCACACGAGTTCAGCAAAGAGTGCAGATCACGACTTTTATGGCCAAATATGCAACTCCCTGGAAGCAAAAGATGAAAATTTAAATATTTTAGTGTAGTGCCTTGTAACTTGCAAGTTTTGTATTGATGGGACACTGGCTCTTCTGTAAAACTTCACTGCCTGGGACAAGCATGCCCATCAGTAGAAGTGTTTGCTCCCTGGTGTGAGTGGTTCACACTCAGAGAGTGTTTCCTGGTTCCACTTCAGGCAGGACTTTCTTAGGTGTCACTATTTTATTTTTACATGGGTTTTTTTTTTGCTGTTGGTGCTCAGTGTATCTGCAGGCACTCAGCATGCTGAGTGATGCATTTAAACATTGGCTGCTACAGTAAAAATCTTGATGGCCATTGTTTCAATCAAAAAAACCCTTCTCATCTTCAAAGTCACTGTTGTTACAATAATTTTCTCTTTGAACATGTCAGGATTCTGTCTTTGATTATAGACTGGATTGTCTCTTGTCATTGTATAATGATTTTTTTTTGGGTAGGCAGAGACCTTTTTCAGTTCCTCACAGTTCATTCTCCATCCCAGTACTTCTTTAAAAAGAGATTATGTTGAAACCAGGTATTTAAGAATATAGATCCTCAAGAAAATAACTGGTTTTGACTTTGTATTTTCCTGGGAATTTTATAAAACTGATATGAATTACAGATTTATTTTACAATTTGAACTTAGACTTTTAAATTTTCCCTTTCCCCCACCCCTTCTTCTGCTTCTCATTGGACTAGAAGTCATTATTACAGAGATTTTCTGCTACTTTTTCATTTTCTCTTTTTGCAGGAACACAAAAAGAATTGATCTCTATAATTCTACCATGGCTTGGGTGGTTGCTTGGATGGATGATTGGGTGGATGGTGGTTAAGATTGCTGACCTGGGGGCTTGAGCACTGCTGCCAGACCCTCCCTGCCCTGTTCCCTGTTGAGGACTGATGCTGAGCCTTGGGAAGGGCTTGCTGAGGTCTTTCCTGTTGGAAGCTGATTTAGGGTTTGGTGATCTGTCCACTCTATAGGATCCAGAGCTGTTACAACCCTCAGAGAACTTAGAGCTCTCTGAGCATTGTGGTGGCATGAAGGCACCCTGGAAGCAGAGCTCCTCTCGCACTGCTGCTGAGGTGTGGAGTGACTTTCCACCTCTGTGGCCCTTCATGGCTGATGGCTTAAACTCTGGTCTTCTGCACTGGTACAATGCTCACCTTGGATCAAAGGGCAGGGGACCTCCTGAAATGGAAGGTGCCTTGGAAGGTCCTCCCAAGCCTCCTCAAGCTGTGTGAAAGCCCAGAGACAAGAGCATTTGCAGTTGTCTTGCTTTATGTTTATGTGCAGTCTTTTCCATTGCTGGGTGATGTTGATTCCACCGTGGGAAAACTGTACAAAAATGGGTGACACTAGAACTGCATCAGGCACTGAAGAGACTTATCCCTTGGGAAATGTGTATTGGGTAAGAATGGCAGAAGAGTCCAGGGGAGATCTGCAGATCCATGCCTGGCTGTGATTACGTGTGTGCAGGCTTCCAGCTGGTCATTCTAAAGCTGTCACATGATGGGTGTATTGCCTCAGAGGTATGACTGAATCCAAGACGCTCCCTCAATGGGGGTTACCTGCATGTGTCCATGCAATGGAAGCCTTTGCCACAGAATTAGTAAATCCTGACTGTGGTTTTGCCCTTGTGTTTTGTAAGGAAAGAGCTAAAAAGGATTCGCTGTGTCTTTAAACTTGCAGATCCTCAAAACCTCCCTGGGAAGTAGAAGGGGGAAGGGACCCTTTCAGGATTAATTAAACAGAGATGTCTTGCTGTAGACTTCAGGGTTTACTGATAAATGCCAGCCCCTCACCCACGTCTGGTGGTGCTGCTGTTATTTAATCAGGGCCTTGACAAGGAATCTGAGCAATCTTCCCTTTCTCCTCCTCTGTTCCATTTATCTGTCCTCCCAACCTGTTTGTTTGTGTATGGTTAAGTTTTCCATGCCAGGGAGAAGCAGAGTGGAAATGTCAGGGGTCAGGCTGCAGGCAGGGCAGGCAGGAGCAGGCAGGGAGCAGAAAGCCCAGCTCTGCAGCCTTGGAGTTTCTGAGAAACCGGAGATAGGTTGTTCCAGGCAAGATTAACTCCTTCAGCACAGCTGCCTTCTGCTTAAGGCCTGCAGGAAGGGAGGGAGGCAAGGTGGGTACATTAGGACACTGAGCTCAGACTCCATCCCTCTATCCTTGCTGTCCTGTGGGTAATGGATGCTCCTGCTGCCATTTTGCTCACCCTCTTGTTGAAGCTTGCTGGCCCATCTGCCTTGGCAGCTCTGCTGCTGGGGGATGAAGCTGTGTGGATGCAGACCTGAGCAGGATGGCAGATAGCAGAATTCATTGCAGTACTGTTATGGATACCTGAGTTATTTGGCACATTTCCCAGTGGATGAAATGTTCATCCATGGAGGGCATGATGCTGCTGTTCAGAGCCATGCCTTTGAGTAGACATGTGACTTGGGTTTGTCACTAAGAAGTTAGCTAAAGACCAGTTTGGATGCTGTTGGCTTCAGAAAAACCAACTTTGATGTTGTGTCAGTAGACTTGGTATTGCACAGGCTCTCAGCTGTGTGCTCTGTGGTGGCTCACAAGTGCATCAGCCCCAGCTGATGCTGCCATGGTGGCTGGGGTTGGGTGAAGTTTTGGGTGTATGAGTCAAGCTGTTGAACTTGCATTTCACCCCACCTGTGCGAGGGAAAAGCCTAATTCAGGGTGGGGTGGAGGATTTTGGTAGGTGATCCCTTTGCATTTGTGTTGTGGCAGCGAAGCAGGTGCTGCAGAGCTGAATCCTGCCTGGTTTGACAGTGTTTGCCTTGCAGGCAGTGCCCTGCCTGGCACAGCTGCAGGTAGAGATGACAAGGTCCTTACGCCCTTCTGGTGGGATGGTCTGTACTGCACCGACTGGATCTACACCAGGTTAGCAGCAGCTGTCACAAACAGCTGTTCTTACAGATGGGATAGGAATGAATCACAGAAGAGAATCAGAGAATTGGGTTGGAAGGGTCACCTCATTCCAGCTGTGGGCAGGGACACCTTTCACTTTTCACCTTTCACCAGACCAGGTTGCTCCAAGCTCCGTTCAGCCTGGCCTTGAACACTTGCAGGAATAGGGCAGGCACAGCTTCTCTGGGCAACCTGTGCCAGTGCTTCAGTACTCGCTGAGTAAATATCCAACCTAATCCTGCCCTTTCTCAGAGGGGGACATTCCCTCTTGTCTTGTCACTCCAGGCCCTGGTTAGAAGTTCCTCTGCATCTCTCCTGGAGTTCCTGTGGGCTGCTCCTTGCAGTGAAGCCTTGGGGATGTGCTGTGCTCCCTGTGCCAGTGCTTGGCTGCTGCTCAGCCCCGTGTCCCTCCCCTGCCCTTGACAGGAGCAACTGGGGCTGCTAGCCCCCACTCCCTGGGGAGGTGCCACAGGGCAGAGCCCACACAATCCCCAGCATAGTGGGATGAACTAATTGTCTGCTGTTCTTTCATTTTCCAGGAGTATTGAAATTGTTGTGGGTCATAAATCACGTGAGCATATGGCCGGAAGGAGAACACAGGCCCATATATCAGCTTTGGGCTGGAAGATGAGACTGTGTGTCCTGTGTTGTACAGGCCCACTCTGTTGATTTACTGGCCTGTGAAACTTTAGAGTTAATTTTTTGTTGAAGCAAGGAAAGTCTTGTCTACCTGTGACTTTCCTGCTTGAACAGCTGTTTGCTCCTGATTCGTTGCTATTCTGAGAATTTCATGAAGACTCCACAGTGATGTGACAATTGGAAGTAAAAGATGAGCTTATATTTCTCTTATCCTAATAGTGGCAGTTACAGCTGTACCTAAGAATGCCAGGTTTTTTTCTTTGTGTTTTTTTTTTAATACTGAATTTCCCTCACTGCCATTGCTCCTCATTTGGTAGTGCATTTCTTCTAATGATTTTTTTTTCTTTCCCTTCAGATAGATTTAATTTTTAAATATGCTGTTCAATCAAACTCTGTTCGTCCATCAGACTTCTGGGCCCCAGCTCAATCACCATACCTTATTGGTGCTTTAGGGGATCTTTCTGAATATGCCAAATTCATTACACGATGACATTTCTGTCTCTTTCTGTAGTCAAAATTTAGGGTATACCAGAATTTGGGATATTTTTTTAGAAGAGATCTAGAAGGAATTTGCCCAGGAGGTGCTGGGTTGATAGTATCAGCTCTCAGTTTGATTTGCCAGCACTTAAATGTTTTCCAGCAGAGATTTTGACCCTTCTTTAAGAATCTCAGGCCTCCTGACAGTTGTGCTTTTTATAGTTATTTCTTGCAGATTCTTTAGAATTTGCCTGTGAATTACTTGCAAGGGACTTGCAAGCAGTGATTTGGAACTCCCTGTTTTTGGAGTGTCAAGTGTCAAGCAGCTGGTGCTGCTGAGCACAGTGCAGGTCAGGGAGTGGCCCATAGCATCACGAAATGGTTTGGGCAGGGAGAGACCTTAAAACTCATCTTGTTCCACACCCCTGCCATGGGCAGGGACACCTTCCACTAGGCCAGGTGCTTAGAGCCCTGTTCAGCCTGTTCTGTCCATCTGCAGGTGCCAGCTTTGACCTGAGGTCTCTGGTCTTCCTTTCCTCTTGATCTGTGAGTGGTAAAATTGCTTGAACACCTTTTGTTTTTATGAACACTGTTTCCCAAAGTCTCCTCATTCACCCCTGAGACACCAAACTTCAGCTGGAGGTGTCCTAAAGAGAAATGGGATGTGTTTCAAGGTAGGCTATAAATAAATGGCATAAAAGAGCTAATGATCCTTGATGCTGGTTCTTCTCACTAATGTTAGCCTTTGGTAAACTCCCACTGTGTTTTCAGGGATATCCTTGAACTTGTGTGGTTTAACCCCAAGCATTACTGCACAGGATCACCGTTTCTTGGTGTGCAGGAGCCTCAGATGTGTGAGGCCCCTGGGAGAGATTGACTTTGCCTGTGGCAGTTTTGTGTTGCAGGCTCTCCTAATTGTGAGTTATAGATGGGGCAGAGGCACCTCTGGGAGCTGCGGGCAGAGCCAGGGAGGAGGCAGAGGGACCAAGCAGATCCCTGTCCCACCCCTGGCAGCCAGGCTGGATGCAGGTCTGGCTTTGGGATGTGAGAACACAGGAGAGCTCTTGGGGAACAATGCGACAAAACACCTAAAAGTCTTTGGCCAAGTGTATCTGAGCCTTACAAGAGACTGAAAATATTTCAGAGCTAATTCCCTTATTTTGTTTGCTAACAAGTGCTCACTTAATTTGCATCCTGAAACTAAATGACTATGAACAAAGTTCTTTGAAGGGAATCTTCATCTTTAATTCTGTTTTCCCTCAAGGAAAATAGTTTTCCATGTATGATCTGCAGGGCTTAAATATCTTACTTATTTCCCCTCCCCACAATTGTGTCAAAGCTCTTGCACAAATCTGATGAAGCACTGGAATTTATGTGTTTCTCTTTCAGTTTGCTCTGTGCATAATCATGAACTATTCATTGCCTTTAGAAATCCATTGGTACACCCCTTCCCTTGCTAGTGGAAGTTGGCATTTTACCTTATTTTTGGAATGTCCAGGTGGTGATTTAATGCAGAACGTTTAAGTAGCATCTTTTTTCAATTTTGGCCTGTCCTGAAATAATACTAGACTGTGTCCAGAACTGATTTTATTTAAGTGAGAGCTTACTGAAGGGTTTCATGTGACTTCAGGGCAATGAGAAAATTCCACCTTGGATTTTATTGAAAATATTTTGTTTGCTTGTGCATTCTGGCAGTCAAGAGATGGGTTGTGCATGGGCTGGAGCTGTGTGTAAAACTGTCATGTGATAGTTTGCGTACATATGAAATACATTTGAAAGGAAAACCCAGCATTTCCTTACTCATCACGGATGTGTCATTTGTCATTCTTGGTGAAAATAAGCTCAGAGCATTTAGTTAGTGCAAGCAGGTGATGTGTGCCAGCAGCACGAAAACACAGAATCAGTCAGCCAGTATTCTTTCCTGCCATGGAGGTGGTCTTCTCACACTGGGGGCTGGATTCAGAGGCAGGGCCATGTCTGAGACAGCCACAGCCCTTCGGAAAGAGGGGTTATGTGAGAGAAGCTGGTCCTGGCCTCTTCCCAGTGCCAGGTCTGAGTGTCAGTGAACTGAAAGGCAGTTCACACCTTTCAGAGATGAGCAGAAGTGTTCAGGTTTTTTGAGGGGGAAGAACAACAGACCCTGGAAAATAACTTGGAGCTCCCTGAGGCTTCACTGGTGTTGGATGGCAGCATGTGGGCATTGTGAGTGTTGAGTCGGCTGTGCTGGAATGGGCTGCAGTTGCTGGACTCCTCTTTATTTTCTCTTGGAAGTGTCCAGACATTGTCTTAACTGTTGTTGGTGGTTTGTTTGGTTTGATTTTTAATGTCAGTTTTCCTTGCTTGGGCAGGATCACAGTTCGCACACGGTGCAGAGCTGCGGAGAGCACAGTGTTGGTGATGGCACCAGAGCTCACCAGCGGTGTAGAGCCGTGTGGTTGGGTTAGGCCCTGGTTGGAAGCTCAGCTTTCTGTGGCTGTCACAGATGAGCAGTGGTTCACCTGCATGGGGTAGGCACAACCAGACTGGCAAACAGCAGCACTGCAGCTGGGGTGGGACCTGGTTTGCCAGAATGGCCTTTTGTTCTGTGAGAACCAAACCCCCACATCAGCCACTTCACCAGGGGCTCCTGGGGCAGGACTCCCCTCTGCGGTTTGTGTTTTGCAGGGAAGCCAGCCTGAGACTCAGTGTGTTAAACTGAAAAGAGGAACTGAAGGTAGCCAAAAGAGAGGAAGGATATGAGTTACAAACAGTCCGTTGTCCCTGTGGCCACCTAGCAAGGTACAGGAGCTGGTGCTGTCCCAAGGCCCAGACAGAGATTCTGGCTTCTCCAGGGATGCAGAGCTTACCTTTCTTCTTGGAGAGTCCTAGAGCTGGAAAGCAGTGATTTAACAGTAGCCTCCAAAGAAATAAATGGGTTTAGGCTGTTTCACACTTGCCTGTGGAGCCATGGTGGCGTGTTGCTCTCCTGCTGGGCAGTGGCAGCAAGGTGGGGAGCAATGAGTTCCCCATCTTGTCTCTTCCTGGCACAATGGAGGGAACGTGGATTTTACAACAGCAATGTCATTGTCCTCATCCACACATCCTTCATTCTGTGTCTTCAAGGTCATGCTACACATAAGATGAGTGCTGCCTTTTCCATTGATAGGGTTAGCATTTTTCCTACTTCACAATTTTTTCACCAGTTTCTTCTGTTTCTTTCTGTGAGCATGTGGCTCACAGTCTGACTGTAACCCTACAGCCTGACAGCAAACTCTTAATGCTGCTGTGGGTTTGGGCAGCCTCCCTGTCGTGGCGTGCACATCCTTCCATTGCTCCTGGTGAAAACAGGAGCAGGAAAAGAGGTCAAGGGAGAAAAAAAGAAAAATACGTATTTGCAGCAAGCGCTATGTGTCTCCTGTTATCTGAATTCTGTGCAAGCAGCGAGCTCTGATGGAGCCCCATGCCAGATTGGAGACCACTGAAAACAAAATAAACATCTCTGTAGCATGGGCTGATACATGCTCCCTTTAGAGCCTCAGGCACCTCCAATTAATCAAGCTGTCTGTGGAGGAAGGGCCTGTGAGGACCAGAGGATGCTGCCAGACCTGATGGGCTGATGAAAGGGTGGGCAGCAAGCAGCGTTAAGGGTGAACAGACTGTGTGTTAGCCTGGGTGTGCCATGCCTTTGGGTGAGTCTTGTCTGTATTGCAGCAAAGTCAGAGCTTTAATCCTGGTTTGCAGGATATATGAGTGCTGTGGGAGGGTGCTCAGCTCTGTGCACGCATGTTTGATGAAGAGCCCTTCCTCCTTCCGTGAGAAAGGCACTCAGCTGGCTGGGCCTTGACAATAAATTGAGGGGCTGACCAAGCCAAATGGCTTCTTGAAATGTCATGGAGTGAAATGTGGCCAATACCCTGGAGCTGGGGTGTCTCTGCTGAGTGCTGGTCAGCAGCGTGAGGAGTCACCTGTCCCCATTTCCGCTGAGCTCGTCCTGACGAGTCCTTGGCATCAGCTGTTCGCCTTAACCACCAACACCGAATTCTGTGCATACAGAGAGAGAGCAGCAGGGGAGAGCAGCACCTTTAAGTGTCTTACGAGCAGGGATTACACAGAATAAATGAAGTAAAATGAAATTAAGAGGAATGTTCTAATAATGGGGTAATTAGGGCTTTTCGTTGAGTGCCAGCAGAGCTGGGTGCTGCCAGTCCGGGCCCAGAGGCAGTCTGTGCCCTCCAGGCATTGGGAACAGCAGAGACATCCAGCCCAAAGCAGACACTGGTTGTCAGGGTTGAAGGTACCTGAAAGTGATGCAGGTTTATGGTGTAAGCAGGTTGCAGGTGCCATGTTTGTGTTTAGGAACAAATGCAAGCCCTCGCCTCCTTGTATTCCAGGGTCAAGAAAATGCCTTTGTCAAGGACTTTGTCAGTGCTGCAGAGGTGAGGAAGGAGATTGCTCATTTGTTTATCAACACAAATGAACTAGTTGTGTTTAAAAATAAAAATTTTAAAATACAATTTCAGGAATAAATGAATCTGTGGAGACTAGGTCCAGTGTCCAGGGAAACATGAAATGTTTTCAGACCTTATTTTTCTCAAAAACTGAAAAGAGATGCTTCTGTGCTGTGTACAAATGCAGAGCTATGTGCCTGAACCAATATGTCAAACTGTCATGTGGGAGATTTGGTGAAAAACATCTTGTCCTAAGGGAATAATTTTAAACACTATATGTAGGTTTGCTGCCTCATAAGGGATCATTACTCAAATCTATTCCCTCTTATGGTAGCTCGGCCTCTGCTTAACGGGCAGGGAGTGAAGGGAAGCCCATTAACGCGTCCTTTAAGAGTGGTTATCAGATGGTAGAGGGGAAACAGATCTCTGATCAGGGAATATAGTGTTATTGGCCAAATCCTCCGATTCAGCCTTAACAAGATCAGTAGCAAAGCAGGGCCTTCACGCTTGGCTGGCCATCGAGGGCGGCGGCGGGGCCGTGCTGTGCCGGGCAGCCGGACCCTGGGCAGCGCGGGCGGCTGAGCCCGTGTCAGAGCGGTGAGGAAGTGTAAGGGATGAGCCCTGGGGCACGGAGCCATTCTAGGGATCTTCACCTCCTGTTTGTCACTTCAATCTCGAAGGAAGGCTGAAATGTGGAGTGGAACCCACTCCCAACCAGACCCCTACCAGACTGTGTCTGTGCTCTCGCTCCTGTGTCTCGCTGCTTTCCGTCCTTTTGTTGGTGGTGATTTTGGCAAAAATGAGAAGGATGGCATAAGCAGCACCTGAAGAGCAGCATCAGCTCCTGGTGTCTCAGCACAGCATCTGCAGTTGCCTTGGCTACACCAGCCCTCCCTCAATTAGCCTCCTCTCTGACGAGAAGATGCACTCAATGTGTGGTATCTGTGCAGGTGAACTCGTTTTTAATGAGATTACTTTACTTAAAAATAGGGACACCTCTGGGTTTGGACAGTGCTCAGTGGGGTTGTCACAGTAAAGACAACAAGTTTGTTTTTTCGTAATGAATAAGAAGATGCTACACAACAAAAGAGGCTTTATATTGAGCAGCTTAACTGCTCAGGTCTCACGAAAAAGGGAGAAGGAAGCTGGAGGGACTGAAGGTGTGTACACATGCTGTCTGCAGAGTAAGGTGAATGCCAGGGTCTAACCTCACTAAAGAAATGTGTTGTTCCTATCCTGATGTGGGAGAGCAGTCTGTAGCGTGTGTATTGAATTTTTTTGTGGTGCAGAACTCCTGGTTCTCTTCCTGTGTCCCAGCTGCAGGCTCCAACGCTGCTGGCCAGGCTCCTGGGTTAGTCACCACACTGCCATTTATGCTGTGTAAACAAACAAACAAACAGCAACCTTTTCCTTTTGAAGGCTGTGTGCCTTTGCAAAGTAGAGCAGAACGAAAGAGCAGCTTCCTAAATGTGCAGGGTCAGAGCAGAGGGTCGGGCCTGGAGGGAGCCTGGGGAGCCTGGCTGGGCACTCTCTTCTCACTGTTTGTCTGGGGCTGAATGGCTGGAATGTGTTTGGCTGGATAAAGCTTGGTCAGAAGCTCTTGCCTAAAAGCAAACTGGCTCTTGAGATCACCACAGCATCACCAACAGCAGTGGGGAAGGACGCCATCATGGGGGAGAATTTTCCAGATTTCTTTTGGTCTTTGGTCACTTCACTGCTTTGAGTTTCGTGCTTTTCACATGAACATGACATGAGCTTATATATGATGTTTGATTTCTTACCTCTGCTTCAGCATTTGCTGTTTCCAAGTGGCACACAAGCTGTCCTTTGTGCAGGGTGGTTGTGCTTTTGTCAGTCCTGGGTTCTGTGTCATGTCCTTTGGTTTGGAGGGGAAGTCTCCACCCAGACCATCTCAAGATCTTGGGTGTGGAGGATGGCCCTTATTAGAAGTGTACTGCTTTTTTAATAACACACATTTCTTGCAGTAGTTGCTAATAGACGCAGTTGTGCAGTTTAAATATAATTTAAAAATTCCCTGCTTTCAGTGAGGTACTTTGTGACTGACAGTGATTTATCTGGAACTTGGCAGCTGAGGCAATGATGTGGTGACACCATCTTGCATTACCTGACTGATTTTAACATGCCGAGTCACGTCCATCTCAGCTACCAGAACTGCCCTGGACCATGGACACTGTGGCTGTGAGGGAGGAGGCAGAGAGCATGGCTGGTGAAACAGGTCTGCTGGGAGAGTGTTACTGTTCTGGACAAGCATTAGGCAATATCTCATCTATAAGAACATAATTCTCACCAGGTGGATCAGCACAATTTTAATTTTTTGCTACAAAGGTTTTTTCCTGGAAAGCATTGTACCTTTGTCAAGACAGAAATACTGGAAAAAAGTAAATTCAACTGAAAATTTCCATCCAGATTGGCTTTGAGAATTCTTGTGCCAGTGCAAGCTTTGCTGCGAGCTCTCTTTGTTTTGGATTTGAATACGTCATTTTCTGTGCTCATTAACAACAGACAGGAGAGCTGGAGCTCCCACAGTGGTGTCCCACGGTGAGCAAGGCTTGTGTGGACAGTGTCAGTCAGTACTGGCTTTGCAAACTGAGGCTCAGTTCCTGCTCACCTCTTTTACTTGGGTTTTCCTCTCAAGCCAAGGAATCTTGTTCATCCATGTGGGATTTTGCTTTGATTTCTTTATCAGTAGTTTGCTTATGAATTTTATCCACAGCAAATGGCTTTGGATAAATATATAATAATATATATTTATCCAAATATATATTATTATAAATATAATATGCTGATTTACAAACAAATAAGCCTGATCTTTTATTCTCTAATTCCTTGTGGCACATGAACTTGTTCACAGAGTTGTTGCTGAGGACCAGCTCTGTTCCAGGTGTTGGGGTGCCTGCACAGCTGGTGCAGGGGAGCTCTGGCTCCGGTCCCAGCCTGGGAATGTGCCACCTCTGCCTTGGCTGTTGTGGGTCTCCTGCAGCCCTTGTAGAAACACTGCTGGGACCCCTGGGCCCCTTGTGGCAGCAGTTCAGCTGTGGGACTCTTTCCTCTTTCTCTGCAGGAGAGGAAGAGAGCTGCTGTCACAAGGACTAATCTCGAGGCGCTGGCTCTTCCTGTGCCGAGCCCAGCATGTCCTGTGCAGTCAGGGAGACCTAAGAATAAAAACAGTGGGTACTGCGTGTCTTGTGAACAAATACAAGTAAGGAAAACATTTCCTGTTCACAATTTTCTGCACAATCCCATCTGAGTTTTGAATATTTTATAAATAAAAAATGTCTTAGGTATACTTGCATTCTGGACAGAAAGTTTAATTGAACACGTGATCACATAGTTTTTATTCAGGGAGTCTGGGGTTTTTGCCCTGTGATTTTCCCAAAGCTGTAGGACTCAGGGGTGACAGCAAAGAAGATTAGAAGCTCCATGTGGTGGGAAGGGATCTGTGCCAACACCTCTTTGCCTGCCGGAACTTCGGGTATCACACAGCAGCCTCCACTCCATGCTTCTGCTGAGCCCCTCAGTGCTGCCTGTTCATCAGAACTGACTAAAACCACCCAACACCAACTGCAGGGAGCTGGAATCCGTTTGGGTGTAGATAATGTGACCAGCTTTGTCCTGCTGCTGCTGGATCCTCGACTGCAGCAGCACAGGAGGGTGCCTGGAGAAAAGCAAGCACGGGGCCTGGCTGAGGTGTGCAGCGGAGCTCTCTGTGGATTTTGCACATTGCAGCACTGACACAGAGCAGGGCTGAGCAGGCAGCAGTGCTGCTCTGGAGCCTGGTTCCTTCTCCCAGCATTTATGGCATCACATCCTCAGATTCTTGGTAGTTCCTGTGTGGTGTTGTTATGCTGTTTTAGATATGAGCATCTCTGACATCCTGTGATAGTCAAGCATTGAAAGCCTTTTCCAGTTTAAACCAAGGACTTCCAGGCTAGTTTAGCATTATTTTTTAATATTACTGATTATGTAACAATCTGTTCAGTTCTAGTTTTGTATCTGGTATAGCAGGAGGTTCAATGAAAGTAATATGAGTTGCCCCATGAAGTGTGGTATCCCTACAATGCTTGGCTCTGTGGAATAGGAGGAAGGTGATGGGAGGAAAAGTCCTGAGATGTTAAACATTTGCATCTTTGTCATGTTCTCCCCATTTTACCTACTCTTCACGTTAACTGTAAAAGCCGGAGGAAGAAGGCCTAGGGACATTGTTTAGGATGTTTCAGTTAAAGTCTTACATTTCTGTGGTTGACAGAAACTAATGATAGCTAAAGATCATACCAAGTCCTAAAATGAACGGATTTTTAAGAAAAATATTATCACGGTGCTCCATTAAAAGAGGGGAAGAGGGAGACTGATGCTGGGACTGACCACGAGGGCACGGAGGGTTCGGGGCTGGCTTCCTGCTCCGTGGTGTGTCAGCATCCGTTTCCAGCGGGGAAGGAAAGTTCCCGATTGTGCTGTGGTCTAGGACACACTCATCGGCCCCGGCTCCGTCCCCGGCATTCAGACACATCGCTGGTTTCTCTCAGGTGGTGTTCTTCTGGCCTGGTGAACAACCAGCCAGATCTTGCTTCGGGGTGGGCAGGGGAAGCCATACCTTTGGTGGTGACTCGGTGGTGGTGACAGCATCCTCCCAGCCGGAGAGGAGATGCAGGAGAGGGGCGCCGCTGATGGGAAGAGGGTGCGGCAGCACCACTGGCAGGCTGCGAGTTGACGGGGTTGCAGGCTGTGAGTAGACAGGGTTGCATGTCACAGGTCTCCTAACCTCTCTCTGTGAACCCTTTGCAGCCCACGACCTTCCCCCGAGCAAGACCTCGGCGGCGGCGGCGCAGACGGGCACCCACCTGCAGTGCCTCTCGGTCCACTGCACGGACGACGTGGGCGAGGCGAAGGGCCGGACTGCGGTGCCGACGTGGAGGTCCCTGCACTCGGACATCTCCAACAGATTCGGGACTTTTGTGGCTGCCCTGACTTGAACAAAAGAAATTATTATTATTTTTTTTTTCTTTTTTTAATTTCAAAGGGCCGCTACTGCTAGGTGGACTATTTTTCTAGGTTGGTACCTGCTTAGTGGCATATGGACTGGAAAGGGTTAATTTAAAGTAAACCTCAACTTTTTTTTAATCTTCTGCCACAGTATGTTACCAGTGTTAACCCTTCTGCAGTTAGCACACTTTTGCTTAAGATTTTCCTGCTAGACCACTTTTTCCCATTATTCTGTAACCTTGGCATACATTTATAGATGAGGCCTTTTCCTTTTTCATCTCAGTGTGTGTCCAAGTCACGTATGTCATAATAAGACAAAGATTCTCCTCTTCCTCCTCCTCTTCCTTTTCTTCCTCATTTGCTTTGTTTTTCCTTTTTTTTTTTTTTTTGTTTTTGTTTTTGTTTTGCTTTGTTCAGTACTTATTAGGATGGTGATCCTGAGGAGCAGCAGTTCAGGAATAAACACCAGTGAAAGCTAAATGGTCAACATTAAATCATATGTTGTAGTGACACCCAGCCTTTGCTAGTCTCATACAAACCAAGCAGTTGATGCTCTGTTGAATGTTCAGGCATGGACCTGCCCTTTCCTGAGAGAATGAGGCTTTGCTTTCAGCCTTGTTTTGCTCTGTGCCTCCTGGTGAGGCCAGGATGCTCCTTCCTCTCTGTACCTGGGATGGAGCTCTGTCATGAATGGGCTGGTTCAGGCACAGCAGGGAAGGTATGGAGAGGTTTTTTTAAATAAGTTTGTCATTATCTCTTCCTCCAAAGGCCCAGGCTCCTTTTTGTTTGCCTGGGTCTGATGGTGCTCCTGCATTTCCCACTTTATTGATAGTGGAGAAGAAAATACCCTGCACCCTGCCCACTTTTTTGCCCATTTTAAACTGCAGAAAGATGCTGTTGATTGGCAGCAGGTCCAGTGTCCCCTACACTTGCCTGGGGGTGCCCCAGCTCCTGCCACAACATGTCCCAGTGCAGTGGCAAGGGTCAGGGATGGCCCAGATTGGAAGATGCAGGGGACCATGTGCCCAGGGGTGGCATTTCCTAATCTGCCAGGGCAGGGAGACCTGGTGTCAGAACCCTCCAAACTCATTCAAGGCCCCTTTCTGCCCTACACTAAAGAACAGCATTGCTGGATGCACACAATAAAAGGAAAGCCATACTTTCCTGCTCGGGCTAGATAATACTCATTCGAGACGAAAGTTGGAAGCAAACCAGATAAAGCCACGACTGACACGATGGGCTGATTCTCCAGTGGTTTTACGTCACACTGTCCATTATTTGTGTGTCCCTGTGCCCAGGAGTGGCCCCGTCCTGCCCCACGCCTGCAGATCACCTCCCCCAGCTCCTGGAGCTCAGGAACAGCACTAGAGGCTTTGGTTTTGGTTGTGAAATAAAGGTTGGCCTCTCTAGGGTTATTTATTCATGATTTCACAGATGTGTCCCTGCTGAAGGGACAGAGTTGAAGACTGCTTTGTATTTTATCTTTGATGATTGTGCTGGGTCTTTAATTATTTTGAGGTGATATTCTTGGTAGACACCAACGGAGAGGAAATTCTGCCTAAAAAGCCAAGGGTGGGCTGGAATCCTCACTCTCAGTCGTATGTGGCTTCAGAGAGACTCGCAGTGTTTGGAAATGTGATTTGAATGTGCTCTTATTAACCATGCATGGATTGATTTATGGGTCTGGTCAATGAATTGACTTTGGATAAATTTGGATAGTTTTTAATCTTGGTTTTCAATATTATTTTACTTTGTATTAAAGCTGGAGCTTCCACGAGGATGAGGATTTTTGCCCATCCTGGAGCAACTGGCTGTGGAGCTGCCTCACACCCACTTGGTTTGGATCAGAAAGCTGGGGTGGTTTGTACCTCTGTCAGGGTGTGCAACCAGGAGTGCAGAGCTCCTCCTGCACCTGCAATAAAATGTCACCATCCCCAGTAAAGTATCTCCTAGTAATCACTGTCAGCCCCCTTCCAGAAGGTGCCTCTTTGCCTGTGATTCCTCAAGTCCTGGCTTACCTTTGTATATGTTTGATTTTAAATCCTGTCAGCAGAGCACTTGTGCTGCTGTGGGGGGCTCAGTCTGCAGCAGGGGGCCCTGGGGTGACACCAGTCACTGTGTTCCATCACTTAGAGATGAAAATTTCAGCCAAGTTCATGGCCTGGTGGCATTCCTGCTCAGAGTACAGTCCCTTGTGCTTTGTTTTTAGTTTTTCCTGCTGCACTGAAGAGAACAGGTTTTTCAGGCTTCCTGAGGTCAGGGATGCACACCCTGTGCCACGGGAAGGAACCTGTCAGGGAACACCGAGTTCAGATGCTTTTAAAGAGAAATCCCCGTTTGAGTGGAGCTGTGGTGCCTTGGTCTCACCACCCCGTTCTGCTGGCTCATTCTCAGCAGCTTGCACTTCTCTCCTGGAGTGTTGTTCTCATCCGCTTGGAACTTGCTTTCTCACTTCCTTATGGAAATGCAGAGCACAGGCAATTCCCTTAAAATCAGTGGAATCCTGTGAGGTGAGGAGGTGTCCTGAGGCCAGGGGCTGTGTCTCCAGGGGCTGAGCTGTGCAGCAGGGAGCCCTGGGTGTTGTGGCACTTGGCCACCTCTGTCTCTGCTGCGGGCAGTGGGTGCAGTGCAGGGTTGGGACTGTCAGAGAGGGAGGAGTCGAGGCAGTGTTTGCCTGGGCTCACTGGCTGTGGAGTTTAACTGAATCATACAGTCACACACAGTTCTTCTTGCTTGCTGACCTCCTGTCTGATTTTGATTGAATGAGCTCTGCTTGAGGCAGCTGTTAGCCAGGACCAACCAAACCTGCGCTTTTAGCTTTTGTTGCTTTTTTGCCAAAGATCAGAACAGAAACCCTACATTCTGACCAGGACAGGCATCATGTCCTGCTCAATCACCTGGGGATGTGGTACTGACAGCATATACAGAAGGTTCAAGCTTTGTCACAGTGCTGGTGGCACCTGCAGTAATTTCATTGTACCCATTTTCTCCATTGATTTTACACTGAATGCACTGATCAGTTTTTTTAACACGTATAAAGTGTCAGCATGGCCTGACATGGTAAGAATGGAAATCATGTAATTTTCTAAATAGTAATATTCCAACTGAAACATGTTTGGGAGCTGTAGATAAAAGCCAGTTGTGGAAGAGGTAAGTTGCACTCTTGTGGAGAGGGAAACTGAGGCACAGACAGCAGCGGGAGACTGAGGGAGCAGTGGCAGGGCTGAGCTGCACTGAGGTCTGACCTCTGCTTGCTGCAGAGCCCCGTGCCCGAGGCTCCCTTCCTTCAGGGGCCGAGTTGGGTCAACAGGGGGAGAATTTTATCAGATACGTGTTCCCCAAAGGCCTGGGAGAAACCTCCCGCCTGTGTGTCCTACATGGCTTCCAGATGGGGGGCAGTTGGACAAGAAGCCAAAGAGAGGTGGTACGAGGCACAGTCTGCTCTGGATTGTGAACAACAGCTACAATGAGGCTTTGCCTTTTGCCCTGGGGATTCTCCCTGGCCGTGCTGGCGCCGGAGGCTCCCACGCAGCCTCGGGGCTGGGTTGGGGGAGCCAGGACATCCCCCATCTCCTGGCCCCGTGCCCTAGTCCCTCTGTTCCCTAAAACCAACCCCGTGCTTAGTCTGCAAGTTGCACCGAGCAAAATTTCCCTTGCATTTCAATTGGGAGGAGCGATCAAATACCTCTTTGCCAAAAAAGGACAGAATAGGCCTCATTTTTAAATACTCCTGCAAATTTTCTCCAGATCACGTTCTCTTGGGGTTACTTGCTCTCTGCTGTTTGAACATCAGTAAGGGGCTTTAGGCTTGTTACTTGGTTAAGGTTTTCACAGTGTCTGAGGGTGGAAGGGGATGAGCACCAGAATTCTGTCACCTGGATCACCTGGGGAGTTGTGCAGGTCCTGGGGTCTCCATGGTCACTCTGGGGCAGCCTTGGTTGGGACTGGACTTCCAGGCACCACCAATGAGGCAAAAAGTTCCAGTTTTGGGAGGTGGAAGGGATGAGGTGAGCCCAGCAGTGGGATGGGCACTGGGTGGGTGGAGGGGACGACAAATCAAACTGGTACATTTGACTTATTTTTGTTAAGCTGCAGTGTAAGGTTTTGTCAGCTACTGGATTCACAGCTGTTCAAGGGATGGTGTGTAAGAGCATAACCCATTTTTGTAGAATTGTTTCTTCTTTAATGCTTAAGGCTAATGGAGGAAATAGTCTAATTTTGTCTTAGAAATTCTCTATTAAAATTGTTGCTTTGAGTCCATCCGCTCATAGGTTCTGACTGATGAAACTGCAGGTTCTGATTTCCGGCAGTTATAACTTTATCACTATTCACTACCCAAAAATATTACAGCTTTAAAACAGCCTTAAGCAAAAGGATATTATTTCTTTGTACTAAATTTGGTTCATGGAAAAGAAAAAAAAAAAGAAACCTCAAAACACTGGTAATCCGTACTGCATTAGCAAACTCTTCTGAAAAATGTTATTGCACATGTAAAATATGAAAACTTGACTCTGCTGTGTGTTAGGCAATCCTGTAATCTTTTTTTTTTTTTTTTTTTTTTTTTTTTTTTTTTTTTTCTTTAATTTTTGTTAAATTCATTTCCTAAATGCTTGGTTGGAAGACTGTGACGATAGCTCATGAAATTGAGTGTTATTTTTCTTTCTTTTTTTTTTAAATATGTAAAGTGCAGTCTTCTGTATTCCTGCATATTGTACATATCTGTATATGTTTTACTGAGCAACTAAATAACAATAAATATGATGTTAATGGTGGCTACTCTATATTTCATACCAGGTTTGTTGATTTTTTTAGTAAGTCCTTTATCCCAGGGGTGTGAAGAAGTGAACGGATAGTGTTCATATTCAGGTAAGCCCTGGACCTTGTGATGGGTACAAATTTGCCCATGATCTGGGGAAACCCTCACCCACCTGTGGCTCCCTGGGGCTGCTGGGAGATTTGGGGTGCACTTTGCTTTGCTGATTCCTCTCTGCCATCAGTGGTGTCCCTCTGCCCAGCAGGAGTGGTGGGTTTAAAATTTTACTTTTTGACCCTGAGGGAGGAAGAATGGCAGTGTTCATAGCAGCTGTGCAGTCCCTGCTCTGCAGGGAAGCCCATGGAAGAGAAGACTTTCCCCTCTGCCCAGGCAGTTCCCCCATGAGACTGAGGACTGGTTGGGCAGCAAAAGCTTCTGGTATTCCTCATTCCCATGGTGACCACCCCCAGCCTGTCCTCAGAGGCACTGCAGGATGGTGGCCCTGCCTGTACTCTGAGGTTGTTGATACCCTCTTTGCTGCTGGGGAGTGGAGATGTCTCTGCAGCTCTGCCCAGCTGCTGCCATGGGATCTCGGGGCTGTCCTGCTCTCTGTGTCCCCTCTCTCTGTGGCAGTGTCTCTCTTTCTCCTCTGGTCACCGGAGCTTCTCCAGAGGGGCCAGACCATGCCTGGAGCTGCTGGGCAGTGGGAGCAGCCCCCAGGATAGCTCCCTAAGCCCCCAGCCCTGCTCCTGCTTTGTCCTAGTTGTTCAGTAAAACTGACCACGAGCTCTGTTAATGGTTGGATTCACAGAGCTCCTCCAGCACATGAGGCCGTTTCTTGGCTCCCAGATCTCCCACTGTGCAAAGGCTCCTTTGCTTCTGCCAGCAGCTGGAGCAGCCCCTCCTGCTCTGGCAACACTCCGCCCCAAGCTCCTGCTTCCAAAAAGGCAGCAGGAGCTCGCTGTTCACTGCACATCACATTAACAGATGGAAATCAACTGACTGGTCTTTGATTTCTGCTCTTGACACTGGCTTTACTTGTCACCTGGTAATGCCACCTCTGCTGATGCTGGCACGGTGCCTGCCTATCCCAAACACTTGCCTTCATCCCTGGGCACTGTGCTCAGAGGCTCACCTGGTCTGTGTCAGAGTTAAGCATGGATTATAGTTTATTAAGAAAAGAAAAGCAAGTGGTTGGTCCTGGAGCTTTTACAGTTCTTGCTCTCCTAATCGTTTCCTGTGGCCTGAGATTGTGCCGAGAGTTGAAATCTGTCTGTAGCTGCATCTCTTTGCCCAAGCCATTTAACTGATTTAATTACATCCTTTGAGTTACTTTCTGCATGAGGCTTTGGAATTCCTGTCACGGAGGAGACCCTGTAAATATGCATTGTATGTTCAGCACTCAGGAATCCATTGGCAGTGCAGCTGGATCCCATGTGCTGAGATCTGCTCGGCCCCTCCTTGGCCACCACGAAGCCGTGGGGCAGCTCTGCCCCTGCAGTGCCAGCCAACATTCCTGCAGTGCTGTTTGGGGGCTCCTGTGTGTGACTCCAGGGTCGTTTAAACCCCCTCTTCCCCTTCTGTTTGGGTGAGCTGCTTGCAGATGGCTGCTGGTGCTATGAGAGTATGGCAGAAGGCATCTCTCTCCATAAAAACCAAGATAAATAAACACAGGAATGAAAGTTTGAGTCAATGGCATCCTTTCGGCTGAGAAAGTTGTTAGAAAATGGAATCCCATTATAATGGGTTTCTTTTAATATTGAGTATTTCCAAAATCCCTAGGTCATGTTCCTGAAGTGGTTACTCTCCTGCCTGGGAGACAATTTGTAGCTCCCCCAGCAGTTTAGCATTATGGCCAATAACATCACATATATTTTGCTTGTAAAATATCTATATTTTGCTTGTAAAATGTTTAAAAACTCTCTGCTCAGGTGAGCTCTGTAAGGCTGTGCCTAGTGGGCAGAGGAGTGGATGGGGCTGAGGTCTCTTCCAAGCTCTCCTTTCTGAGATATTGCCAGAGCTCAGTAATGACAGTGCAGGAAGTGGAGGTGACAAGACCTGAAGAAAATCATGTAGGTCATCTTTGGTTCATTAGTGCAGGGTTGTGCCCTGTTTTCTAATGCCCAGAGCTCTGACCAGCACAACCAAAGTGGACAGGGTAGTGGGGGTCCTTAACCTTTTAGTGAAAAAGAATAGAAGCAACCAACCCAACACCTCTTTATTCCAGCTGTGGAGTGTGGATGATGTTCGAGGTGATGGGAGGGGATCCGTGGCTGCCTATTTCCAGCACTGGCAGGTAGCAGTGGGTTTGGGCTCTTGCCAGGCCTGGGTGGGAGGTACCAGGAGTGCTCTGACAGGACCTTGGGAGTCCCTGGTCTTGGGACAGCATGTGGTGGGATATGGGAGGTGGGATCTGTGGCTCCTTTGTGTTCTCACTTGGCCATGGACACGTGTCACCATGTCACCGTTGCTGAGCCTTGTTATTTCCTTTGAGATCATGCTTGTGTCACACCTGTGAAACAAGGAACAGAGGAGGAGCCCTGGTGAATGGTTGCTGTGTCCTCTTAGGGGTTTCTGTTAGCAGTGCACAGACAAAGGAGCTGTTGAAGTGTCACCCTAAATGTGATACTGAAACACTCATTTCAGCCTCCACCTCGAAGGAGGTTGAGAAGTTTGATGCTATGAGGGCTCATGTTCTGCCAAAACATCCTCCTGCTTTGGGGTTAACTGATGGAGAATATTCAGGGCTGAGCTTCAGGAGGTGGGAACTTTTCTCAATTTCCTTTTATCCTCTGCAAAATGCCCCTGTCTCCCTTCCCCCTTTCTTCCCCCCACCCCCTTTTCTCTTTATAAAGCTGGAATTCTTCCAGACTCTGCTCTGGGCTTGCAAGAAAACTTTACTGTGTAAATTTGCTCTTTGTGTTGGGAGTCCTTTGTTTAAACAGCATTGTGAGCTTGCTGGGGAGGGATGGAAAGAGGGGGAGCTGGGAGGAAGAATTTGAAAAGCCCTGACCCCTGATGAATAAAATCCAGCACATTAACACATTCTTCAATAAATTCATGATTGCAGATAAGGTGGGAGTCCCCAGGGCCGGGCTTTTCATTAACCCCCTGCTGACTAACCCAAACAGACGGAGTGTTTTGTCAGCGCTAGGACAAGCAGAGCCCTTTTGTGGTGGAGGGGCCGGGTGAGCATGGGGAGCGCTCCTCCAGGAAGCCAGGTTACAAAATGGGACTCTATTTCAGAACAAACTCCTTTTGGTTAGTTTGATGAGATTACAGAAAGGAAAAGACTTTAACAAGGGGCTTATTGAAGCTAAGTAACTGTTCTGAATACAGTGAGGACCAGGGCAGAAAACATATGATTCCCAAGTAAACAGGCGCCTCAACAGTATGGCTGAAACAACAAAGGTGGACATGGTCTGAGTGGTTCTCCTGAGGCATGAGGGAATGCTTGGAGACAAGAACCTGTGTGGGAGCCCTGCAATAACCTGTGCACAGCACCCAGCACAGCAGGGCTGGGCTGGAGAATGGCCTTGGAGGGACACGAGCACCATGTCCACAGTGTGAGGTGTGCCTTGTCCAAGGTTTCAGCCTCTGAAACTTTATTTGTTCCTCTGGTGGAAAGCCTGCTCCAGGAAATATTTTGCTTTTGTAGAAACCTATCCCCAGAATGCTTCCCTCCCACATTAGGGAGGTCTTCTGTGTTGTTTATTAGAATACCTGCATTTTTGAAACATCTGAATTCTGTGCCTTGTGTTCCCAAATCTTGTCAGCCAAGTAACTCAGAGTATCACTCAGCCCAAAGAAAAGGCTTTTTGGATGAAATGCAGGAAAATCCTGAGTTTGTCTCAGTTTCTGCTGCCTGCTGTTGATAAGGCTGTGCTTTTCCTATTCTGTCTATCCTCTCAGGAGGTAATAACTTGTGGTGGACTCCAAGCTTTTCACAGAGCAGCTTGTGCCCAGGTGAAGTGAATCCTGTCCTTTGGGAGTAAACTCCTGCACAGGATGCTGCACATGTGCAGCCAGAGCCAGATGGGCCATGCACATCCCTCCTGCAGACATGCACATCCCACTGGAAAGCACCTTCACATGAGAGCTGCAGTGCTGGGGCTGGGGGCTGCAGGCAGCATCAGCCCTGCCAACTCCCACCTGAACTCTGCAGGCCCAGCCTTCTTCCACTGCTGTGTTTTTGGTGTGCACTTTCATTTACCTGCAATATAAGATTTTAAATTTTATTTCCCATTGCTGCTAACAGAAGCTTTTTGCTAATTTCCATGGAAAATAATTCCTCTCTTTTAGGGGAACTGAAGTGTTCCAGCTGACTGCTCCTGGCCCCATCAGCATTGTGTCTCCTCTCCTAAATGCAAGGGTAGGTGCTGGGTTTGATGCCTCAGAACGTGACTGGTGCAGCCTCCACTCTGTGCTGAGCTCCTGGCCTGGTCTGCCAGCAGCTCTGTGGTGATACTGGGGAAGTGGTTGACAATTTAAGCCTGCAATCCCTTGTAAACAAACACTATGTCTGCTGTGGCCTTCTCTCCCAGCAGCAAACACGGCAGGGGCTCCTTTGCAGTCTGTGTGAAACTATTTACATTTCTGATGTTAATAAAGAGAGAAATATTGTATTTGTATTAAAATCAAATTATCTCAATTCATGGACCCTCAATGTCCCTCATTCTTGACGCAGTGAAATTAAACATTGTCAGTTTCCCTAATTAATGGCCCACACCCTCATCTCTGAGAAATCTCTGTCTGGCTCAATGCTGTGCACGGGTTTTGGCCTGAAATAACCCCAGTGTAATACCACTAACCCCTACCCCATGTGCAAACAACCTCCAAAACTTGCTGGTCTAATAAGCCTGATATTCCTTATCAAGGCCCTTGCTTAGGAGCCCAGATGAAGGCAGCCCCATGTGTGAGAGATTACTGCTGCATTAATGCAATTTCATATTTTACTGTGGCTTCATCTCATTGACAAGAAGTATCTGGAAGAGAAAAACCTTGTAGTTTGGGTACATAAAAATGATAGGTTCAGGCTCTGGTCGTGGGTCTCTGTGGCCTGTCTGCCTTGTGCCAGGCTGAGGAGCATTTCCCTCTGAATATCCCTCCTCAAAGCCCTCTCTCCCCTCGCTGCTGGCAGGGCAAAGGCAGCAGTTTAATGGTTTGAACACATGGCTCTGCTGGGCTGACATGTTCAACTGGAAGGAGCAGTCACAGCTCCTTCCCATGGAAAATCCATCTGTTCCCCTGCATTCCCTGGTGTGTGGGGTCTCGCTGCTGGGGCAGGGGGACACTGGAGTGGGTATTATTTGCTGTGCACTCTGCTCAGCTGAGTGACGCTGTGCAAGCTGGAGGTGCTGAAGAGGGGGTGCTCAGGCACCCTCCCCTTCCTCTCCCTTCATTTACTATCTGAGACTTTGCTTTGTGAGAAAAGGCTGGTTTTTACGTTGGGGCTGTTATTTATTCCCCTCAGCTGTGCTCATGCTTGCAGAGGGCTGTGGAGCCCCTTGGAAGAGCTCCACGGGCAGCCTGTGCCGGAGAGCTGGGGCTGGGCTTGGCAATGGGGGCTGCAGAAGGGGTTTGTTCAGGGTGGAGGCCTGGGGATTAATCTGAAGACAAGGTTTTGTGTTTCTTTTCCCCTCAAATAATTTAAGTTTGGCTCTTTCCAAGCACTGGAAACTCTCCAGCAAAACTTGAAGGGGTGGTTGTGGGGCAGAGGGAGTGTGCTCACCATGCCCTAGCCAGGCCCAGGACTCCCAGTCCCACAGACACCCAGGAGTGGGGTTTTGTGAGTAGTGGCCATACTTGGCTGAGATCTGACCATCCTGGCAGGATTTCTATTTCGGGTTGGCCTCCCTCGAGCAGTGGTACTGTGCCCATGCTGTGGGCTGGGATGTTTTCTCTCCATCCTGGGCAGGATGTTGTTGGACAGTCATTAGCTGATCATACCTGGCCCACTGATGGCCTGGATGGATGGGGGGACAGCCTGGTTGGATGGAGGGACAGCTGGATGGATGGGGGGGACAGCCTGGATGCTGCATCCTGGCGTGCTGCTCTGTCCGCTGTGGCTGCACATCTGCTGTCCGTGTGGCTGCGGCATCTCCGCAGTGACACACGGCCAAGGGAACGGCACAGGTAGCTCCCAGCCTGAAAACAAAGGCATTTCATCTTAATTTGAGCTGTTAAGAAGTATCTCTTTCCCTGTGATTTATGGAGCAGGATCAGGCCGGGAGGCCCAGGTGGGTCCTGCAGAGCCCACGGGGCGTGACCCGGGTCGGAACCCAGTGGGGCCAGCACAGCCTGGGATGGGGCTGGCTCAGCCTCCCAGCACTTTGAAGGCTGTTTGTGTTTGATGGGCTGATGCGTGTCAAATGCAATCCAGCTTCCCACTGTCTGCTCTGGCAGCCCCCTGAGGTTGGCCTTTGACAGATAAAGCACCCCCTCCCCGAATTTCTGATTTCACACTGATGCACAAACATTCTTTGGCAATTTGAGCCCATTGTATTAAAGTAGTTAAATTCCTTAAGCATGTGCCTCTGAGATGACAGTGGTGATATTCATTACAGAAATACCGGGGTGGTGGCAGTGCTGGCTCTCTGGCTGTGCCAGACCTGTAGGAGTGATGGACCCTGAGCCAGTGGGAACCCTCCAGAGGCTGTGGATGAACCACGGGTCCATGGAGCTGTGGACACAGTGACACTGACACACAGGACATCCACGCTGTCTGCAGTGCTGCAGCATGCACATCTCTGCTCTTCTTCATCCTTCCTGTGCTGGAGCAGCCACACTGGCCACGGGAGCAGGAGCTCTCTGTGTGTGTGTGTGAATGTCTTTCTTGCATAGTGCCTTTGTGCTGGACCTCAGAGAAATCACTGCCTATCCTAATGTCAGTGTATTGTGGGATTTGGCTATTGGACCTGGTCTGGAAGCCTCTTTTTCCAGCCAGGATTGCCCACTGAGTCCAGGAATAGCCTGGAAATCAAGAAGAAAGGTCTCAGAAAGGGAAGTAGCTTTGGCAAATGCAAGAGTTGAATTGTTCTTTGCTAAGTGGAAGAGCTGGAGGGGGCACCATTGCTGGGATGTGTTACAGTCCTGCCTCTCCTCTGCGAGCCCTCGCCTCAGAAACTGCCCCATGTGATGGAGTCACTTGTGAGTTAAGATTTTGTTTCAAATGTCTTAAGTTATTATTGATGCTTGAAAAGGTTACATCTGCAACCCATTTTCTATGTCACTGACGTTCTTTTCTGACAAATAATTTCAGAAATATGCAGCAAAATGTTTTGGCCCACAACCACTGCAGCTCACCAAGTGTGCAGCCCAAATCTTTACACATTTTGTGCAAAAAAGCTTAACTCCTCGTGTTCTCTCACAGCTCTGCCTGTGCAGCCAGGCACAAGGAGCACACGAAGTGCTTGCTCCTGACCAGACCTTGCTGCTTATGCAGTGCCCAGGTGGGTGATGAGAGGCACGGTGGGCACAGGGTACAGGCACAGGAGCTCTGCTCCCTTCCTGCTCTCTGCCATGGGCTGGGCTGTGAAGGACTGACCATGTCACTCTATAAAGTGCTCAGTGCAGGATGGAAACACAAGGGAAAGAAATTGGTAGGTGACTGGTTGTAGTCACAGCCACATCTTTAGTTCCAGAGAAACACAGATGGGGAAGGGAATACTTGGTGGTGGTGCCAATCCTTTATAATTTTGTTGATGCCCAGGATTTGATGTGCAGGTGTTATGTGGTCACAAGACCTCGAAAAGCTTCAGACAACAAACCTGAAAGGGAGAATTCAGTCATTTTCCTGGGGTAATCAGACACTGTTTGCCACTGCTCCCCACCATGGTGTCAGTGACTGCAGCCAGGCATGCTATTCCTGGGCTCACAGGAGAATCCCAGACTGCTCCATGCAGAGGGACAGGCTTCCCAACTGTCACAGCATGGTGGTAATTTCAGGCATGATCCAGATCTTTTGAATGAGAAAGCAGTAAGTGTCCTTGACTCTGTGGTTAATGCCCAGGTGTGTGAAGGTGAAATGTGAGACTTGCCTCCTAGGAATCATCATCAAAGCCAAGCATCATTCACGTGGTTTGCTCTGGAAGGTGGAACTTGTCTCTTTACCAAGCACTGCCACTGTCCAGCACAGCATTTGTAACAGATGGGAGCTTTTACAGTGCTGCTCAGACAGAGCTGTGACCTCCTTCTGGTCTCATTAAATGTTAGGCAATTGACACATTCTCTTCTGTTATCTGAATTTCCAGCCTGGCTGAGAAAGGTGCTGCTGCAGCGAGCTGGGTGAGGTTAGATGTCATCTGAGTGTCTCTGCTTGATGTGCCTTTGCAGGCAGAGCTCAGCAGGAACTGTGCTATTGGGATGAAAGCAGCAGCTTAACCTATGGGCGGTTTGAAATAACTTCATTGTGGAGTGGTATCCAGAGTGAAGATGGGACTCCACAGGAACGCTTCCCTTTCCCCAGCTTGCCTTTGTTGTTGCTGCTTTGGTGAATATTAAGAGGGGTTGCTGACCCTTGCAAGCCCTCGACCTTTGTATCTAAAGGCTGGTGGAGAAGAGCCTTCTTCTCAAACTCGCCAAGCCAGTCTTTCCCCAGCGCTCTCCTTTCTTTGCCAGCGTGACCCTATGGAAATGCGAGCTATGGAAATGCACCTTCAGAGCTGCCACCCTGGGAGCAGACTCCTGCACTTCCACCGTGTGTGGCTGACTGCTCTGCTTTGCATCCGTCAGGCAGGGTCATGTCTTCCCTGGGATGGGAATCTGCAGGTGGTCTGGCTCACATCCTGCGAGACAGACCCGCTTGGTCAGGGTGATAAGAATGATGGAAAAGTGCAGAGGGAATTTATATGGGAGAATGTGGGAGGCACGTGGCTAAAGGGTGCACCTAGGCCTAAGGGAACAGCACAGGAATGGCTGTGCTGGCTCTCGTGGGTGGCTGGTCTGTGCACAGCATTGCTGCTTTCCATTTGGAATGCAGGACCATGCAGGGACTGTCTCTGAGCTGACCTGTGCCTTCAGGAACGGGGGGATCAGAGCTGGATGCTTCCCAGAGTGGGACACGTGTCTTCTATAAAGCCAGACTGTCCTGCAAATGGCATGGGAAAGGCAAAGAGCAGTGGAGCAAATCCTTTGCCCCTTTGCCCCCCTGTTCTTGCCACTGACGAAGCAGTGAGGTGTGAGTGTGATGTACCTTGTCATCAAAATCAAAATCTCAGATATTTACTGAGAGCCTTTGCAGTGGACTGGGAGCTGGAAGCTCTGGCTTCAAACCCCATGCTTTAGCAGCTAATTGCTTCTTTTTGTGTTTTATGAGAAGGTGCTTAGTGAAGCAAGACACTAACCTTAAAAACTGTATTCCTTTGGTTAACACAGCTATTTTGAGCCCTCCAAGTCTTTTTCATGGCTCTGAGGAAGCACAACATAAAGGCAGATTATGACATAACATAACTATAGCAGGCTGTCTCTTTTGTCTGTATTTTCAATGATTTTCCTAATGACAGTTAATATTTGTCCTTCAGCTAACAGGATTTCATTTTCTTAAAAATTTCTAGCTTAATGTAACTGAGTTCATGTATTTGTATTTTACACTTGTATTTTTTCTCTTCTTGTTCTGCAGTGCTGAGAGTTTCACATCGTACCATCTTCTTTTCATGTGGAATCATGTCTGCAAGTGGAAATGTAGCTCCTGTTCTTGCAGCTCAAGCTGTGAGAGCTCTTTGCAGAGGAAGGCATGTCATGCACAGCCTTTCGTAAGGTCCCTGCCCCGTCAGGTCTTGAGATTCTTTGAACTTCTCTCCCTTTGGGGATCTGTGCTTTGCTGCCTAAGAACTGTCAGAGGATGTTACTGTTTTCCTCTGGTTGGTGAGGATGTTCCCTAAGATGTGTTCCCATTAATCCAGCTGCATTAGGAAGCGCAGTGCAAGGCTCACACTGCTGAAGTGAATCTGGTCCTGGTACTGGAGCCCCTGTGATGGACAGTAATGAGATGCCGAGTGGATTTGCAATGAAAACCCAACTGGCTGTGCATGCAGGGCAACAGGACAGCGACTGCTGTCATCCCTCCTTTTGCAAACACTAGCAGCTATGAGGATTTTTTAATGTTTCCTGATATTTAAGGAGGTTTTGTTTCTAAAATCTGGTAAAACATCTCCCAGGCTCCCTCCTGTGCAGTATCTGTCAGCCTTTTGGGATCAGTCAATATTAATTTGAGGCCCTTGGGAATTTGTTTGGATGTTATGGTGATGAACACAGTTTGTGTGTCCAGACAGACAGATTCACTGCCTGTGTTCTGCTGTGTGGAATCACGGGTGTTTCTGTCTGTCTGCTTACAGTGTCATTCAGTGGATGCCCATGAGACAGATGTGCTATTGAAGGGGTAGGGCTTTTTGAGGAGGAAGTGGTGGAGATAAATTTCTCTTCCAGGTTGTCAGAAGAAGGGACAAAAATTATATTCTGTCTGGAACATTCTCATTCTGGTTGCTAGCAGCTTCCTGCTGATCTGTAGCCTGGGTTTATTCCCGGCCTGCTTCTTCCTCTGTGTTCCCATGACAGTTTCCCATCCCTTCAGTTTCCATAAGGCTTTTCTTTCCCAGTGGTTTTCTTTCTCTGTACTGTCAGTGAAGCATCCAAACACACTTACTTTGGAGCCTGAGCAATGCTAGCATCTCTCGTGGGGTTGCCTCTGCAGTGCTTTGTGGGTCCTGGTTGCTTTGCCCCTGTTCTGGTTGGCCTCATTTTCCCCAAACCTGGGTGAGTGGCATCTGGAGGTTTGCATGTTTGGTTTGCAGCTGTAGGAGATGAGGAAATATTAAAAACAATAAAAATGTGAGAAATAGTGGAGTGAAATATCTGTGCAGTCTAGTAAAGGTAGAAGGGATCCTCCATAGGTGTTCTTAGGGTGAGATGCTCTGCCCCTGGCGTGTGAGCACACAGCACTTCCCTGCAGGAGCGTGTCCCCTCTCCAGTCAGCCACTCAAGTGTTTTAGAGGAGGGGAATTAATTAAAATGACTTGATAGATTTCTTGCTTGGGTGTAATATGAACTGTATCCTCTGAGTAAGAGGATTTGTGATCTGCTGGTGGGCAGAATTGCCATCTATTTCCCCTTGTTGTTGAAGGTCTAATTGAGCTTTCTGACTGTAAGGAGATCGATGCGCACAAGCTTTGATGGAGCTCATCTCAAAGAACGCCTCTTCCTGCCAGAGCAAACGACATGAAAATGAGTGTCAGCTTTAGGGCTGAGCTCAGCTCCTGCCAGGAGCAGGTGAGAGCCAGGTTTGCAGCCCTGGTGCTGCATGGAGCCAGGACTGCTGGGGAGCAGAGCAAGGGTAGTGCTGACTCCAAGGGCTCATCTGCCTGCCCCAGAGGTGCTGCTCCATCCCCAGGGGTCACAGGGAGATTAAAATGGGGATTTGCCCAGATGAGGAATGAAGAAACTTCTCAGTTTTAAATGAGACTTCTGTACTTTTCTCAACAACTAACTATAGTTTCCCTGGTATTCCCAGGCTGCCTTCCTGAACCTTGCACTTATAACCATGTTTCCTGTGGTATTTTTCTCAATGAGATAATGTAAAATGCTGCTGCTACCTCAGGTTAGCTTTGTGCTTGTGGGAAGATCATTAAGTCCAAGCTGTAACCACAGCTAAAAAATATATTGCTCTTTAGACCTTTGGTTCATTGCTCTCCACAAAAAAAAAAAGACAACATGCAGATCATCTTCCAGGAAGACTTACATCAGGGGAGTGCAGTGCTGAGGTGTAGCTCTCCTCTCTGCTGGGGGAAGCTCCCACTCCGATGTTGCATTTTTAATTCTGGTCATTTCTTTGTAATTTGCAGAGTAGGGGCAAGATCAATAGAGTCGCTTTGTAAATTGGTGATAGGAAACATAATTAACGGTGTTAAGGATTTAGCTAACAGTGTTGGTTAGGAATCCTAAATGACCTAATTTGTGACATGGCTTTTGGCTGGGGATTTGGCTGACATAATCAGGTGTCAAGCAAGACACCTGTCACTCATTCATGGGTGGGAATATGGATTAATCTGAAAAAAAGCAAACACCTGTGAAGGGTGTGTGAGGAGGGGCTCTGAGGCACGAGCCACTTTCAGACCCTTAAGGTTAAAAACCTGCAGGGCAAAATGTGGGGGTATTTCATGTGAGCTGTTGATGTGATGATGATCCTTGGCAACAAGTTGCATGTTGAGGCCTGAGGTCTGCCAGGAAGGTGGGTAAGGAAGGCCTCATGTGGCACTGGGGCAAAATGGAGGGCTGTGGTGATGTGCTGGAAGGGCAGTTTGTTTTCCCTGTTGCAGGGTGCTGGGCTGCAGCAGGGAGCAGAGCCAGTGTCTGATGTGGGTTTGGGGATGGCAGTACATGAACAGCTCTCCTGCACTGCCCCTGCCTGACACTTGTGTCAGACAGCTGTGGGCAAGCCCTGGGCTTCTGGAAGGCCTTCAGGAGACATCCTGCACGGAGCACTGTGCAGCCCCCGCTGAGGAGAGCCAGCTGCCCAGCAAGGCTGGACCTGGAGAATGTCTGCACTTGGGTGTCCCCGCTGTATGACGAGCCACTTAATCTGCATTCTCACACGTGTGAAAGCAGAGCAAAGGAGGATCCTGCTGCATCTCCAGGCAGTGTTTGAGCTCCCCATGCCTGCCATGGGGCTGATGTTCTGGAGGATCTCCTTGGCCCTGCAGTGCTGTGGGGGCTGGCTGGGTGCTGTGCTCAGAGCATGGCTGCTGTTGGTATTTTTTGGCCAGTTTTTCCCTGGGTGTGCTAGATGAGAGCAGGGAAGGCCAGATCTGGTTAGCTCTGTGGCTGTGTGAGCCTGGGGGAGGCCTTTTCTTGCGCTGGGAGAGAAGGTGTTGCTTTGGGCCTGCTGGTGACACAGGCCGGGACCGGCCATGCCAGACCTCCCTGCCCACCCTGCCTGCTCGGGCAGAGGCTCAGTGCCCGGCCCCGTGGCTGTCTGCTGTCATGGCCACAGTTTTATTGGTGCTGCAGCTCGGCTGTGGCCCCTCTGTGGAGGGGCTGTGCCCATCTCGCCCATTCTTTGGAGGCACGGTGGGGGATGGCACTGGTTAATTCCATGCTGCTGCCTGCTGGGCCTGGATGTGACATTTGGCTGGTGCTGCCAGGCCACCAGGACTGTGGAGTTCTTTCTCTGCAGCTTGTTCTCCTGGGGCACAAATTGCATCTCTTAAAGCACTTAATAAACTAACAATGGCTTGAAAGGAGGCAGTGAACAGAGTGACATCCCTGGGAGGCAGTGAAGGGCTGGAGGAGGAGAACCTGTGAGGAGGGTGGGCACAGAGCTGCTCTCAGGAAGGTGCTGGATGCTGCTCTGGGTGAGACCCCCAGAGCCCTGTGACCTCACACACTCTGAACTGGTGGTGGTGGGGTGCCAGTGCTGTTCATGATCCCATTGTACATCGGGAAGCAGAACTTGAGCCTGAGATTTAACTGTGTGCTGCAGAAGGAGGGAATGTACTCAAGCTCTTGCTTGGACTGATGTGGGATGGGGACTTTGGGCAATAAATAACGTGATGACACCAGGACTTAGGTGCTTGTTGAGCTGCATTGATTTCACTCAGAGGGCCTGGCTGTTGTATTGATCTGGGGCTTTCTGTACCTGCAGAGCCTGGGGAGTGGGCAGGCTGGTCCCAAGCATATGTGGGTGCATTTATGATGTTTTACCAAAGCCTTTTGGTGCTTTGCACGCAGTTGCTCAGCAGCTCTGGGGTGTTTGCTCAGGTGCCTGTGTAGGGGAAGAATCTCCCCAAAGGGTCATGCAGTTAATCATTGCTAGCTGCCCATAATAGATGGGTGAGCAAGGACCTCTGTATCTGCTTATAGACTTTAATTACTCCCCTGTAATTGAACCAATGCATAGGCTAACCTAACAGAAGTAAAATACCATTAACTGCCCCATCCCCACCCAGACCAGGCTGTTTTTTCCAGACATTTGTCCCAAGCCAGAACCACTTGCCACTGTAATAAGGGAAGCAGCAGTCTTCAGGGTCACTTACCCTCCCTGGCTGTGCCAGGCCTTGTTCCCCCCCTGACCCTCTTGGCTAACCTCCTCATTCTTAACGGGGGGCTCTCCTCTTGTCTCTCAAGGGCTAAACTTGTTAAAATGAATCACATTTGGCATATCTCCCTGTGGTGCCTCTCCAGATAAAAGTGGTCCCAGCTCGCATGCTCTATTTTTGTTTTGTTTCTGTATGTGGCAATTTTCTCTATACAAAACCCTCTTTTGTCAGTTTGTAGAAGAGATTATGGGGAGACAAGAGCCCGCCTTTTTTATATCCATCTTGCACTTTCTCATGGCTCCACGGATGGTATTGTTCATGGCCAAGGAACAATGACATTTTTCTGTTCCCATATCTGATGTGATTAAAGGAGCTGCAGAGCAGAAGTTACACTGAAGATTATAATGAACAGAGGAGACCTTGCTACTGGACAGGAGATGCAGGGGAAGATTTTAGCCCTGGATTTGCTGCCTGTAAAAAAAACAACCAAACCCCTCTTTTCTAATCTGCAGAAAATGTCTGAAATTATGCCCTGGGTGAGACTGTAAGTGGACAAAGTGCATCCTGCCTGTTCTCTCCTGGCTGTGGTGTGCTTTCCTGTTGGGCTCAGCCTGTGAGTGACCACCCTCACTCCCCAGGGAGCTGCCTTGCCACATCTGGGAGAGTGCATTTGGACCAAAAAGCATGAGGAAAAGGCTTGCCAGCAAGCTCTTAGGCCGGGGGCTGTAGCCCTTTTAGAAAGACCAGAGAAAACCCTGTGCTTAAAAATTTTTATCTGAAAGGACCAGAGATGTCTGTGAAAGAGCAAGAGCTGGGAAAGCTGGTTCTGCATGGCTGGGCTCCTTCCCACGAAGTCCTTAACAGCCAGGAGGGACCTCCTGGGGGGCTTTGGAAGGGACTTGAAAACTGCTGAGGATTTTTAACCTTGTTTTTTGGGGAAATATCCATACTGGGTATGCTGGCTGTGAGAGCAGGAGCCCTGTTGCAGGCTGCAGGGGCTGCTGAGTTTAATGGGAAGAGCAGTGACAGGCTTGTTCATGTGCAGAGGGGATACACCTGGGTCTGCAGGCACAGATAGACAGTCCCACACTTTTATTTCAGTTTCCAGAGTTGTGGAAGAAGGGCATCTGAGGTCTTTTGGTGACTGGCATCCTTGCACAGTATTAGTCATCCCAGAGCTGGCATTGGGAGGGAAGGACATGCTTTGTATTGCAGTTGTGCTCTCCACACACTGTTTGCTGTACACATTTGCTTTTCCTCTTGATAACTTCTCTGTGTCTCTTGCAGCAGAAGCAGTATTTACCAATGCATATTTGATCTGCTGTGTGATGCTGGGATGCACAGCTGGAATACTAAGCTCTCTCCATCATGAATGGACAGAGAGCACAGCAGGCTCTTGCAGGAGGCCCAGTTTCACAGCAGCATGAGCACTGCAGCTGCAGAGCCTGTGAAATCTGTTCCCAAATGCTTTTGGGTATGCCCACCCATGCCATGGCTGTGGGAGGCTTTGGGGGTCTCTTGTTGAGTAGCTGAGGCTCCGTCTGGTCTCCATCCTCTCATCAGGAGATGGGGTTGGTGGGTGCACAGAAGCAGTGTCTGGCACTGATGCCCTGCTCAGCATTGCCAGCAGGCTGGGGTACCCTCTGCAAAGGGATTTGGGATGCTCACATCAGCTGGATTTGGTTCTTGGCTCTTTGGAATTTGCTTTTGCTTAGTGTTTTCCTTTGACGTCATGTAGGCAACTCAACTGACTGCCTGTGTGTAAAGAGGAGAAGGTTTATTGCAAAAAATGGAGTTTCTGGTGACAGCTGCTGTTGCCATGCTCAGTGCTGGATGGCCAGAACAAAGGGGATCTCTGTCTTGAGGTCCATCTGCTCCTACTAGGCAAAAAGTGAGATGCTGAGCAGGTAGGGCTGTGACAGGGGAGACACTGTGGTAGTGAGGCACCCTCCAGCTCTGCTCACCTCTGCATTTTCTCAGGCACTCAACTGACTGCATTGATTGTGGGAAGTGTGTTTGTGCTCTCCCCTGAAAGGGAAGAAAAAAACAACCCATATTTATTGTCTAAAAAATAAATCCTTGGCAGGCTTCCAGAATAGATGTGGTCCTGTGTTACAGGGGAGGGTTAATCCTGGCTTGGGGAGCAGAGGCTGGTGTCAGCCAAGCAGCACAGCACACAACAGGTTAAAGTTCTAAAAGGAGGGAGAAAAGCTTCTCTACCTACAAGGTTAGGCAAGGATCAATGAATCAAAGACATAGGTATTTCATAAAGCAGGTGGCAGGAGGCAGCCCTTGGATTACTAGAAATAATGTGATATATTAGCCCTTGATTTGGCAGAGTCTGCCTTATACTAAAGAGGAGGAGAGTGTAAATTGTGATGATTTGTGTAGAGTTTCTGACATTATCTTGGCATAAAAAGGGCAATCTATATAGATAAATGCACTTGATTGAAACCATGCATGAGAATTTTTATATGCTCTTTTTTTCATGATTAGAGAGGTCTGGGACAGACATGTGGAGATCTGTATGAAATTAGGGTTTGTAACTTTCTTTGAGGAAATTATTTTGCCAATACCAAAAACCTCAGGATTATAATAAAGCATCCCAGGTTTTCTTTTTTGTTGATGGACCTTTTTTCTGCATTAGTTGATTAATACTTGTTCCACATACAAATGCACTTTACTCTTTGTGCATTAGAAATCCTGCCTGCACATAAGCTGTTAAAGCCATCACTCCAAAAGCAGCCTGCTTGAGACTTAGGCTTTCCAGTCAAAGGGCTTTTTGTTTCCAGTTTGTGGCATTGCAGGGCTCCAGGTTTTGTCTTTTCTGTGTCAGAGCAGGCTGCTGGGATCTGAAGTCTTGGACCAAGTGTGTCTAGGCTGGCAGCAATTCAAGTTCATTGCTCTGACTTTGTAGGGTAGTCTTCACAAGTATCTCTGTGTGGAAAGTCAGGTCAGTGCTGGGTTCAGATCTTCATGTTGGGGTTTGAGGCTTCTGGTGCTGTGCTGGGTGTCCCTGAGCTTCTGTCTGTGACTCTACAGACCAGCAAATTCTGTATGTGTATGGACACTAAACTCCTACCACAGCATGTGCCCTGGGGACTGCTGGATCCAGAAATGGAAGGATTCTTTCATGTCAGTGCAGGTGTCTGACAGAGTTCCTTAACACTGCTGAGGACAGAAGATCCTTCAAATCTTCTGACAGCAGAGCTCTGCACGGCCAGGACCCTGGCCATGGGGAAGGGGAAGCTCCATCTCCCAGCTCTGATGGTCCTGGGAGCCCAGCACTGCTGGGGGCAGGCAGCCCTCAGCTGGGGATGGGCAGGTGGGCTCTGTGCAGGGTGCTTTGGACAGCTAATGTAACTTCCCTGGCCATAATTCTTTCTCCTCCATTATTTCATTGGCTCTAAGTGTTCCTGCTTCGCATAACCCTGCAAAATCAACAGTTGAATTTAATATGACTGAGTAATTCATATGGCACAGGTACCGACAGTGGTAATTCAGCCTCTAAATTATGATCATAAATTTCCGTGGCATGGCACTGCTGAGGGGGGTGATGATTTTATTGGGCAGAGCAGAGTCACTCAACTAATTAAACAGGGAAGGAGCCTTTGGCTGCTGGAGGAGCAGCACAGCCTGCACAGTGAGCGTGGGGCTGGCTGCAGCAGGGCAGGGTGTGCCATGATTGTGCCAGCCTGCTCAGACCTTCAGTCCAAGTTGCTGCACTCGCTGTGCTTCTCTGCAGAGGTGACAGTGGTGGCTCTGTGGGCTCTGTGCCTGGGCCAGAGAGAGCAGCTGGCCAGCCTCAGGGGAGGGCAGGAGGCTGGCAGGGAAACTGAGGGCAGGTGTGCCTCCTGCTTTATCTGCTCTGATGCCCATCCGTGCTGACCGTTAACTCTGGAGCCAGCCTGCAGTACTCCTGTTTACTGGGCTGACTGGGAAAGATGAGATCTGAATTCCTGTCTCAGATGAGTCGGGTCTCTTACTGCTTCTAAGGAGTGTAATAAAAAGCAGTGTAATATTTAAACAGCTTATAATTTGAAATGGAGACTACAACCTACCAATTGCTTACTGTTTCTGTATTAAGAAAAATCAGCTTCAGCCATTGCATTGTCTACTGAGCTCAGCTGTGGCCTTGTGTAGATAAAGAAATGGTAAGAGCAGTGGGCATCCCAAGCTGTCAGCATGGGTCTAGATCATGTGTCTTAGTGGCTGGCATGGGAATTAAATGACAGGGAGTGCAGAAGCAGTGCAGGCTGCATGCGTGGGACACAGATACCTGGCTTCTTGGAGGTGGTGATGGCACTCACACTTGTGGAGACCCTGGTCCTCCTCATCCACAGCTGCCATTGCTGTGATGCAGCTGGCTAACCCTGCCATGGGCACTGCCAGGGGTTTGAGCTGAGGGGTCTGTGTGTGACCCAGGGATTGGGAAATGCTGGGATGCCCTGAGCACAGGCTTTTTGAGGTCCCCAGCACCCAGCAGGCAAGCAGGAGCTCCAGGGCACAGTGTGGGCTGTGCTCTCCCCTGCTCAGCCCCAGCTGTGTGACAGAGTTTGGCCAGCTCCTGCTGGTGTGCAGAGGCCCCTGCTTGCTGGCCATGGCACCAGTGCTACTGTGCAGCTGCTCTTCACCAGCCACCACGCCAGGGCCCCCTCCTTGCCTGGAAAGTACAGGTAGGCTCTAAGTTATTGAACCATGGGAGGGGTTTATGAGCCAGACATGCAAGAATGGTCCAAAGTTAGAGAAAATGTATTTATTACAACACTTTTCATGGGCAAGTTATCATTTTGTCAAACTTTATTAGAGAAAGTAATTAATGGGCTGTAAAAGGTGCTAGTGCGTAGCCAGTAAAAGAGCTAGTCCTGTGCAAATTGGCAGTTCATAGATTGATGGTTCCTTCTTTCCCCATTTATTAATATGGAGAATGCACATGAAGTGTGTTATATGTGTGGGCTGGTGAGCTCTGTAGTATCTGTGTGTTGGGACCATGCTCCTGGGGGCTGGCCACGGCTGCTGGGGTGCAACAGCTCCCAAATCCCTGCTCCCCTCCAGGTTCAGGTGGCTCTGCACAGTGAGCACTCGAGGGATGAGGAAAATCAAGCACATTGTGCCTGCTGTGGGGGGCTGTGGCCCCTGCCCTGCAGTGGGGCCAGTGTGGCATGGCCTAGACACTTGGGCAGCAGCCACTCGCCTCTGTGCCCGACAGGGTCTGGCCAGGGGATGGATTCAGGTTGCAGCAGCTGCCACAGGGGTGAGCCAGGCTGGTCTCAGTGCCAGCCCCTCCCCAGGCTGTGGTGCCTGTGGCACAGGGCTGGGGAGGTGATTTTTATTTTCTGCTCCTGGCTGAACTGGAGCCCCTGCCTGGCCTTTCAGCTCGGGGACCTCTGTCCCCACTGGCTGACTGCTGTCCCAAAGGTCCCTTTCTCCTTGGCCTGATCTGCTCTGATCCCAGCTCTGTGTGTGGTGTCTTGTTTTCTCCTGGGGATTACGTTAATACCATCGATTGGTTTGTTTTAAATAGCGTTGGCTGCTAGGTCATTATTACTAGATGCTGATGCATAATTTATTGATAGAAATATTGGCTGCCTGGTAGAGAGGCATTGGCTTCCACCTGTTAACCCTTCACCTGCCCACATGATCTCTCATTGCTTCTGTAGACTGACGCAGCTTTTTCCAGGCTGTTGAGAGTGATTTTATTTTCCACAAGCTTCCTTCTCCCCTTTGGAAAGGGGAACAAGCAGATCTGCTGTTGGCTGCCTTACAGCCAGGGAAAAACCAGTGTGGTTAAGTGGCTGGGCTGACAGCAGAGCATGTGTTGGTGGCAGCTGGCACTGGTTTGTACTGGTCTTGCACCATGCCATTGCAGGCTGCTCCCCGTGCCTCTGCTGCCTTGGTTTGGGGCACTCCTGGGTTTGCCTGCAGAGACAGGCTGGGAAAAGTGCCTTGGAGTTGTGAGCCTTGGCTGGAGGCAAGTGGGATGGTGCTGCTCTGCTCCAGGGAGGGGGCTCAGCTGCTCCTGCTGCTGGGGGTTGCTGCCAGCCCATATGCAGCGGGGCTGCAGCTCCGTCTCCAGCCTGGAGCTGGCAGTTTGGAGGAAACCCATTGGCACAGGTCAGGCTGCTGGCAGAGCACAGTGCTGTGTTAGGGAGCTGTTGGCCAGGCCTGGGGAGTGCCTGATGTTTAAAAGATCAGAAACATGAAACCAGAACTAGCCAGTGAAAACAAGGGATTTTTGCTCAGGCTCCACAATTGCTGCCTGCTGCTCTGCTTCTGCTATTATAGCACTTCCTACAGTGCCAGGAGCTAATCCAGGCTTCCCTCTGTGCTGGGCTCTCAGCTGCATGGAGCTGCTGAGCCTGCAGCCAGCGTGTCACTTGCTGGCTGGGCCCTTGCCCTGAGGGCCCAGGACAGACTGCTGGGTCACCTTGGTGGGCAGACACACACCAGGCAGTGCCTCCATCACCACCCTGCACCAGTGGGGAGAGCTCTGCCCTGAGCATGGCACAGCTCTGGGGATCTGCCTGAGTTCCTCAGCAGGTTACTGTGGTGCCCCACATGTGCCTGAAACCTCTTGGGGACTTGGTGTCTCCTGCCAACATCTCACAGCCCCCCAACCTCTCTCTGAGTTATGTCTTGGCTTTCAAATCAGACAAGCTTAATCTATGGAGTTACTTTATATGAATTATTATTATAGGATCAAGATTTTTTTATTTCCTAAAAGCCTTTTTTTCCAGAGGCACAGCAGTGTATGCACTCTTGCTGCCTGCCTATCCCAAGGAACACCTACCAAACACCCCTAAGAGAAGGGACACACAGAACCAATTCAGCTGGAAAAGACCTGAGATCATTGAGTTCAACCTTTGACCACCTTGCCAACTAGACCATGGCACTCAGTGCCACATTCAGCCATTTCTTGAACATACCTGGAACTTGAAACCCTTCAAAGCAGGGAGTGAGTGCCCTGGCTGCTCCTGTGTTCCTGGGTGAAAGATGGGTGTCCTCCCCTCTCCTGGGTAATGGGAGTCCCACGTGGTGAGTGTCCCTCAGAAACAGACCTGTGTCTCTGCTTTGTGTGGAAGAGATTTCCTCAACCCTTCTAAGCACCGTTTGTGGGGTGCTGGGTGCTGACTCCTGCTTCTTGGTCCTGAAACTGGCCGTGAGCCTGAGCATCTTCCTGCGCTGCCTCTGATGTGGTTAAAGCCCTGGAGCAGATGCCCCTGTCCTGGCAGGAACCAGGAAATGTTGTACAGGGTGGTGATTCCTGCTCTGGTCTGTGGAGACGAGGACATGAGTGGACACTTTCTCTGCAGACCACGGTCAAGTCTTCCATGCTGTTTTTGTTCGCAGTGCTGACATTCACACAGATTCCAATTTCTGCTGCCAGCGTGGCAAAAGTCTTGCAGGCACCTCTCCAAGCACGTCCTTGGTCTTGCCTCATCTTGTGTGGATCAATAGGCTGCTCGGGGTGTGCTGCTCACTGTAGCCTTGCTGCTGTCACTGGGGACCCACCCATGCCCACCCTCTGCAGTGGAAGGAAGGCAACCAGATGTTCCTCATGGGCTCAGGAGACAGGAACATGGAAACAAAGCTTGGCCATTGTTCACGTCTCGTACTGCTGGTGTGCTCTGCTGGGCCAAGGAATGCTGCTAAAGCACAGCAGGACGAAGGGCCTTGCAGCACTATTGTGCTGGGACTTCACTAACCAGGCCCAGAGAAATCCTGCTGTGGGCTCAGCGGGAAATGGATGGACATCTTCCACACCAGACATTAGCTTTTGACTGGGATGTGCATGTTAATGAGATGCAAGGGTATCACAGCCCAGGTCTGAATGTTTTCTGAGTTTTTTCTGAAGACCCTTAGCACCCTGTGCCAAGAAAATGCTCCAAGGAAGGCTGTATTCATCGTGTCTGGTGCTCCCAGCCAGAAGAACAGAAGGAGGATATGAAAATGAGTAATTATTTTTAAAAGTTATCCAGATGCACTTGCTGACCTTTTTTTTGTGCACCCTGAACTGGTTTCCATCACCCTTGCTATAGTTTCTCAAAATCTTGGAGAAAATGAATGTTCAAAGGATGAGGGGAGGAGAAAGCAGTGAAGTCAGATGCTAATTTCACAACATGTGAAATGTCTTCTTTAACTGACAGAGCAGCAGCCAGCCTATTTCTCTTGGTGTTTTTGCCCATGGTGATGAAGCTTTGCAGGGCAGCAATGGGGTGCAGCTACTGGGGCAGAGATGGGCATTATCCTGCTCCCAGCCACTGTTCCTGGCTGCAGCATGCTGAGATCCTGGTTCCACTGCCTCTTTATGAAAGAAAAAATGTTTGCCTTCCCACCCCCCCCAAATTGTTCCTGTTCCCTAGAAAAGTGGATTTTATGCCTTTCCCAAGTTTTTAATGAGTAGGTTTGTTAGTGCTGGTTCAGACTGCTGTCCCTCCCCATGCAGAGGGGAGCAGTGCTGGCCAGGAGCTGTGCTCTGGGCTGGCAGCAGTGCTGCTGGAGGGGTCTTTGGTCAGGCCAGCTGCTAGAGGGATAACCCATCCTCCCATGGAGCTGAGGGAAGGCACAGAAGCAGGGGCAGCTCTGCACAGCTCCTGAAGGCACCTGGCAGGCTTCAGTGTGTCTGGGCTGGGGGGACTTCTCCAGAGAGAGCAGCAGGACTCTGCTCCTGTAGAGGACTGCTCTAGGCTGGGGGCTGCTGCAAATGACTGCCCCACCCTCTGTGTCTGTGAGTGGCTTTCTTCAGAGATGGCACTTGAGGCAGTGAACTTTTTGTCTGTCCCCACTTCAACCTCCAGCCAGCTTTCCAGCTCCGTGTCAGGCACGGGACTCCTTTAGCACACAGTGTTCATTCGCAGTGAAGCCTCTGGCAGCTGTTTTCCTTGGATGCATTCCCTAGATCAAGAGTCAGCACATGTTCACTACGAGACCTATTTGGTAAATGGGCTGAGAACAGAGATAATCTTAGACTAGTTTGGTTTGCTGAGGAGCACTGACACAGCTCAGTTTGTGCTTGAATGCTAATTTAGAGCTGGAGTATGTGCTGGGTTCAGCCGTGCAGCTCCTGATCACATCATTGTCACATGAACTCGTGCACATATCTGGTAGATTGCCTGTTGTCTGTGTGAGGATGTTGTACCATGGATAGGGAGGAGGAATGGAAGAAATTCAGTCATTCATAAAAATGAATAAATGAATCTTTGTTTAATGTGTAATCCAAGATCGTTTTACCTTCATCTTGCTTGTTTGTCCTAGAGAGACCTTTGTGCCCATCTCCCCTGGGGGCTCTTGCCCTTTTCCCAAAGCCTGTTTTTATGAAGAGCTTTGGATCTTCTGAATGTAGAAGGTTCTGGGGAGTCAGTTTATCCCCCTGCCTATACAGGTGTCCCCTTTACCCAAAGCCTGGCCATCCATGTTAGAATATTGCAGCTGAGCTGCTTTGGATGCTTTCACCAGCAGCTGTTTAAATCACTATCAACAGAATTCTGCTTTGCCTTGCTCAAAAGATCACATTAGGTGATTTAACCTGATATTCTGGGTTTAGCAGGCAGATTAGTGGCTGTTAAAATGCAAAGTCATATGCCATTGATAATCTATCACCAGCAGTGGATCCCGGGTAATTGTCACTTAGTCAACAGAACAAGTCAGGTGCAGCACATGGGTGCTGGAACACATGCCCTGGACAGATCCTGCTCCTTTCCAGAGCTTTCACAGGGCACTGCTTGATGTGTTTCTGACTGTGATGGAGGCAGTGGTGGTGTTACCCAAACTGAGCCCTGTCTGGCCCGTTTGGGACCTGGCCCTTGGTGTGAAGCAGTGTAGTGACACTGTCCCAAGAGCCCTTCTCTTTCTTGTGCTTCTCTGATATAAATTCATTTTCGTCAGAGCATTGCAGCTGCCAGTTAAATCAATTAAGGCAAATCCCCTGTATCTTAAGGAAGAGCTGGGTGTGAAGTGGAGGAGAAGGGAGGTTCTGTGCAGGATCATGACCCCCAAGCCCAGGTCTTGTGCTGGCTGAGGCAGTCAGGCTGGCGATGTCACAGAGCATCCCCCAAGCCTTTGGCCTCTGGAAACAGCTGCACATTGCCAGGCACAGTTCTAAAGCTCCCTGCAGGAGTCACTCAGGGAAAATCCAGCTCGAGAAGGCTTATAAAAAGGAAAAGGATCTGTGCTTAAACGCCCACTCAGTGCTTTGTGCCTTCACCACCTCTGATAGCAGGGGATTGGGCATCCCATCGAGGCCTGGCTCAGCCCTGTCCTGCCTGGGATTTGGGGGTGCTAATAGCAGCAATCCAGTGCTCCTGTGCTAGCAGAGATACAGCATGAAGTCATGCTGTCCTTGCCATGTGCTATTTGTAGGGAAGAATAATCCATAAATCAAGATATTACAAGGCTATTTAGTGATTCTTCTACTGTTATACATGTGTCAACAACAAATAAAAGAAGCATTTGATGGCGTTAGTCCATGTGCCAGGAAATCCTCCTGGTTCCTTTTCTTACCTAAGGAAGGGGGGACCTAAGGCTATTTGGCTGAGCAGGCTGTGCTGCGATGCTCCTGCACAGGCAGCGTGTTCTTCCTGAGCTCTGCCAAGAATTTGCTTGTCACAGAGATGTGTAATGTGATTGCAGTGGAAAATACATGCAAATGTTTACCCGCCTCTTTTTTTTTTTTTTTTTTTTTTTTTTTTTTTTTTTTTTTCTAGAGGGGAAGAGATCTTGATTAAACAGTAATTAAGAGTGTTTTGGACAACGTGAGGCAGTCTCTCTCCCAGGTGCTTAATAAGTGCCAAGACTGTTGAGTGAAGTGTTTATTTAGCATAGTAATAGGAGGCGGATTTTGCCAGGCTCACCAGAACCCGGGCTGTTGTACGGGCAGCCTTGGGTCCCGTGCAAGGCAATGCACAGGCAGAAAATCCTCCTCTGCTTGCTGCCCATCCCCGTGGCTGCTTCCCTGCGGTGTGGGGGACAAAGCTCTCCCTCTCCACGGAGGTCTCAAGGTGAGCCCAGAGTTGCCAGGAGCTGGGCTGTGTCCCTGGGGTGATGAGTCTGTCCCTTATCATCTTTGTGGGTGGGGGACATACAGGGAGCTGCCTGCAGTGGGATTCCCTAAATCCTGTCCAGCACTGCATGGAGCAGCCTCTTCCTTCCCCCTGCTCCTCCCCCAGACTTTTCCCACTGCCAGGAGCTTCGTGGGTCATCTTTGTCCCTGACACACTGCAATAGGTGCTGCTGGAACTGGTACCAGGCACAGGTTTCCTGCAGCATTGGGGTTAAAGGGTGGAAGAAGCATCCTGCCTTGTATTGCTGGTATTTTTTTCAAAGATGCTGTTTGCATTGATAGATTTTTGGATGATGCTCTAGAAAAAAAAAAAAAAAAGAAAAAAAATCAATGTCCCAGTGATTGTACCAGGAAGGGCAGTCGATTGGTGAAAAAGCTGCAGCAGGCATATTGGGAAATGGATTTTTCTGCCCTCCAGACATTAACTTGGAATTCTTTGAAATGAGGAGAAAACAGTGTGTGTCAGAAATGAAAAATTAAGGAGGTTAATGTGATGCCTTTTCCACTTTTAATTTCTTTGAGAGAGTCTCCTTGCTGGAGCCGTGCTGTGCCTTGCCTGTGGCAGGACCACTGGGCACTCCCTGCCATGCCTGTGCCCTCGTGGGTGTGCAAAGCCATTGTTGCTGGGTGTGTAAGAGCAGGCAGGGGACACGTCATGGCTAAGTGCACTCCGAGTGTTGCAATAACTGGATCTCCGTGGAGATCAGCTGTGGGACTCGAGCCATTTGCTCCACGGAGTTGGTGAGCAATAAACTGGGGTCTCTGTAAGGGGAAGGGCAGTGAAGTGTTTCCTGTGCCCGAGATGCTGCCAGTTTTTCCCTAAGGAAACATGCTGGTGCATGCATGTGTGCTCCCTGGTACCTTCTCCTGTGCTGGCAGCTCTGTTGCCCATGGCACAGCACAGTGCAGGCCAGAGCTCCTGTCAGGCCTCTCGGAGGGGAAAGCTGAGCAGGAGATTTCATGCCGGTTTTTTCCCCCCCTGCTTTGGGTAATTGTCTGTGCTTCAGCCTTTCTAAACAAAATGCCTCTTTCTTCCCTCTAGGGACCACTTTCCCAGTCCCTTGGGTGGTCTTTTTATGCGGGTTTTTATCCACTCTGTGGTAGGCTATAGGCAGCTCTCCAGAGAGCCGGAAAAACCTCCGCTCGCCTTACTCTATTGCAGAGGAGAAAAATGAACTCCCAGGGACTGGGTTTTGGGAAATTAAAAAGCAAGAGGAACATTAAAAAAGGACGTAAATTACAGGAGGTTTTCTTTCCCCCCTGAGCTGCAGGGAGGCTGATTTCCCTGTGCCCCCAGGGCTGGTTGGTGTGAGCCCCCCTCTCCCTGCACGGCAGCAGCGTGCCCAGGCTGGGGGATGCAGACATGCTCTCATTGCAGAACGAGTGCCTGCAGCTTGCTCTGCCTCCATGCAGGGCATTCCCACTTCCCCGGGCCAGCATGCTGGAGTTTTCCTTGGGATTGTGGCTGGGGTCACAAAGCAATAGGATCTGTTGGTTTTCTCCCCATGAGAGGTGTGAAAGGATAGCAGTGTTTGTTGGCTGTGCATGTCCAAAGCACGTAGAGGACCGAAGTTACACTGTGGAGAAGCTGCAGTGGTCTTTGCAAGCACATTTTGGATATAGCGAGTGATGTGCTAGTCAAGCCCTGTCTTACAAAAAAAGGCAGAATAAACCTCTAAAGAGGCTGAAAGGGGGAAAAGGTGGCATGAAAGGACTTCTGTGTGAGGCAGGCTAGAAGAGCAGGCTGTCCCTGTGGGAAAGGAAAGGAGTGTTGGGTTGGTCCCTGGGGGTGCTGGCCAGCCATGTGCAGTCACGTGTGGAAGGCAGAGGTTCGTTAGAAAACAATTAATTGCTTTCTTCTAGGGCAAGAGCTGGGGTATGTAATGAAGTTAGCCAGCAGTTTTGAAGCTGGATACCTTTTATATCACGGTGTTCAGATACGTCCCTGAAGTTAACGGTTATGGGTTGTTGTAGAAGCCAAGACAAAAATGGATTCAAAAGGGTCACAGGTGAGTTCAGGGGACAAAACCCTGTTTGGTCATTGGGATTGAAGGCTTCATATATAGTTTGGCTCAGTCAGTCCCGAACCATGAGAATGGAGGGTGTCTTCCTGTCCTAGGGAAGGGAGTAATCTTCCGTTTCTTGTATTTTTCCCCGAAACATTGGGATGATTGAGGCCAGCCCTGGCTGAACAACCACCCCTCACCCATGGGAAGAAGCTCCAGCATGGGAGTGGAGCCATGCTGGGGACCATGGCCTGCTCCTGCTGGGAACAGCTGGAGGTTGGCAAGGACACACTGCAAGAGTGGATCTCTCCTCTCTTCACCCGAGTTGGCTGAGCCATGTGGGTGTAGGCCAGGGCAGGATTTGGCACATTAAGTTTATATGATGGCTCTAATGAAGAGCAGGCGTGTGTTTCCTCACCTCCACTGTCATTATTTATTGTGTAACTGGAAGGCAGAGACAGTGGCTACTGCACTTGTTTCCATCTGCATGAAAGTTTATCATTCGATTCATTTCTCTGTTTTAGCTTTGCGGAAGTGAAGGAGAAAATCACCAAAGTTAACAGTGAGGTAGCAGGGAACAGCGAAGGACATATGGGTATGTAAGGGAAGCAGATGGCCTATCTGACTAAACCACATCATATAAGTTTATGAGTCAGGCAGGTGCTCTTTCCTGCTGTTTTATAGTGATGTCTTAAGGATTTCCCTTTTGATATACGAGGGCAAATCGTCAGCCGAGCCCTTCTCTATCAGAGGCTAATCCAAAAGTAAATCACTCTAAAGCAGCAGGAGAGAGGTCTTGCAAGGCACCCACTATAGAGATATTCTTTTGTTATAAATCATCAGTCGTGTTCTTAAGGGATTATGCTGGAAAAAGCAAACAATATAAAAAGGTCAAATACAAATAGTAAAAATGAAATAGTTTGTTGCCTTATTCTGTCTGCTCACAGAGGAGATACTACTTGGCCAGGAGAAGAGATGGCTCTTCAATCCCAGTGGAGTGTGGCTGGGGCGGGGTGGAAATAGATAGCAAGGGATGGTCTGGGTGTGCCCCTCTGGACCTTGGGGGATTTTTGCTCCCTGGCACCCATGGGAGCCCCCTGAGCCGTGCAGCCCACGCTGGCTGCCTGCACCCCAGGCACGGGTGGTGGGGAGGGGGAGCAGCCTTCACAGCCACTGCCTTGCTTGGCTGACAGGCCTGGGTTTTCCTTTCTGGTGTGAGGCACGTGGGGATACCTGTGGGTGCCCCTTGAGGCATGGCTGGAGCAAGGTGAGAGGTTTTACTGAGACATCTGTGCTGGACTGAGCTCAGCATGACCTGGCTAATGCGTGATGCTGTCTCATTGCTGCTTGGAAAAGCCCTCTCGCCATGATCTGGCTGTGTGATCACCCTGGGCATTAAACTGCTTTGCTGCACCTCCTGGTGCAGTATTAAAACTTGAGGGAAATGTAAGTGAAAGAATATGCCCACTGCTGGCCAGCCATATGGATGTGCTGCAGAGAGCTGGTGGTGATGTCAGCTCAGTGGCACATCCTGCTGCGCACTGAGCAGAGCTTCCCTGTGCAGGAGAGATTTATTCCTTGTGCCTGTAGAGCAGCCTGAGCCCCTGCCTCGCCAGGTAAGGGCACATATCCAGGCCTTGGGCTCTCCTGCTGGGAAGGTGCTTGGCAGCAATGCCCTTGGGGACTCTGGGCTGTCTGACAGCTCTGTGTTGGCCATTCAGCAAGCCCTGGTCAAACCTGCAGTGAGGGCTGAGAAGCAGGACCATCACCCTGTTAATAACTGCCTGCAGTTCATAGTGCCTCCAGAAAATTTGGCTTCTCATTTGGAAAATAAGATAGCAAACTGTGTTCCTGCTTGTGGATGCTGGGAATCCCAGCAAATATTTGCATAAATCTGGGCAACCTGGGGCACTGCTCTCTTGCCTCTCCCTCCCATCACAGCTGTCCCCAAGAAGTGTTTCCCATGTGATGTCTGAGAGGGCTGCATGTCTCTGCAGGAGCAGAGGTGATGCTGGTCTCCTGCCTTTTACACTGTCATGGTGGAAGGGTGTGATCCAGGAAAGGTGCAATGCCACAAAACAGCTGTTGCCATTGTCCTTTCCAAATCTCAGAGTTTAATTTGTTAACGATGTGAGTAAAACCACCAGAGCTGCTGTTGGGGGCTCTGACATCCTCTGGCTCTTTAACCTGACATGTCAGCATGGCAGAGTGGCAGGTACCATGCACAGGTATAAACACTGCTTGGCCCCCACAGGCTGAGGGAATCCCTTTTCTGTGGCATCCCTGTTTTCCCTGTCCTCTGAAGGAGGGAGAGCTTGCTGATGGAATGCTGGGCTCTGCTGGGGTGCTGCTGTGTGTGGTTGATGCTTTGTGTGAGGAGACGTGAATCTTGACTCCATGTTTCAGAAGGCTGATTTATTATATTATGATATGTGTTACGTTACAATGCCATATTAAAAACTATACTACAAAGAAGCTAGAAAGAACAAGAATGGAATGGATAACAAAGCTTGTGACTCTCAGAGAGTCCGAGCCAGCTGACTATGATTGGCCATTAATTAGAAACAACCAACATGCACCAATCAGAGATGCACCTGTTGGTAAACAATGTCCAGACCACATTCCACAGCCATCAGATAGTTAATTGTTCACATTTCTTTTCTGAGGCTTCTCAGCTAGAACAGGAGAAAAATCCTAGCAAAGGATTTTTCATAAAATATCATGGCTAAGGCTGTGGGCTGGCAGGCAGAGGAGCAGCTCCCTGGGCTGTGGTGCTGCTCTGCACAGCAACTCAGAGGATCTGATCCTGGGTGGCTGCTGCTGCCTTGCCCTGCTGCACATGTCAGATCAGTAGCAGCATCTCTGCTGCCAGGCCATGAGCTTGTGCCTCTCTGCAATTATGTTGAGGCTGTTGGCTGTCCCTGACACAGGCTGGGATTAGGAGTCCCCGTGCTGACACGCTGACAGCTCAGCTGTGTTCAATGTCCAGTTAAGTGCACGATTCACTGGCACACCCAGTGCCCAGCTCAGCCTGTGCCCTGCTGCCCTGTGCCCTTCCCCACAGCCCTGCACCAGAGATCCAGCGTGCAGCTGGACTCACCCAGCCCAAGGCAGGGCTGGGGAGGGTTCCTGGGTCACAGGACCACAACACAGCCTTGCAGTGAAGCTGTGGGGGCAGCTGGCTGCTTCCCTGGCTCTGGGGGCTGCCAGCCTGTTGCAGCCCCCTCTCCAGCCCGACAGGGTCTGAAAGCTGGCAGCAGTGCCTGGGCAGCATCTGCCAGTGGTGAGTACAGCAAGCAGTGCTCTGTGGGGCACGTGGGCTTCCCTTAGCCCTTTTTGTCTCCTGTGCCCACACTTCCCAGCTCCAGCAGGCAAAGATGGGTTTTGATGGCATTAGTGTCCCCCACTTTTATTCTCAGTTTGTTCACAGAGCAGCTCCAGCACCCAGCGCCTGCCTGAGCTCAGAGGAAAACCAGTGCAACCCAAGTCTGTCACAACTGAAAGAAACAAGGTCAAATGCAGGTTGCAGAGGCATTCCTAACTTCTGAATGCTCCATTTGGGACTTGGAAATAATGTCCTTTTAACATAGTACTTAATGTTTAATACAGTTTTATGAGTCTATGGGAGCACAAATGATCCCCTTCCGGAGTTTAGCATTTATAACTCTAAACTGATGCACTGATTTTCTTTGAATTCAACTTCACTTTAAAGCACCAACTGTGTTTTCTTCAGCCTTGGCCCACTCTGTGGGCTTTATTGAGGCCTCAGGAGCTCTGAGCCCTCAGAGATGGAGAGCTTTGAGGGCTGTAGCTGCAGCCAGCTGTGGGCAGGTGTGGAGTGGAGGTGGCTGTAATGCTTCTGCTTCTATTGGAGCTGCTTTCACTGCTTGTTGTTTAGTACAGTAACTAAGTGACAGCAATAACTCTGTAAATCAAACTCATGTTTTTTTCAGAACATGGAATGTGCCTTTGCCCTCTAAAGTGAAGAGAGTGGGAGAGATGGAGAGTTTACATGAGAAATATTTCTCAGAAATAACCAAGAAATTCTGAATTAAATCTTCAAATCAATATATCCAGTCCAGCTGATGCATTTGCCAAGGAAAATTGGGGCTGATCAGTTAATCCTTGGTAAATTTATAAGCAACTGAAAATGAGACTTGGTAGTTAGACATTTCAGTCTTGTCAGTGGATGGACCCATTGCCTGTGGTGCAGGCAGGTGCCACTGAGGATGTGGCACGCACCCTGTCTGGGCTTGGGATTGTCCTGGGCTTTACCCTGAGTGCTTGATGAGACAAAGGAGATCTTTTGTAATGTTTCCTTTTCCTCTGAAGAGAAACAAACCCAAACAAGCCTCCTAGGAAAGGAGATGCAGGAGACCGAGTGAATGAAGTGAGACTGCACTGCCAAGTGTTGAAAAATTAAAATATGCATAACTTTACCTCAGGTGCACAACTCTGACTCTGCCCCCTTGTGCATATTCATTAGAATACAGCCTCTAATTACCTGTCCTGAGTGGTGCTAGCCGTGTGTCCAAGCTGGTCTGGGGGTCCTGTGCCTCACACACTGCAGTGCCACAGGTGGGTCATGGTTTGAGGCTGCTGTGCCACGAGGGGCAGAGCTGGTGTGACCTGCCCAGCACCTGGCACTAAGCTGGGCTGGAACTAAAGAGACTTTGCTTAGGAGACATCTTGGAGCATAAGATCCAGGGCAGGAGATCAGGTAAAAAAGTGCTTTTCCTTGCAAGGTGACAGTGCAAACACAATGTTCCCAGGAAGGAGTTAATATGGGTCTGTCTACAGATGTCCTGATGGAGTGAAGGCAAACAATGATATTTTGTATCATTTTGATATCCGGTCTAAATTAGGCCCCAGGGAAAGACTGTGGCCTATTTAACCCAGCATCTGTCAGTTATCATTATTTTCAGCCAACTTTAGTAGGTCCAAGTATAAAATTTATATCTGGGGGGAGGAGAGGGAAAGAGGCTAGTAGAAGCTGGATTTGGCTACCTCAGCTTTTGTTGAAAGGATTTGCAGTGGTCTTTTAGGAATTGTTACATGAGGGAAGAAACCAATTATTTGGGGCAGCACTGTGGGTGAAACTGGCTGGCTGGTCACCAGCCAAGAGCTGTGTGAAGGGGACACACAGAGGAAGAGGGCGGATGTTAGTGGCATTTCCAAGGTGAGTTTCAGATCTGGATAGTGATATTTGCTTAGTTCTGTTGTGAAAAAACTGGAATTTGCTCATAATGTAACCTTGAACAGCATTCCCACAGATGTGGGTGGCCTTCCCACTGAGCAGACTGAGCTAACAGGTGGGTGGGGATGTCTGTGACCTCGCTGATGGGGACATCTGCCACCACTGAGAACATGGGTGTAGGGCCCATGGAGAGCAGGGCTGGTGTCTCTAGGGGATAAGAGGGTGCTGGTGGGATGCAGCTGGAGAGGAAACCAGAGCAAACCTCCTCTTGGTGGGACTTTCAGTAGAGGTTAAATTCTCCACACCAGCCCACAAGCTGGGAGGACCTCACAGGGATGCTCAGACCCTCCAGGCATTGCATTTCCATCCACCCCCTGCACAGGCAAGAGCTGCTGGAGCAGAGCTCAGGCTGAGACAGTGGCTCCTGCTGGGACCTGTGCTGGCTGGGGGAGACCCTGCATGACCTGAGCTTGGTCCTGGCAGCTACCAGAGCAGAGGTGTTGGTGGTGTGGCATGCAGTGTGTTGGGAAGGGACGTGCCTGGTCTCCTGCAGGGCTGCTGGCTGCAGTCAGGCAGCTGAGCAATTTTTTTTACCTGCTGTCATTGAAACCAAGCAGAAACCCTGAACTCCTGATGACTGACTAATGCAATTGCCCTTTTATTTCCTGATACTTCCTTGAGAAGCAGAGGGACTCTGAAGCTCATGCTGTCGTAAATCCTTGCTCAGGCTGCAGGCATCTGGCTTGGGTGCAGAAAATGGAAACTTTAGTGGCTGGGGAGAAACCCAAGCCTCATCCTTCCTAGCAGCCTTCTCTGTGCTGTGTGGTGTGGTAGATGCTTTGTTTTTCACACACTGGGATGTACTGGATGGATTTTTTGAAACAGAGACCAGGAGTTCACACCTGCTGTATGGCAGCACCTGGCAGTGCTGCTCCTTCTTGCAACAGCTTGGGGTAGAAGCTACAAGCTGTGATGACCACGGTGCTGCCTTTGTCACCCAGCTGAAACCTGCAGATATGTGGAAATGCTGCTTGCCCCTTATGCTGGGCTGGCCCTGGATGATCTCTAACAAAATTTACCTTAAATTCTCTAAAAGTTACAACAATTTCTTTGTGCAGCAAGAAAGAAAGAGTTCTCCAGGTCCTATGATTTGGGGTCGAATCAGCTTTTTCCCAGGATGTGGTGAAATAGCTCCTTCTCTTGCCTCCTGGTATCATGTTGTGGTTCTTCCTGTCATTGTGCTGGGCTGCCTCCTCTCAGGAGTGGCCTGGAAGGGCCACTGGGGAGGCAGCATGGTGGGAATGTCCTTTTGGGTGACCAGCAGTGGGTTTGCTGTCCCAGCACGTCGCTGTCTCTGGGGTTTCGGGTGTGCCTGTCCTGGCCTTACGCAACCCAGGGAAGCGCGGTGTTGTGTAACGCTGTTGTGTAAGCAGGGCACGGGCGGGTGTCAGGGTTTCGGCACACAAACCATGCTCTGTCATGCTCCCTGCATTTCCCCACCTGCAGCCTGGAGGGGATCTGTCCCAAGAACTTCCCATCCACTTTGCTGGGGGTGTTGCAGGGACAGAGCCCTTGCTCAGAGGGAGCTGTTGGTGCAGTCTTTAGGCTATGAACAGTTGGCACTCGTGTCTGACTCCTGCTCCCGTGTGCAGCTGCACCTTTTACAGAGATGGGGCAGAGTCCAGGGCCATCTTTGCAGGATGTGAAGCTGCTGCTGTGCCTGGACACTTAATGAGAGTGGCTTTGCAGGAGACTCCTTGCGCAGGCACACTGCCTCTCTCCCTGTCCTCCTGCTCCAGCTGACATTACCATGGTACTGTGCTACCTGTTACAAAGCTGTCTTGTGGAGGGACTGCCAGGCTTTCCACGGCAGTGACACCTCAAAGGGGTGCTTGAAACAAGCTCGGGGGGGAAATATATCCCCCTGCCCGTGGTCTCTCTGCAGTGACAGTGGTTGGGAACATGGTGAGCAGGCTCGGAATGTCAGCACATTGTTCCTGGTGAGATACGTGTCATGTCGCATTAGCTCAGGCCGACAGCTACCGGTGGGAAAATATTTCTGGGAGTTCCTCGAAGTGCCCCCACCTCCTACAGGCAAGGACTTGTGCCTGGCAGCAGAGCTGTGCCCAGCCACACTGGGGGAGCAGTGAGACCATCTAGTGCCTGAGTACGTGGAAAGTCACCCGAGTGTCGTGTCCAAAGGGAAGCTGCCTGTGCTGGGAGAATTCTCATGGAGGGTGTCTGGCTGTTCAGAAGACAAAGCTCAGTTTTATTTCTCCGTAGCCTCTGCTCAGGGAAGAGGAGGTGGGGTTAGCATGACTTATTTGGTGAAATCCACCATGCCCAGAATGAAGGGAGCAGCTGACAGTGCTGGGAGCTGAGGAAACCCTCTCGTTCCTGCTGCAGAGGTCAGGAGCTGGAAGTGTGCTGCGCGGTTCAGGAGCATTTAGAACAGGACAAGGCAGTCTCTTGTGAGTGCAAGGAGCCACTCAGCACTACACAGCCAAGTAATGGTGGAATGATGAAGCTGGAACAGGGCTGCTGTGGGGTAGGGATAAGATAAGGTGGGAGGATGTTTGCTCACACACATGGAGGGATTGACTCCAGCCCGAGGGCAGAGCCCCAGGGCTTTGCTGGACTGAGAAGCTTTTTGGTGATGGTCTCTCCTTAAGTTCTCATGCCCTCATCTGCAGAAACATCTCTTCACCCATCCCTGGAACTCCTGTGTGCCCCTTGCAGCTTCCTTGATGCTCTCAGCCCTTCTGCCTGGGCTGGCCCAGCCCTGCCCGCTGCGCTGCGGGCTCCAGCCTCGAGCTCTGCCTGCTCTCCTGACGTTCTCACTTCAGCATCAGCTTTTCTGAGCCTTCCCTCTTTATTTTCTTCCGATGTCAGAAAGGTGAGGGGGTCAAACGCTAATGCAGTATTTCTTTCCTTTTGTAAAGTGTACCTAGCAGATGAGGAGTGTCAACACCGATTTGTTTTTCAAGTGTTTCTGCAGGATTATTTTCTTGTTAAAAGTGACAAGGAGGTGCGGAACTGTCGGCCTTTAGCCAGAGATGTCATCTCGTCTTTGTGTAGGTGAACAGGCATGAGATGACAGAGCACCTTTTTGTGGGAAAGATGAAAAGTTGAGCCCAATTTAATAATTTCCTTAAAAACCAAAAGGAGTATATGCTCTTTCCCTTTTCCTGATCCTCAGTAATGAGAGCTGGAGAGAGGAAGACCTTAGTTAGGCCCTAGTCAGTGCAGTGTGTTTGTGCAGAAGTGTTCTCAGTACCAAGGGGATGGTTTGAACTGTGCTATTCATCTGTGGCCTTTCCAAGTTCCTCTGCATCTTTCGGCAGCAGAATCTGATGATGGTTTTAGCACAGATAAGGTGCTCCTGTATAGCTGGCAGTATGGAAATGGGGAAACCATTCTGGGCTTCAGCTGTGCTCTCAGGACCTGTCCAGGAAGCTGCCCTGTGCTGGGTGCTGCCAGCTTGACACAGCTGAGCCCCCTTGCAGCTCCACGGAGGGGCTGACTTTCGTTCCTGGTAGCAATTTGGAAGCCCAGCACGTGGCTCTCTGTGGCCAGGGCTGAGGAGGAGGAGGGAGCAGGTGTGGGCTGGGGGTGTGATCCTGCTCCTTGGTCTCCCTGGCCGTGGGGCTGCCCTTCAGCTTGTGGCACAATTCCCTGCACCAGGGAGTGGAGGAGACACTCAACACCATTTGGGTCCCTGGTGCTGATGTTTTCTGGAAGTTTAAGAGACCAGTAACTGACTTGCCACTTGATGTAGTCATTAAGGGCTGGCTGTGCTTTTGAAACCCTCTCCCTCTCTACTCTGCACAGCCTCTGGTGACCCCTCAGGACAAGAAGCATTGCTGATCAGTGTTATTGATCTGGGTGGAGCTGAGGGAGCTGGACTCCTGTGCAAGGCATTGGCTCCAGCACATGGAGCTTGTGTGGCGTGGCACAATTCAGGACCAGTCCTGGGGCTGGTGTTTGGGGTTTGTCATCTGGTCAGCAGAGAGGCAGATTGCAGAGTCCAGGATGGCTGGAAATGTGGCTGGACTCCATTTCCCCAGACCACATCTCCTTTGCTGGGCCCATACTGGCTCACACTGGTCACCCTCCCTGTGGTGAGTCTGCTCCAGGCAAGGTGTCAGCCAGCTGTGTGGAGGGGGGTGAATCAGTGCATTCTTTTGTCATGCTTCCAAGTCTAGAAATTCAGCAACTTTGGAGAAAGCTGTATTTAGAGGAGCAATAAAAAGGCAACTGACTCGCATGGAAACAACATCAGTGGAATAAAAGGGGAGAGGCTTGGATTGCTGCAAGGAGACTGGTGGGGGAACATGTTTAGATTTGTGGTGGTGGACATGGAAGTATTGAAGCATCTAAGATGAGTCTGGCCTTGTCCAGAAATGAATTAGCAGAACTAAGTAATGTATATCCACCTTCCTATGAGTTCTGGCTTTGTTAACAGTGATATCATGCTTTGCTTTTAATAGCTTTTTTTTTTTTTTTTTTCCAAATCGAGGTAATTCTTTTGTTTGAAAAAAAACAAAAAAAAACCACCCTAAAAGCCCTGAAGTGACCTTTCATTCTAAGTGAAGGAGCAGGCAGGCTGATGGCTTTTTCAGATAGGAAGAGTCAGGGCAGAGCAGCCCGTGCTGGCCAGCGCTCCGACGCGGGAGCACTGCCGGCAGCGCACACTTGGCCCTATTGTCTCTGCTTGTACGGACTAGTCGGTGGGAAATGAGGTATTTCCTCCTTGCAGCCTGCTCTGCTGGAGTGCTGGAGGCTGGATCCTGCCCTGCCCTGCGCCACGGTGCAGCTCCTGCAACGCCGGGCTTTGGGGAGGTGCTTTCTGTGGGAGCAGGATCAGCCTCTCCACCAGGTGTCTGGGAGGCTGTGACCCTCTGGGGCTGCTGGGGCATCGTTATTTAAACATGTTCTGATTAGCCTGCACTGTAAATCCAGCATTTTAATTCTTTCCATATGTAAGATCCAGTCTAGTAAGCCAAAGTTTAAGACCATGCAATCTATTTGGAATAACCATATGGATTAGGAGTCAGACTGTGCTTTTCTGCTTCTTGTATTTACACTAATAGAGAGACAGTTGCTAATGTGCATGTAGCTTGTGCTGGTACCCATTTTTTAAAAATATGACACCAAATGGCTTGCATTAAAATATTTGAAAAGCAGTAAAACTGTGAAAGTTTCTCTCTTGCGCAGACACAGACACATCTGTGCAATGAGGCGTCTCCAGGCAGCAGCATTCCTGTCCCTTCCTGTAGGCTTATCAGTGGGGCTGAGACCCCTGCAGGGTGTTGGGCCAGACTAATTCTCCCCCAGCTGCACCTGCTGGGCCAGTGTAGACCCCCTGGGCATGAGGGAGAGCAGCCTTTGGGGTAAGGAGGACCTGGCTGGATCCAGACCCATCCTACAACATCAGGAACTGGAGGAACTTGTGGCTATGGAAAGCCTGGTGCTGCCTGTGCTTGGTTGGTTTGGCACGTGGTGCTGACTGTGGTGTTGTCACCCCCGACTCTCAGGGCAGATTCCAGCTGGAGTTCACCCAGCTAATTCCCTCCCATGGGCCAGAGAGAGGTCTGGAGAGAGGAGCAGCAGAGCTGGGAGCTGGCCACTTGCTCAGTTACTGAGGTCTTTGCATTCATCATTCATTTATTTTACTGGTCTTTTTCTGCCATTTCTTGGTTCTCTTGGGCATATCCCCCAGTCTGAGTCTTTCTCAGTCTTTGTGTTCCTCTCTCTTTATACTGAAATACAATTTTAAAGGAAAACCAGCAGTGCTCTACTTTTGAAACTTTGTTCTTGTGCTCTAAGTAAACGTCCCTTGGGAGGTCAAACAAGCTTTTGATGGTCACCTCTTCTGCAATGACCTGCCAGCACTGGGGTTGGTGGTGGGGTTTATGGGCTGTCACAGGATCCCCAGCCCCTGCCAGTGTCCAACAGGCTCCAGAGTTGGTGTAACTTTCCTGTTTCTACTTCATCCATTGCTTGTTTCTTGTCAATGAAGTGATCACCTCGTTATGTCCCTAAATCTGATGGGACAAGGACACTGGGAATGAGGAAGCTGAGGAGCTTCCAGTGTGTGTCCCCAAGGTGAGGGCAGACACTTTGCTCTCCCCTCATTGTATCTGGCTCTGTCTGGAAAGGGGGTGGGCAGGGGATCCCCTGCCTTGGACAGGTGGGCACTGCTTGCCCTCAGGGGATCTCTGAAGGTCTTGCTGAGTTCAGGGGGAACAGCCCCAGTCCCTGCTGCACTGGGCAAGTGCTGGGGCAGGGAGCAGCATCCTCTGTCCTTGGCTCACAGCCCTCAGCCTTCTGCATGGGTCCAGTGACCAAACGTGGCCAGAAGCCTCTTCCCTCTCTTCGAGTGCTTCTTGGAGAATGTGTTTTAGCTGAGGGCAGGAGCCTGTGCTGCTGGCTGTTCCCAGGGCACCGAAAGCATCCGGCCCAGGTTTCCAAAGCAGTTGGCTTGTCACGGGAGCTGGAGTCGGACCTGGGTCTTTGTGAGCACTGGAAAGCATTTCCGAGTGGGAGTTGTGCTCTGTCATCCTTCATTTGCTCAGAGAGAGAGGAGGGAGTCAGGGTGAGACATGGCAACTTCTTCCTCCCTGTCTCCAGCATTAATCTAAATGCCAAAACGCAGACCTTTTGGAATGCTCTGGCGCTGTGGAGAGCACCAGGGCTCAGAAATATCCCCAGGTGGGCTCCACAGGCACCCAGTGCTGCCCTGCAGGTGCAGGGGAATGCTGTCAGCACGCTGCTGCTCCGTGCCCCTGCTGGGCCATGCTGAGGAGCTGATGGGCTTGGCTGCCTGAGGTGAGCAGGGAGCCTGGAGAGACATTCCCAGTGCTGGGCTGGAAGTGGTTTATTGAAAGGAAAGGATCATATTACACTCAATTTTTGCTGAGTTTATCTTGGTTTTTATCAGATTACATGCAGGATAGCTCATCAATATTGTGATCCTGCTGACATGTAAGTGAGTCGCTGCATAATTCATGGCTGCTGCAGGGCTCCAGCACTGGGAGGCACATATTTAATTAGGCACCTCACCATTCCAGTCTTCTGGAGCAGCCCCAGGATCGCACCCGTGGAGATGGATGCGGTGGCCCTGCCTGTGCAGCTCCTGGCTGCCTTGGGGGAGCCATGCTGGCACTGTCCCTGGTCCCAGCTCGGGGGCAGAGACACTGTGTCATGGCATCATGGTGAGCAGCACTTTCCAACAGGCTCCTAGGGAGGGAAAATGTCCTGGCAGAGATGAGAGGTCTCTCCATCCCTTTGGAGAGCAGGGGTGGTGATGAACGAGGGGTGCAGCATATCATTGCACTCCCATCAGCTGTAACGTTTAGCTCTGAGAATCCACGTTATCCATGAAAACATCCTGTCCTTTGTCAGTCTTTTCCAGTTCAGATTCCTTCTACAGTGAAATCTGGAGCTGAATTATGTGTTTTGTGGCAAGGTCTTCCTTAACAACTATCATTTTCTCACTCTGGTCCCACTAATCTCTTTCATCTTGGGCTGGAGAACCAAAGTCACTGGCTGGCTCTGCTGCCCCTCTCCAGACCACCCCAGCTCTCTGGGATCATTATGGGACCCCTGCTCAGAACCTCCCTCCCATGGCAAGCAGAATCCAGCAGGGCAAGGACCCATCCCTGGGGTTCAGCAATGGACCCTCCCCAGCACTGGCCTCTTCTCTGGCTGTGTCCAGGGCAGTGTGTGTATCTTCTTCCTCTCACAATGTGCTTGAAAATATATCTGGGATAGGAAGAATTCTTTTCCATTTTTGTGGTGCTTCCCTCCATTAATTTTCTGGTTGTAGTACATTACTCATGGATAATTAAGAGTGAGCTATTAATACAACAGTTAATATTCAAGTGCAGTGAAGAGGAGAGAACAATAAGTCAAGGAATCATATACTACAAGACATTTTAGTTTAGTGATGCAATTTTTTTTTGCTGGCTTTGGCTATCAGAGCATAGTGCTGCTTCCATTTAAGTATGGTCCTGAGAACTCCATTTATTGATAGAATACAAATAGGACATTAAATCAAGGGAAGTGAATTTGAATTGCTGGTCATATATACAATTATAAACGGGATTGGCTACTTCTATCTAGTATCTTGTATCTTAAGTTAGGAGAATTATGTTAGGGGCTGCTAAAGAGAGCTTGAAGTGTCTTAAAATTAATGAGATTTAAGTCTGTCTAGGAATAAAAAAGAATTAATGTTAAAATACAGCTCTTGCTTTAGGATGAAAAGATGGCTTTAGGGAAGTGGTGGTGCCTTGTCCAGATGGAGGAATGTGGGGAGGATGGGCTGTGCACCAGCACCAATTAACACATCTCAGCCTTAAGTTCTCCTCCCTGCCCTGCCATCCTCATTGGGATGGAGGGATGGATGGATGGATGGATGGATGCCAGCTGCAGAGAGCAGAGGGGGACAATCCCCTGTGCCTGGCTGCAGGGTGGCTATGACAGAGCTCACCACTCTCCTCCCTTTGCAGTCCTGGCTGGCTGCTCCCAGCGCTGCTCTGCACCACCCACACCTGCAGAGCCCCCTGCACGGAGTTTTGGGGGTCACTGGGAGCATTCTCCTGTCCCCCAAAGGTTTGGGTGTCCTCGCTGCAGCGTGGTGCTTTCTGGGGCAGCTTCTCCCAGGGTGTTTCAGACCAGCCTGAGCAGAGAACACCGTGCTTTGTCCTTGTGCTGTGGCTCTGCCTCTGCTGTGGAGATGAGGAGAGAGGTTCGGGTCCATGACTGTGACCATCAGGAACGCACAGTGGGTGGTGGCACTGGCAGCGGTCACCACTGCCTGGCACAGGGCTTGCCTGGGCTCCTAGCTGTAGCAGGGGCACGAGAGGGTGGGCTCAGAGGAGGGGAGACCCCCCAGTGCCACACTGGGTGGCCCAGGAGCGCTGCACAGCCCCCAGTTCATGGCACACGTGTGCTGACTGCGAGGAGCAGTGTCCTGGTGTGGAACTTCTCCATTTCCAAAGCTGAGCAGAGTGTGAGTGTGTGAGCATGGGGAGGGCGATGGGTGCAGGAGCCTGTGGCCGAGAGCAGGGATCTGGGGGAGGGGGAGGCTTCAGCAAACAGCTCCTTACCAAAACAGCCCTGACCTTTGCAGGGCTGGAGCTGTCTGATGCAACAGGCTGAACCTTTCCAGGCTTCAGCTCCAACTTGAAATGCTTCAGAGCAAAATTGATGGCTGCAGCACTGGCCCCAGAGCTGACATGCAGTGCTTGCCCAGCTGCTGCTGGGGATGGGGAGAGGGTGCTAACAGCCCAGTGTGGAGCCACAGTCTGCTCTCATGTGTAGCCCCATGGGTGCTGCCTGATGCCTGGGAGGGCTGGGTGCCATGCCAAGGGCAGTTGAGCTCTCTGAGCCCTTTGGGGCACAGAGGAAGAGCTGGGGGCACAGGAAAGGGCTGTGTTGTACACTCTGGAGCACCAGTGTGGTTTGGAGGAGTGGGTGGAGGTATTAATTTTGACCAGAGGGAAGAGTCATCATGTCCCTGATGAGGACTCATACCCAGTCCATTGAAGCCAAGTGGGAGGTCATTTGCAGCACCTCTGGTGTTCAGGCAGGAGCTGCTGTGCCCTGGGGGATCAGTGCTGAGAGGGCTCCTTGCTGCCTGGCTCTCTGGCAAACCAGCGTTAGTTACAGAGATGCTGTTGTTTCTGTGTCCTGTGGTGAATAAAATTCAACAACTCTTTATTTCTGAATGACAGCCCAGGGACTGCACTTCTGCTCTGGCTCGGTGTGAAGTGGCTTCATCCCAGCGCAGCTCCTCTGGGGCCTGAAGCCCTCGATTCATTAGTTGTCAGGCTTGTAGGTGGATTCTGCATTAGGCCTTTAATTTAGTGTATTGCCATGGGCTACTGACCACATGACACTGCTCAAATGTGAGCAAATCTAACGAGGATCCAGGACTGCTCTTTAATTTGGTGAGAATAACAGAGTGAGCATGAGCCCGGAGAGTGTTAATCATGAAGGAAAACTGGCTGAAACCAGGTCAGCTGGTGCTGGTTCTCAGTGCAGCATGATGGAGAGGGAGCACGGGGGGTGGAAGACTGGCAGTCCCACACCTCCAGCGACAGGAAGCACCATGGCCACAGCAGCCTTTACTGCTGCCTTTTTCCTCCCTGCAGCTGAGCACTGTGGCCCATTTGGTGGCTGGGGTCTGAGGGGCTGCACTCGGGTCCCCAGCCCAGGGAGGTGCTCCAGGGTCTGGGGTCCTCTCGTGCCCTTGGTGCTCTGGGAAGGGGCAGGTGCTGCTCCCTGGCTGTGACAATCTGGGGGTGCTGGGTGTCCTTGTGGGAGCTGATGGCAAAGGCCAGTCGCAGCTGCCACCTGCCTGTCCCTCGGTCCTGCGCTGAGTCATGTGGCACAAAGGCCCTGCAGTCACCAGCTCCTCACGGGAGCAGCAGCGCGTCCCCATACTTAGATGTGTTCAGTGCAATAACAAATCCACGCTGCTCTCCTGCTGGCTATTCCTGCCTGGGGCTGGCTCCCCTCAGCACGGATCACATGGATTTACTGTGCTATCCTGGAGTGCTGCCTGAACTTGGCTGACTTCTTAAACCATCCTTTTTGGAGGGGTGGGCTTTGAGAGAGGGGCACAGGAACCCTCAGCAGTAATTCCTGTTGACTGCAGTGACCAGCGAGGCAGAACTGATCAACTGCAGGCTTCCCTGCTGCTGAGCTCTGCCAGCAAAGTGCTTACATCTGCTTTTACACTAATGGGAACTTTATGGACTGGTGTGTCCCCCCCCAGCAGCAAATTCCAACAAGGTCAGAATTGAGAAAGTTGCCACTTGACACCATCCGTGAAGCCCTGAGCCAGCCGGAGGAGGCCAGGTTGCACCGAGGACTTTCTGGGGCAGCAGATCTAATGCTGCCACCTGCAACTGATAGCCTGGAGGCCCCCCAAACGCCACTGCTGCCATCCCACTCCCCAGTGGCACAGCTCCTCTGTGCTGGGCCATGCTGCTGCAGGAGCTGTGTGGATGGGTGCCAGGTCAAGCAAGGCACTGAGCTGCTCAGCACACTGAGCTCTGGTGGCTGTCCTGGCAGAGCGGGCTGCTCTCTGTGCACACCCAGAGATGATGATGTGGCAGCGCTGCTCCTGCTGCACGGTCTGGGAGCGTGGCTGTGCTGCCACTGGCAGGTGGGTGCCACGTGAACAGGGTGGCTTCAGGCAGCAGTGGCCCTGGACATGCCATGCACAGGGAGCACAGGTGCCGTGTGGTGAGTGCCCCAGGTACTGAAACCATGACATGGTTGCTTTGAGGCCCTGTATTTTCCTGAATTTAATGAATGGCCATTACACATTAATGGCTATTAAGGTGATTAATATTTAGTTTGTGTGGAAGAGAGTTTGCAGAAACATAACTTACTTCTGTGCAAGTTACTGTTCATTTTTCAGGACATACAATCAGCCTGGACAAGGCCTGCTGAACTGTGGCTGCTTTGGCAGCCTGAGTGTGAAGGATTATGGAAGATCTCCTATTAACTGTCTCTTTTTAAATCTAACATTGCAGGGCCCTAATTGCTTTGACTTTAAGTAAGGAGAGGATGGTTTCTGTAAGGGCATCCCGTGGCACTGTGTGGCTGCTGGCCCCAGACAAGGCACTTGGGGTTGGCTCCCCATCCTCCCTGGTGCTGGTGTGTTTATGTGCTCTTGTATGTCACATATTGCTCTCCTGGGATTTGTGTGATGCAGGTGAGGATGGAGCCACCCTCTCATTGCCCCTCTCCTGAACAGGGTCCAGCCAGCAATGAAGGGGCTTCTGCAGATTGCCCCATGGGGCACCCATGGGTGTTCACCCTGTGCCAGCTTCTGCAGGTGGTGAGTGAAGCAGGAATGCTCCCCTCCAGCTCTTCTCCTTGCACACAGCTTTGTCTGGCTTCAGCTCTTTGAAACAAAGCCTCTACCACGCTCTGGGTGCCCCGTGGCACAGGGATGGCTGGGATGAGTGATGGTGAGGACCCCTGGGGCACTGCTGTTGTTCCCAATCCTTGTCCTTTCCCAGGCACAGCTCTGGTACACAGACTGCCATGCTCAAGACCCCATGTCACAGCAGGGGATGGGCAGCTCCTGCAGTTCCTCATCCCTGGAGCTGTGATCACCAGGTCTCAGCTGCTGGGAGCAGGGTCAGGTTCCCCCCTGCCTGATGCTGGGAGATGGATGCTGCTGGTGATGCCCGGAGAGGCCGAGGGCTGCTGTGCCAGCCCAGCTCCCCGGCTCCTGCCGCTGCAGTTTGCAGTGGTTTGTTAAGTGAAAGGCGATTTCAGAGCAGGCAGCAGTGAATAAATTCTGTTTTTCTCAAGCATTTAGTGTTGCTTTCAGTTTGCTTTGATGATGTCTTCTCACAACTAGTGTAAACAGACTGCGCAACGGGGAGCACTCACATGTGTACAAGAAGCTGCACATGAAAGACAGAGGCATCTTGAAAGCCATAATAACGCTCTGAGTGCCAGTTAAAGGATTTGTCACTAAGAGCACTTTACAGATAGAAAGAACTTATTAACTAGTGTGACTAACAGCTTGCAAGGTTTAATTGATGTGTGTTTGTTGTCCTTTTATATCTCTCCCCCTTGTCTTCCTCTTGGCACTGATTCCAGCAGTTGCTGGTGCAAGAGCAGCAACCTCAAAGCAGCCTGAATAGGTACCAGAAATAAAAGGGAGGCCAAGCCCTGCCCTGAGTGCCCCCGGATCTGGGGCTGCAGTGGCTGTGGTAGCTCGGCCCCAACATCTGGATTTCCCCTAGAAACTGGGGCTGGGCCTATTTTCTTGCTCAGGCTTCTGTTATTCCTCCCTAAGTGACGCAGAGTTTTTGAAGATAAAGCTTTTCAATGCATGAATAGGATGGATAATGAATGTTTCTGCCAGACAGACTGCTCGTTGCAAGATTGATTGACTATTAAGGTCATAACGCAGCAGCCACCCACACGAAGCAAACAGGCTAATGTTAGACTCCAGGTTAAGCCCAGAGTTGGTCAGCTGTCCACGGGCACAGTGGGGGCTTCCAGTCATCTGTCAACAAGTGATTGATTGATGTGGACACCTTCCAATCTTATTCTGATGATTCTCAGCAGCTTGCCTGCCTGGTGGCCATTTTTCAGGAGTTGGCAGCGCTCAGACCTCCAGGACTCCAAGCGATGACTGCGTGGGGGTTAACCCTTTCCTTTGATCCCAAATGCCTTTGTTGTGCACGGGGAAGGATTGTGTTTGTGAGCCCCAGTTACAAAATACACCGTGACACTCCCTGAGTGAGAGCAATGCTTTGACTTTCAGACATTTCTAAGCGAGTTGGCCTGAGTGAGGCTGCAAGTGGGGATCTGCAGAGAATCATCTGGAGCAGGGCAGGTACAGTGCTGTACTTCATGGGCATTTTAACGTGCACTGGGTAAACTGTGTGCATCACAGGTCCAGCAGCAGCATGGCAAATCCAGGTAGGAGTGAGTTTGGTATTCAGAAGGAAAAAAAATAAGGATTGGCTTATTTTAATATGGACTGCTTCTGGTGTGAGAGACAATTAGTTAAGAGAGCTCTTCTGCTTTTAAGGATTTCTCCTAGTTCAGGGGTTTGAATTCACCAGAAGTTTGTTGCCTGGATGCTGGCTTTACGTGTGCATGAAGAGGACTTAAATATATCTCTCTGTATTATTTTATGTACATGTTATACTTGGTGTGTGCCCACACACGTGCTAGTGGGAAATTGAAGTTATGCATGCCATGTAGTGCACGTTTACCATCTGTAAACAGCTTCAAGGGTCCTCTGGCTGCAGCGTGTGACCTTGTACGTTTCCTTGTCTGTTTTTCAGCAGTTTTAGTTTAACTGTTTTGGAGGACCCTGACTTCACCTTTCCATGCGCTTTCCATCTATGGTTTTAGCGTTCCTAACGTACCCTAAAAGCCTGCTGTGGGGAAACGTCAAGAGCACTTCTCCACGAGCTGGACCTTTATGTAACTCAAGTGCATTGTTGAGTTTTGATGGTGTGATCCGAGCACTGTAATGTGGCAGAGCTGGCACAGAGCTATTAAAGGCAGCAGGAGAGCTGTGCACAGCTGCTCTGAGTGCTGCTGTGTTGTTGTGCACACCCTTCCCCAGCCCCAGCAATGGGCTGCAGGCTGATATATTTCCCATGGAAGATGGTGCCTCAGGCCCTGATCCAGGACCACGTAATGCCAGCCTCTCTCCTGGCTGAGCAGGGATAGGGTCTGAGCCAGGAGGAGCTGCTGGGAGCTGGGCTTCCATGGCTCTGGCTGAGTTCTGCTAATCCTCTCTTCTCTCCATCCCTTGCAGATGGTGATTCCCATTCCGACGGCGCCTCCATGCAACACCACGCTGGCCTTGCTGCTGACTGTCTCCTGGATGCCAAGAACCATCTCCCACTGCCAGGCTGGGCATTGTCCCATTCAGAGCTGCTGCCCTGGGTGGGCTCCATGGCAGCAGCACTGACCTGCACCTAAGGAAGAGTCATGCCCAGTGCCCAGGACATTTGGTACAAGGTGAACCCATGGGCAGGCTCACCACGGCAATGCTGGTGGAGAGCCTTCTCCCAGGCCAGCATCAGCCCCTTGGCCATACACAGCTGGGCTGTGCTGGGGAGGGAATGAATGACCCGTGCTCCTGTAAACTGAAACAGGGCACTGAAATGCCACGTGCCCGCCGCAGAGTTTTTCCAGGGCACAGCAGAGCCATGTTCAGCCCCCTTGTTCAGGGCACTCAGGGCTGTTGGTGTGAATGCATGAAAAATCAAGAATTTAGGGCCTTTTGTAGCAGCACCATCCCCTTCTCATCTCTTCCTTGAACACCCCATGCTCACACTTGTGTGCTCAGTTCTGCTTGGTGGGGAAAAAGAGCCTCTGTGGACCGGGGGAAGGTCTTTGATAGTGGAAGATGAGCCATGAAAAGCAAGCAGCCAGTTCTATCCATGGAGCATTATCACAAATTGCTTTTCTCCCCTCAAGTATCCTTCCCTCCTAGGCCTTGGCCAAAGGGCACTACCACTGGTTGCAGCATAAATTCTGGGCATTTTCAGTAAAGCTCTCTGCCATCATTGTTCTTAAGATGTGTGGGTAGACGCAAAGTGCTCTGGGACTGCCATGAAATGCAGTGGAAGTGTAGAGGTCGAAGAACATGCTCCCATTTTACCTTTTGTCGAGCAGAAAGTGGCTTGTTTGGGTGTGGTCATGCCATGGAGAAGTGGTAGGGCTGGGAGAACCAGGTCATTCATCCCTAGCAGCCTGTGTCCTCTGGATGTTGAGTATCAGCCAAGAAGGGATGCTGCTGAGTGCTTTTCTGCAGAGTGCAGGTGGTAAAGAGTTGAAAGGCAGCAGCTCCGCTTGCTGACAGCTCCCGCTCAACAGAGTGTTTGGGATTTCTGTGGAGCAGCCCCAGACAGGCACGGAGCACTGCTGCTGGTGCATGGAGAAAACCTTCCCTGTGCTCGGGGAGGAGCACCAGGGCGTCTCCTGCAGCTCATTATGTAGAAGGGAGAGACCTGTAGTTATTTCTCCTTGACCGATCTCTGATTTGGCACTGATCATTAAATTGTTTTTGTGTATTGCAGAGTCACACTGAGGGGGGTGCTCTCGACTTGAGCCTCCCTCCAGGCTTCCTGCTGCCCACAGTGCGCAGCCCCCCGGGCAGAGCTGCCCCCTGGCAGAGCCTGAGAGAGAGCCACGGAGCCTGGGAGTGGATGTGGCAGCTCTGCCAATGGACAAGGACTGGGAGGGAGCAGCTTGGCCGTGCTGCCTGCTCCGCCAGTGGCCTCCATGTCCCCATGGTGTGAGCCCAGCCAGCGAGGCCTCGGGGCTTCTCCTGAGGCAGCGCTGCTATAATAACACTGATGAAAAGCTGATTAATCCTTGTGAACGAGCCGCAATAGCTTCCCTCTAGAACTGAAGAGATTACCACTGATTTGTCATTCTGATTGTTTCAAAGAGACGTGCAATTAGTTGCTCTAATTTAGCTCCTCTCGCGGAGGAGCGGCGTGACAAGGGCGCCGCAATCAGTGGGGCTGCGGTGGCAGCCATGGTGGTGCAGCTGTGCCGACACCATTTCACGGGCACAGGGCGGCCGCCAAAATGGTGGAGCGTCACGTGCTCCCGTTCTGGTGCGAAACCAACACATTTTCGAAGGACCAGGTCCCCTCGGTGCTGTGTGGCACTGGAGCAGTGGGGCAGGCCTGGCTCAGGGCGCTCCGAGCTGTGCCGGAGGAGCTGGAGCTCAAGGGCTCCTGTGCCGTGTCTCATCAGTGCCGGTTGTTCAGGAGACTTGGGAATGCACAGGGAGAGCAGCAAGCGCTGGCCTAAAACCCCTGTGAGGTGCTGGGCTGCACTGGATGGTGGGCATGACATTACACTTAGTTTGATTATAAAATAGAAAGTCAAAAGGAAATCTTGCTCTCTGATTCTGCTCCCTCCAACTAGTAGCCAGGTGCAATAAAATCAGTTTGGGTACAGAAGAGGTGGGGTATTTGCTTGAGGTTATCCCTTTCTGAGGATTGTCTTTGCTTTGGAAAAGGTACAAAGCTGCCACGGAAAATGAGGAGCTTGTGGCTCAGCCCCCCAGCTCGCTGCACTGGGTCAGCAGCCAACCCCCTCTGGGCAGAGAGGAGGGAACACATGGGATTTCAAAATGTGTCCATTTTCAGTGAGACAAATCACTTAAAAATTCAATTCAAAATGAAGAAAATAAAAACGCTTTAAAAACAAAACCTGCCTGTGGCTATTTCTTGGTTGAAGCTGTCTCTTTTTTTTCCCCTCTTTTTTTTTTTCTTTTCCTGGGAAGGCATTTTGTTTCTGGATCGAGCTGGCCGTGCTTGCTAGGGAGGGTCTTTGAGGGGTCTCTGAGCAGCTCTGGTGCTGGCTACCAGCAGCCCGTGCACCTCGGCCCCTGGCCAAGCACCACCACGCAGCTGCTCAGCTCATGTTCCCGGCCACAGCATGGCACGGCCAGGCCCGTGTCACTGCAAGGTCGTGGTTTTCCCCAGCCCCTCCAGCTCAGCTGTCAGCTGTCATCCCCCACTGGGCAGCAGCTCTGCACCCCGTGGCACCCAGGGGACCCTGCCCGTCGTGTGTGTCCCGGGGCTGAGCCTGGGCTGGTCATCCTGCCTGACAGCTCCACTCTGCTGCCCTGGGCACAGAGCAGCACCCAGACAGTGCTGTGCCCCCAGCCCTCACTGTCCTTGCCAGGGGTGCTGTTCCCCCAGTGCAGGTGACGTCCAGCTCGCTCCGCACCCGCTGCTCTGCTGGTGACAGCTGATCCAAAGGGCAGCCGGGGTCTCGGCAGTGCCAGGTGGGCCAAGCCGGACAAGTGCCATCGCCCGGGACACATTCCCCTTGCCTTTCCTGGATTGGGTCAAGGTTGGCCTCAGTGAACCGGCTGAGGGATGGTCTGGCACAGAGAGCACCAAGCAGGACATTTTGGAGTGCTCCTGCTCCCCTCAGCTAAATATAAGCCCCACTGGGAAGCCTACCTCTCCCTAGTTTCATGTTTCTTGCCCCTGCGCTTCCTAAACCTGGCAGCAGGCCCAGTTGTCTCCAAGTCTAAGATGAAAATACCCTTGCAAATCCCACTCATAAAAATACCTGCTGTATTCCCAAAACATGCCTGAGATAGCTTCCAGAGAGGATGGGGAGCTAAAATAAGACGCATGAGCTCAGAGCCCCATTTTCCACTGGCCCCACGGTTCCGTCGCCGCAGCACACCGCGCCATGGACTGAAATGGAAGTGCTGCCGTGCAGGCTGGCCTTGGGCTGGAGCAGACGAGCCACAGCTCTCCCACAGCAGGTGCTGCTGCAGCCCCTGTGTGTGCCAGCAAGGCCTTGTGCTCTTGGGGACAAGCTCGCAGCTGGTGGCACCGGCTGGACAGTCACTCTGACCAGCAGCGTTGGCCTCAGCAGAGGAAAGCAGGGTGAGAGTGGGGCACAGAGCCGTGGGGAGTGTTTGGTCCCCAGACTGGCCGAGTGAGGGGCAGCAGGAGCCTTACATTCCCTGGGAGGTCTGCATGGCCAAGTGTCACCTGCCCTTGGGATGGGATGCAGGTGCTCTGCTGTGCACCTCAGCCACCCTGTGTCACCCCTTGGCTACCCTCTGCACAGTGCACAGGCAGAGGGGACACACAGAGCTCTTGTCCTGCTGAAGGGCACAGGCCTGCAGCGCGGGCACAGCAGCTGGGGACTGGGAGAGCAGTGAGCCTCACTCTGCATCCAGGCAGTCCCTGGGCAAAGGGGTGAGCCCTTGGGGAGGTGACATGACCTGCCCATTGGAGACCAGCTCCTGGCAGGGTCACAGTCCATGGAGCAGGGTGTCAGGCTTCCTGGGAACTGGAATCTCAGCCATGTCCTCCTCTGAAATGCTCTGCTGCAGCCTGCAAATGTATCCCAGATCTTCTCGCAATCACACATCTCTTTTTTTACTTTTTAACAACCCACTGCTTCTACTAGATGCCAAAATGTTTCCTGGATCAGGCACAGATGTCCCCACAGTCACGTCCTGCCATTGTCTCTGCTCGGCTGTGGCCTGAGGTGGGGGCAGACACAGCCCCAGGTTTACTCCAGCTGTAGGCAGGAATGTGGTGGCCATGAGCCCTAAGCAGGGACAGTGTCTGCCTGCCTGGAGTGGGGTCTGGGGCAGCAACAGAGCCACTGGCTGCTCCAAGCACCCCAGCTAGGATGGTCACAGGGCACAGAACACCTGGCAGGCATGAAAGGTGTCCTGCAGCACCTGGACACAAACATCTGCTCGTGCTGCTCACACTGGAGACCCTCTCTTGTACCTGCCATGCTCTGAGTTAAAATCTTGGGGTCTGCTCTTGCCCTCATGGCCCTTCTGTGCTGTGCTGCTCCTGAGGTTTTGGAGGGATTTTGTCCCCACAAGGCTGATCACCTTGCAGCCATCAGCTCAGTGGGGAGGAAACCCCTTTTAGGCTCAGCAGTGGTGGTAATGGGCCCTGGGCAGCCTTCATGTCCTATTTGTGGTGCCATGTGGGTCCCACGGATCCATCTGCAACTGCCTTAGTGCTGGGTGCTTTGTGGATGCTTTGAGATGAGATTTGTTTGGGAGGGCAAAACTGTCCCCCTTTCTCAGATGATTGCATCCTGAATCTCATTGACTGTGGGGCTGGGTGGCAATATTCAAAGTTCCCCACTCACTTGCATTGCCTTGTATGTCAGCAAGTGCTACTTAATGATCTGTGAATGGAGGGAATGCTGGGAATGGGCTGGACCTCATGTGAAATATCCATCCAGAGTCTATAAATAATGCAGCCTCTTTATGCTGTGCACAGTTTGGAGCTTCATGGGAGGAGCATCTCCCTGCTATGACTGGAGGAGCCTGTAAGTGATTTGGGTATGAAACAAAGGCGATGAAATGTAAAGAGGGGGACTGTTCAATTTCTGAAATGCCCTGCAAATGTGCCTCTGCCACTTATGCCAGCTCTTGAGCTGCCACCCACCCTGTTGGTAGTGCCTTGGGCTGTGCCACATGCACCAGGACACAGACCCCAACATTGACCATGGAAACATCTGGGAGAAGGGTCCTTGCCTGCCCTCAGGGCTCTGCCTCTCATCGGTCACAGTGATGAACCCGAGGCTGCCATGCCCCACTAGCACTGGCTGCAGTGTCCCAGTGAGTGGCAGCTGTCCCAGCCCTGGCTCCTGAGCCATCCCACTGCTGACAGGGTGTGTGCTCCCAGACCTAAACTGCCTGTGGGGTGGTCTATGGGTCACTCCCTTTCCTATCAAGTAAAACACCTGGCACTGGGGAAATACAGGATTTTTGCTGGAGCAGTTCTCTGGTCACTTTTTAGGACAATATATGGGTTTCCCTGCATGTTTGGAAATGCAAGCAGAGGCAGCTGCATCAGTGTTGCCACAGCATGGATGTTCACAGCCTGCACTGGGCACCCCGAGGGGGTCAGCTCAGAGACAGCTCACAGCCAAGGAAAGCCAGGCTGTCACACTCAGACACGAGTGGATGGACAGTCCCTTTCCCTGGCACGTTCCACATGCCCATGAGCAGGGCTACAGCCCTTCCCTGCCAGTGCCACAACCAGCATGGGGTGGCTTCCTGGGCATGGAGGGTCCACCTTGCTGGGGCAGGAAGGGTTGCATGAATTTGACGAATTAAAGGATACGTTTCTCTCATAAATATTCTGTCACTGCTCTGCACATCTTGTAAAATGTGCTGTGCTCACAATGGCATTTGTGTGATTAATAACAGCAAAGCAGGAACGAGCTGCAGCAGCACGGCAGCGATCAGGGCACAGGGAGCCTGGCCCTGGCATGGCCCTGGTGTTATCTGTGGCAAAGCAGGTGGAGCAGCCCCAGCGTGGGGATCGCAGCCGGGGCTGTGCCTGGCTTTTATTTTTAACACCCTGCTCCCAGGCGGTGACAAGCCTTCGCTAAGTGAGGTAATAGCCAATTGATTTTGTTCCGTTTTGCAGTGGGCAGTAATAAATCACACGGCTTGTCAGGGGGTGTTTCATGTTTTCAGTGAGAGTGTGCCAGCAATTAACCATCAGAAAGCTCTTGTGGCTCCGCTCCTGAAGACGTGGCTGCAGTCTGAAACTCAGGAATGTGGGGCCCTCCGCCACCAAAACAGAGCGGTTGTGGCAGAGAGTTTAAGGGGGTTTATTTCCAGGCTCCAGAGTGGACAGGGCGGGAGATTGATGACAGGGAGGAGCAGCCACTCCATTCATGGGCACAGCCGCCCGCGAGGGGACACGGGGAGTGTGGAACAGTGGGATGTCCCCATCCCCACCCCTGTTCCTGCTGTAGCTTAGGGACCTGCAGCACTGGGGGCCAGCAAAGGTGTGAGACCCATCCAGCTGCCTGCTCCACAGCCCCACTGGCAGCGGGTCACAGGGTGAGGACAGAGTGAGATGGAGCTGCCAGGCACTTTCTAGCCCTGCTGCAGCTATGGATGTATGCTGCTGCCATCCTGGGCTGTCTGTGCCTGCCTCTGGGGCTGCAGAAGTGCTGTGTCGGGGTGCAAGGAGGGATGCAGCAGCCACTCCTCCCTCCAGCCCCTGTCAGTGGGGTGCAAGGTGCCACTCAGGGTGTCACTGGGATTGGCTCAGCTTGGTTCAGTGCCCCTCACACCATGCTGCTGGGGTCCCTGCAGCCCTTGTCAGGCTGTTGGGGTTTGGGGGGGCTGAGGCACACATGGGTGGTGGGCTGTGGGGTCAGCCTGGTCTCTGCAGCCTGCTCCATCCCTCTGGGCTCTGCCTGATGATTCCCAGATGGTAATCGCTCTGCTTTTATTTCCAGTAACCTTTGTTACTCTGGGAAGGCAGAGGCAGAGGCTGGGCTAGAGGCCGGGGTGAGGGATGTGGCGGGAGGGTCGGGACCCTGGGGAATAATGCTGGTTTCAAAGCAAGGCCTTTCACAGAGGCATTTGCATTTGGAAATAGGGAGCGACTGCTTTGCATGCAGAGCTGGAGGCTCTGGTCCTGGGGGGAAGGAACGGGAGCAAGTGGCCAATTGATCCCCGAATGAAATCAGGAAATTATCGGGAAATCATCCCCTGCTCTGTGCTGAGGGGTCTGTGACAAAAGAACCTTCTCCAGCCCATGGCCTGGCTGCCCACCGTGGCCCTGCTGGGGCTGTGACTTTCCCATTGCAGCGCTGTGGATCAGAAGTCCAGGATCACAGGAGAAGGGGGTGGGCACTGCTGGCCCCCAGCCCTTGTGTCACTCCCGGTTAGATCAGAGCAGCAGAGCTGCCTCCTCCCGGGCCCTGCTCTCCCTTCTCCCCAGGACTGTGCTGGAGGCAACACGTGGCAGCTCCAGTGTCTGTCTGAGGGAGCTGATAAACACAAAAGCTCTGGAAAGAGTGAGACACATGGGCACACATGGGCTCTGCTGCTGCCCAAAGTGGCATTGATGAGCTCTGTCCCACACCCCAGACAAGCTGCATACATGTGTGCATGTTTGTGATGGCTGGAGAAGACCCTTGGGAAGGCTCCTGAGGGGAGGGAAGGGATATGTCCCCTTTCCTCCCTGCGACTTGACTGTCCAGTAAAACCAGTTTCCCTGTTGGCAGCAGTTGTTACAAGACTGTGACTCCACTGGAGGTTCTGGTGCTGGCACCAAGGCACTGGCATTGCACTGCGTGTGCCCAGGCATGGCTAGGAAGAGTACTTTCATGGAAATGCATCTGGGATTTCATGGGCTTGTTATGGGTTAAAATTCCAGATTTGACATTTTTGTCATGGAGCTTTGGCTGGTGAAAGCCGTGGAGAAATCCCAGCGAGTGCAGGCTGGTGCCATGCTGCGCCTTCTTCTGCCCAGTCTGGGCTCATCTCGTGTGTGCAGGGAGTTCATCTGACTTGCTTGGGGTCACCCCATTAGAAAGAAGTTCCTAACCCTGACTATGGGGCTCCCAATGCGGTGTGGTCTCACCACAACCCTGTCAGCAGGACTCGTCCTGCAGCTGCCGCGCACGAGGCGCACACAGACACAAGGACAGTTGTTTTCAAACCTCCTCCATGGCAGGAAAGGAATGGATGGAAATGCAGTGCTTCCTCCCCCAGACCCCCAACATTTTTGTGATTTCATGGGAACTCGTAGGAAAGGAGAGCACGTTTCCTGTGGTGCTGGGCAGAGGAGCAGGGTTCATGGGGTGTGACGGACAGCGGGGTCGTGGGCCCCTGGGCAGGCAGGAAGCAAAGGCTCTCCTCCCAGGGAGGAACCTGCCTGTGTGGGGGAAAACCTGCCTCATTACACACCAATTGAAAAAAAATTATTTTTTCATCATTGCTTTTATTTTCCAACATCCCAAGTGACTTCTTTGTTACATGATTAATATGCCTTGTGAATTACAGCCTGGAGTGTGATACGTGTCTGGGATCTCCATGGGAGCCTGAGGCAGGTGATGCTCCATCTCCAACTCCTGCAGCCCTTTCTTTTACAGACTTCAGGGTGGAAAAAAAACCTGTCTCCACTTGGACTCTATTGCCACACAATGTGTGAGACTGATGAGGGGTGACACAGCTCACACGAGTCCAGGTAATGCCTCATACGGAAGCAAGTGACCCAGAAACATCCTGAAAAAGTGCAGCCAAGGAAACAGCCTCTTGGAGTCAGCTGGGGGTTTGCTATCTTTTGCATCTTGGTGCCCACTGTGACTGGAATGGAGAAATTCTTCCCTGCACCTCAGTGGATGCAAAGTCTGGGCACTAGTGGACCCATGAAGCGAAGCTGTTGAAAAGTCTGAAATATTTTTATAGCTACAAGAAGCTGTGGTTTAGCTGTTTCACAAATACCTAAATGATGGTGCTGCATGCCAACCCTAGGTTTTCTTTGCCTGGGTGACAGGGCTCTTGCCCTGTGTGTTGTGGGCTGGGAGTTCCCCAGGTCCAGTTCCTCCTCCAGAAAGAGGGAACTGCAGTACTTGGCCCCGCTTTGAGTACAAACTTCTTCACCTGGAATCCAGAGAGGTCCAGTTCCTTGTCATCATGGCTGTCACACTATTGCCCAGGACTTTGTTCAGACAAAGCCTGCTCATCTTCTCTGGAGCATGAGGAACCTCAAAGCTTTTCCCAGTATGAGGGCTGACGAGGAGCTATTTTGGACATTTACATTTCCCAGTGGAGGAAATTCTTATAGAATCTAAAGTTAAGATAGACTTCCTAGAGGTAGTGTGTGCTGGCTGTGGTGGCCCTGTTCTCAGCAATCAGTGCTATGTAGCAAACAGCAAATTTTTTAGAAAAGGAGCAAAATGGCAGGGCTTGGCAGAACCTGTCCAGAACCACTGCAACACTTGTCAGACCATGGATATGTTCTCACCATCCATGCTGTGCAGAGCAGCACTCACACTGGCCAAATGGCTTCTGCTGGCCTCCAGAAATGGGGTATGAGAGCCAGGACCCAGTGTCCACACACCCCATGGCCAGGGTGGGTGACTCTGACCACAGAGGTTCTGACAGGGACCGCTGCTTAGCTCGGAGGAGCTGGTGTGAAGCAGCCCTGGCAATCTCTGGAGCTACATTTCTGAATCATCACTGCACATGTCTTGTTTCTATAAAAGGAAACCAAGGACAGATTTGAAATTGTCAACGTCTCCTTTGTCCAGTTAAAAGCAGAGATTTTTCCAGTTCTTGCTGTCTGTGCTTGAGAGAAAGAATGTGTGAGTTTTCTAAAGACTGGACCTGGCGCTGTCCCCCATGCCCTGCACTGTGGGTGATGCACCTCGGATGGCTGGAAGGAGGTGTCTAAAGCCATAATCAGGGCTGGCACTTCAGAAAAAATACACGCAGGCTCTTCCCAGGGCGGTGTGATTTTTAAAATGGGAACACAGTGGCACCCTTGTATGTGGAAGTGGTTGTTTCCTTTCTTCCTTCCTCTCTCAGTAGTGCTGGTCACAGAGCTCCCGCCGCTCTGAGCGGGGCCTTCAGCCTCCCTTCCTGTTACAAATTCTGTGGGACAAATCAACATCTTCCCATTAGGAAGTGATGACAAACCAGTCCATTTGGGGTGATTAATTGACATCTTAAATTAATCACGAGCACTCCTCTTAATGCTGTGACTCAAGATATTAACTGTTCCACCAGCCACATGAGAAAGAGCAGAGACCATTACAAAGCCCATTTGTCAAGCAGTCACTTACACAGCCATTGTGGTGGCTGAAAAAAGGTCAAGTGACTTTGTTATTGTTAAGTAGAGAGCAGACCGAAACTCCTAATTCCTTACTCTGTGCTTAATGTGCCAGTTAAGTAGTGGTAATTGGCAGCAGCTGTGCCCTGGAACCGATGGGTCCCGTACTGGAGCAGGAGCCCTGATGTGCTCAGTGGTGCAGTGGGGAGGCTGGGATGTTTACAAAGCAGGAGCTGGGGAAAGGTGAATCCCAAAGAACTGGAGGTGTTGGGGGCAGGTGGCTGTGATCAGAAGGAAGCAGGTAGGGAGTGAGTCTGTGCTAATTTGAACATTTAAAAATCAATAGACAAATCAAAGTGTGATTTCCATGGGGGTGAATGCAGTAGTGGTATAAACTGATGGGACTTGTGGCTATTGTTTCTGGTGTCAGCCTCCCAGGACTCTCCTGCCTGTGCAGGTGTGTGTACTGGCAGCACAGAAGTGTCACCTCAGCGTCACCCAGGAGGCTGAGCTTCCTTGGAGGCACAGAGATGCTCAGTATATGGACTTACTTTTGGCCCTGCTCCAGTTTTTACACCCACCTTGCTCCAGGCCAAGACGTGCAAGCTGCTGCTGGGCTGTTTCTGGCTCAGAAGGGTGGTTGCATAAGGGTTTCAGTCCGGTTTCCAGGCCTACAGTTTGCACAGCTTTGGATAAACAACGGATCTTTCAGGTGTAAACGCAGGGTGAGCAAACTTCCCCTGGGGCTGGGGCTGTTTCCATCCCAGAGCGATGCGAGCAGAGATAAGCTGTGCTGGAGGCAGGTCAGGAATGCTGAACAAACTGAACATGGTGAGGGCACCCAGAGCAGCCTGCCTGCGACCTCGGCCACTCTCGGCATGCTCCCAGGGCTGTCCCTGCTGGGCTGGGGCTGGGGCTGGAACCTCTTGGCCCATGTCCCCAGACCAGAGATCTCCCACCTCTCCACGTCCAGCCCTGTGCCAGGAAGGAGCAGCATGCTTGGTCACTGGGATTGGTGCCCTGGTGACCATGGTGGCTGCTGTGCAGCTGTTCTGGAGGGTGCGGGGGCAAGGGGAGCACCAGCCAGACCCATGCTGAGGACCTTCCCCTGCGTGCCCAGCCCTGCCTCGTTGGCAGCCGGGTGGGGCTCAGCACCTTCGCTGAGAAAGACACAGGAAGCTGCAGCAGCAGCACTGAGGTCGTGGCTGTGAAGTGGAATTAGGGAATGGTCACCTCCTGCAGCTGGATGGAAACCTCCTTCCAGCAAAGGCTAGAAACCTCCATAGCTCGAAGTGGTTGTTTCCCACTGTGAACCTGGAGCCTTCGTATTTGAGCGCTTGGAATATTTATTTTTTCGTGTTGCTTACTGACGGCGGGGAAGGGGAAATGAGTAAATCTTTATGCACGTTTAATCACCTGTTAGTGGAGGAGCTGCAGGGCACTGCCGCTTTGTGTCTGCAGATAAAAGACTGCGGCTGGGCTTGCCAGGGAGAGGCGCTGGCACCAGCACTGTGTGGGTGCCTGCGGTAAAGGCACCCCAGGTGAGGGGGCCAGGAGTGCTTTGATGGGATTATAACAAGGAGGGGATGATAAAGCAGCTTTCTCCCTGGAGTGAAAGGGGAGCTGATGCCCCTGGAAGCAAGGATTGGGGGGATTCAACCTGGTGCCGTGCAGGGCTCCCTGTGTCTGGGTGCTCCCAGGGCTGGCTGTGCTCTTCAGGCTCCTGGGAGCACGGCACAGAACTCCTGTCAGGGCTGGTCCCATGAGGAAAGCTGGCACTGCAGCCATCCAGTGCCACCAACATGGGGCCCACGCATGTGGCAGAAGGAACTGGCCAGGGCTGGGTACATCTGAGGGCTGCTCTGGGGCTGCTGTGCTCCCACCCAGTCCTGGCAGGACCCTTGGACCTCCACTGCCCCTCTTTAGAACAGGGGGAACTTAAAAAAAAATGAAGAGTCTTCCAAGGGAAGCTGCATTTAATCAATATCCTTGAGGGCCTTGGCTGAGGGTCCCAAAGTGTTGTGGTATTCTCACTAAAAAGGACAGTGTTTAAAGTGAATCAGCTGACAGGCACAAAAGAATAGCAGCCACTTTAATATTCTCCGTTTCATTCTGTACTTAAACCCCCTGTCAGTCTCCAGTGAGGAACAAGGAGAATTTATGATGAAAAATCAAAGTTGTCCATGAAAATCAAGGATGAGATCAGTGGGCTGATGGATGACTGGCACGCACACGCCCGTCGCCGTGGAGGTGCTCTTGGCAGGGATGGGAACTACGGATTCCTGTGCAGAATTGCAATGCCCTCCTCTTCCCTCACTGCTTTTGTTGGAGTCCGGGGTGGCTTTGCTCCTGGGACACCTTCACTTCCCCCCACGGTTCTTCCCTGCATTTTGGGGAAGGTGCAGCCTTCCTTGCCCCCTTCACCCCTGCCTGGCTGCCCGTAGGATCCAGCTAAGGGAAGGGAGGGAAGGCTGGGCAGCCCTCCCGGTGCCCCGGGCGCTGTCTGTGCCACACGGGTCCCCTGTCCCGGGCAGCGGTGACAGCCGTGCTCCGCCGGCACTGCGATGCCGGGGACCTGCGCTCCAGGCTAATTAGCGGTGCCGCAAAGTTCATCAATAATAGATCTCGTGGCGGCAGCTGATTGCTGGCTCGCGGCGGGTGGGCACGGGGTGGTAAATCAGCCTGATTGATTGTTGACCACTCCAGTTTTTCCAGCAGTAATTCAAAGCAATTAAAACGCCTCCCTCGGAAATTAACAAGGTAAATAGTGCCCCCCGCGGAGCCGCCTGCGGCAGAGGGTCCCCGGAGATGCAGGGCTCCTGGAGATCCCGGCCAGGCATGGCCAGTGGCCATCCTTGTAGTCCTGGAGAGCCCTTAAGCAGGGATGCACCCAGGGATGTGCCTGGAGCTCCTGGATGGACCCTGTGACACGGTACCCAGAGCAGTGTTGTCCACACGTTTGCAGGATATGGAACAGTGCTGGTCTTGGAAATGGCATGAGTGAGCCTTGGGATTAAATCTTTGACTCTAGGGCTTCTAACCCAGCAGGTATGAGGTAAAAATACCTAATTTTGAGGTACTGGAAAATACTGGATTTTCCCTTCAATAGGAATTGTGCTCAGCCCTTCTGCTGCAGCTCCTGCTTTAATTGCACAGCCTATTCATCCTGCTGCAGTGGTATAAATAGAGGCTCCTTCACCCATGAAGGGTGATTATCTTTTATGAGTGTGAAGGATCTATAACTCTTGAGGTGCAATAGGAAGAAAGTGAGGAGAGACGGGGAGTCGCTCTGCATGGCTCGGATACTCTGTCCTGTGTATGGGAAATGTTGGCTTTCAACTAAAACCTGTTTTTCTAGAAGTGAGGATGAGGCACAGGTTCATTTCACACCGACTGCTGAAGCTTCCCCTGAGAGTGGTCACCCCACAGGTCATCCTGGCCTGCTCTTGGGTGATGCTGTGGAGGGATGAATTGCAAGCACAGGTCAAGGTGTTCAGGTGTGTCAGATGGCTCTGCTGGGGCACCTGTCTGCCAGCATCAGCAGGCTGGGTTGAATCCCTCCTGCTCACTGCTGCTTGCTGTTGCCTGGGTTTGGGTGCTCTTTGTTCCTACAGAGTGCTGGTGGAGGCACCTCCTACTTGTTTATCCCCTGGACTTCAGCAATATTTTTGTGGCTGTAAGTGACCACTGTTGTGTATTTGCAAGCCCCTATTTACCTGAAGGCATCAGGAGTGTTTTGGGGCTGTTGGGGCTGTGCATGCTGCTGTGTGCTGCTGGTCCTTGGGGCCATGACTGTGGATGGCTGTGGTTTTCAGGCATTGAGGTGTGTGACAAATATGTGAAACTGGAGAGGTTCCTTGCAATCCAAATGGCATCAGCCTTGCCCAGCCTAGGGAGGAGAGTCCAGGCCTGAAGTGTCAGAAATCCTGAAACAAACATGCTGATGTCCATTAGTAAATGTGTGCTGAATCTCCTGTTTTTACTCCGTGTATTTTTCTCTTTGGAGAGGGTCACACAAGGGAAGTCAATTCTGCCCAGTGGAGAGGGCGTTCATGGGATGCCATTTATTTTGAATAATCTACAGAAAGTCAAGGGAAGTTGTATGTTAAGAGTAATTTAATGAATTTAAGCTGTAATGCCCTACCTGCTCCAGTCAGATGCTGAATAGGAAGGAACGAAGTGCAATTTGTCAGGGCCTTGGTAACGGCGGTGTTGCCATTAAAAGAATACGATCTTACAAAAGAGGTAGGATGCGAAATCCAGCGGAGTAATTAAGCTACTCATCTAATTGAAAGTTCTATGATTTATTAAGCCATAAACCCCAATTCTTTCCACTTACTGACCAGGACCTACGATATATGCTATTGCCTGATGGATTCTCATTTCCAGCTGGGCAATATGCTCCTTAAAAACAGTGTTAAAAATGTCACCAAGGAAGGCATCCTTCATACCAGGCAAGTGATTTAGCCCCATCTGAAGTCTGCAGCACATCAGAGTTATTCCTGCAAAGGACCCCAGGATCCCATAATGGATGTGTGCGCTGGCACTTGTGGGAGCAGAGCTCTTCAGGGCAGGAGGTGATGGCAGGGGGTTCAGCAGATGGTTTGTAGAGGTCACAGGGGAGATCAAGGTGCAACCACCTGCTCACACAGCAGTTAGTGAGGTACAAATGCTTCTTCTGGTCACCAAAGCCTGCCCCTGTGCTGGTGGGACAAGGGCAGTATGCTCCTGGAGGTGTGGATGCTGGGCTGGTGATGGGTGCTCCTGGCTGTTCATGGGCAGTATTGCCACCCTGGACCAAAGCTGAGCAGCACCAGCAGGGATCAACTTGCTTTCCTCCCTGTGCCATGCTGCAGTCCTTGGCTCCAGAGATTCTGGTGTGTCCCTGCAGCGTCCTGGTCCCACGATCACCAGGAGCCGTCGTGGGCTCCCCAGCACTTCCTTGCAGCTCAGCTCCCTTGGAGCAGCCAGGATGTCTCTCCAGAGCACCACCTCTGCCTTTGTCTCTGCTGTTTAGATACTTGGGCCTTTGCCCTGTCATTCCCTGGGGTCACCTGTGCCTCTGTGGCTCCTGGATCCTCCAGTAGGCTTACAGTGATTGATGTCTGAGGATATTTCCAGCCTCCAAATATTTTTAGCCTGGGGGTTTCCTGGATAAAAGTGTGTGTCTGGAATTGTAACAATAGATGGTGTTCTTTAGATGGGTGGATGTGGAAGTTGTTACACATCACTTGTGTGTGAAAACACACCTGTGGGTGTTAGATTCCAGATATTGCTGACACACTGAATGGGAGAAAATGGGAACAGAGGAGGATTAAAGCAGTTGAGAGTTCAGTGATGATTTGCAATATCTTTCCCTCAGCCTCTCATCTGGACAGAAGCCTCTGGAGTTCTGTGCTCCTGATCATAAATGCAATGAACTCTTGAAACCTCACAGTGTCCCTGGTCTCCCCAGTTAATGCAGGGCTGCTGCAAGGTGGCTCTTTGTATTATTTTTTTCCTGTCAATTAGGTATTTCTTAGGCCATCTTTTCTTTAACCTGTACCGATTGCCTTAATTGACTTCCGCCTTAATTGGTAACAAATCATTTCCACTGAGCCCTTGTAGTTCCTCTATGTCAATTGGTTCAGCCTTCCCCTGGGAGTGCGTGTGAGCTGCTGGGCAGGGCTGCAGGAGCTGGGCAGGAGGTGCTGGTTCCTGTCCCAGCCATGTCTGCCCCATCAGCTGTGACTTCCCCAGCTGTGTGACTGCCCAGTGTCACGCTGGTGTCCAGAGCCATTACCTGGTGGTCTCTGGCTGGTGCTGCAGAGGTGACTGAGTTCACCCTTGTCACTGCTTTCCCCAGATTCTGCAGTTGCACGTGGAGCAGGACAATTTGAAATCTTGAGAGGGAGAAGGTAGTGCAGCATATGACAGAGTTGGGGTTGAAATCCCAATGCACACTGTAAATCAGAGGAAAAGGATCTTAGAAAAACACTCCTCTCTTTGATATTCTTGCAGGGAGTTTAATTAGCTGTAACTGGAATATTATGTGATCTGTGCTGTTGAAAATCATGGTTTGTTTTCCTTTGCCTGCATATGAATATACTTACGGCATCTCTTTGTGTTAGTTGTTGTTCTGAAAACTGCAGCTGACCTCCCAGAACACCCAGACACAAAATCTGGGGCTGCCCGTAGGCAAGTGGAAAGATCCTTTGCTCCTGAGAGAGGTCTTGCTTGGGTGTGATGAACAGGAGAGTTGGGTTGCAAGGCAATGGACATGTCTGTCCCCAGCAGCCAGCCTGCTCTGTAGCAGATGTGTCTCCATGGAGCAGCTCATCCCTTTGGGATGCTCTCCCATGACGGTCAAGCACGAGGGTCTCTCCCTATGGAACTGTGCAACGCCCATCTGGTGGGTGAGAGAAAACTCATGCTGCCTTTTCTAAAGGGGATGAAATCCCTGGCCCAACAGCAGTCCCTGGGAGAGCTCCCTTGATGTCCGCAGCAGTTGGGATTGTGCGGTTCAGCAGGGAAGAGCCCAGCCCTGTCCCCTCGGTGTGTCTGCAGAACGAGCCGCAGGGCAGAGCACTGCAGGCAGTGCATGAGCTGTCTGTGAGGCTGGGGTTACCTGGTGCCTTGGCTGAGCTGCCACTTCCTTATTTGTCCCATTTCTGAAGCAATCACACCCGAGCAGCGTGTTCACACTGGCTGCTGCTGGCGGCGTTTCCCCGCTGCTGGGGCGTTCGGTGCCGCTCGCATTCCCAGCACCGGTGCAGGATTAGTCACGTTCCTCCAGCGCTGCCAGGCGTGTCTCGGCGGGATGAGATGCTCCCCTCCCAGCCCCGAAACTCCTCCCTTGGCAGGGGGTGAGGGAGCTCATGGGACTGCTGCTCCAGGTGCTTGGTGGGCCAGGAGCTGGCTGGTTTCCTCCTGCCCTGCAGGTACAGGCAGTGGAACATGGCACGCTGTGGTCGCTGACTCAAGGGTGTGGGGTGAGTGTGTGCTGTGCTGAGCAGAGTTCTCCCCTGTTTCTGGGGAGAAGCACTGTGCTGTGACCACCCTGACCCCTGGGAGGGCTTCTGAGTACTGGCACCCTGAGATTTAGTGGGGTGGGCTCGTGGGTCTGGGCTCAGCAAGGCTGGAGCTGGAAACCTGGAAAACATGGGGCTTTTGCTCTCCCTGTGTCAAAGTATCTTATCCTGTCATTGCTCTAGACCAGATCCCTGCATCCACTCCTGCCCAGCCCTGATCACCCAGCTCCATATCTTCTAGGAGAGCCTGGATGAGGGTGATCCTGAGTCCTCCAAGGTGCAGCCTCCTGGCTGGCCAGGCAGCAGGGTCCTCTGAGCAGCTCTTGGCCTTCCAAGGGTCTGGAGATGTAATTCCAGCTGCAGTGGTGGTGACAGACTTGCAGGTGAAAGTGTCCCCAACTCCTCCAGGGTTCATACCTCATAGGCAGAACAGAATAATTTGAAAGGAGTTTGCTGCCAGAACAAGAAATGTCCAACACCTTCCATCTTGTGGAGCTGTCTGCCTTCAAAGCCAGTGAAATTTCTTATGAGTTGTCCAGATTGCTGCCAATGCATCCAGTTTTCTTGGAAAATGCTTTGAAAAGGAATCAGGAAGGACCACCCTGATTAGAGGGGCAGCCCTTGACTCCCTTTCCATGAGCTCTGCTCTGGCACCCAGCAGCCTCCTGACAAAGCATGGATATCCTTTGGAGGGGAAGGGAGGTCTCTCCTCCCCATTGCAGGGATGACTCGTGGTATCAAAATAGCTGGCAGTAGAAAGGTTTGTGAAAACAATCCCTGCAAAGCATTTTCTCTGCTGCAGCTGGAGCAGTCCCAGCAGGAGCCTCGCCTCTCAGGAGTCACAGGCAGGGGCAGGGGCCAGACTGGAAGCTGTGTTCCCAGCCAGCAATAATACAGATGGAAATGCCAGGAGCAGCTTTGCAATCCTGCTGCCGTGAGGTGTGATGGAGAGTCCAGAAAGATGAATAATCACCTCTGAAAGGACTGCAGGGCTGAAATGGGGGAGATGCAATCCCTAAGAATACCCTGTGGTTCTGCTGGGGTGTCCTGCCTTGCCCAGAGTGCATGGCAGGGTTTGGAAGACTGTGAGCTTGGGAGCCTTTGGAGGGTTCTGCAATTAGCAGAGGTGACAAATGAGCTTTCTGCTGGGTGCCGAGTCACTGAATCACCACTCCGTGATCCCTGGTGATGGCCCTGTATTGCATCCTCCATGTCCTTTCCAAAGCTGAGGAGAAAAGCTGGCACCATTCTATTTGCTGGACAATTACTATGTGTGCTCTTAAAGAGCTTTCCTGCTTCAGCAGCACTTTAAATCCAAGAGACAATCTGAGTTTGACTTGGCCGAGTGACAAAGGCCATTTCCTTTCTGATTAGCCCGGTTGTCGCTTGGCTTTCCTCCCTTTCCATCCATATCTGCTCATGGAGGTCTCTGTCTGAGGACATTTGGGGGGTTTGCAGCTTGCAGAAACGTGGTGGATGAAGTACATAATCTGAGCTATAATTAATGTTCGTTGTCATCATCTTGCTAAGTATCTGCAAGTATCTTGCTAAGTTGGAAGACCTGCCATATTTGCCTTCAGATGGTGGGAAGTGCTCTCCAAGAGTTCCCCAAGGACTGGGGCCTTCAGCTGCAGCTCCTGAGTGATGGGGTGGGCAGTGCATGCAGATGAGGACTTGGAACCACCCTTGGCCAAAGCCTCAGGGCTCCACCTAGCTCCTGAGAACAACCCAAGAGGAGCAGGAATGTCCTGTTCCTTTGCGCAGCAGGCATTGGGGTGAGGGGTCTCGTGTCCTTGGGCTCTGGCTGTAGTGAGGACAGTCAGACTGCTCCAGGGCACAGGCCAAACCCAACCTCTCCTTGTGCAGGTCCTGTGGCTCCTCTGTGCCCACAGCCCTGCTGGCACTGTGGGCACCATGGTGTTCCCTGCCATGCTGGGCACCCTGCCTAATCTGTGTGGCCCCAAGGTGTGAGCTGAGGCCATGGGAGAGTCTGGGACCAAGAAATGATGCAGGTGGTGGGGCTTGACTGGGGTCACTCTTGCTCTTAGCTTCCCTTTAAACCAAGACACTGTGAAGAGCTGCTGGTGCAGGCCAGTGGGAAAAGGCCATTTGGGCTTGTGGGACTTTGTCTGCCACAGCACAGCCTGGCTGATAGGGCAGAGTGCTTGGCAAGTGGACGCCTGGGAGGGAAGCAGAGTAATTAATTTGAAAAGCTGGAAGGATGCATGCACTGAGCAAACTTTCTGCTTTAGTCTTTTGTTTTTTTCCTTTTTTGAGCATTATCCTGCAGATGGATGAAAGGGCAGGCCTGGAAACCTCCCCCAGCCTGGGGAGATCTGCTGCTTCAGTGCAGGATTTCAGTTTCCTAAAGCTGCAGTGATTCTTGTCTTAGGGAGGTAAATGGGGATTCAGGAGCTGAGGTGGAGAAACTCTTGGAAGGCTAGGGACCAAACTCTTGATGAAATGTTGAGATTTTCCCCATTCTTATGCCCCAGGAGTTTTCTTGGGGGAGATGTCAGCTATCACCAGACTCAACGTGTGTGTTCTGATGGCTTCTTCCCTGCCTAAATGCAGGGAGCACAATCCAGGCCCCTGTGCTGTGGTCCAGGGATGGTGCCAGGAGCAGGACGGTGGAAGCTGCTGATGGTATTGAGGCCTGGGAGAAACAATTCGTGATAAGGCAAGTCCTGACCTGAACTTGTGCCCAGCAGTTTTCAGTGAGAAGGGAGCAAACCTACTCGGTGGTGTGAGAAACCTCGTCAAACTTCCTTGTTTAGTTTTCCCACAGCCCTGTGCTTCCTGCTTGCCCTGGTGCTGGAAGTACTGAGATAGCATCAGGGGGCTGTGCTGGTGGGATCTCTGTTCAGGCAGGAGCAGGATGTGCCAGCCATCCCCTGGGACAGCCCTGCGAGCATGGGAAGGGCTTGGGAGGCTGCTCTGGAGCAAGGGAGGCTGCCTGCTCCCTGGGGTTATTTTCAGGATCAGATCCTTGCTGTGTGATAAACCTGAGTGAGGGCCACAGGATACCTGGGGGGAAGGACTGCTGTCCTGGTTACAGGAATTAGCTTTCAGGGCGATGGTCCCTGCCCAGCAGGAGGGTGTGTGGTGCCTCCACAGACTGAAATTATTGGAGGGGGAAAAGGGTGGGACGCGAGTCTGGCTCTTCCTCCCCCTCCACAGGTCATGGGCTGTAAATTGGCTCAGCCTTTCTGGGCATAAGGAAAAATACCAGTTGCCTGCCAAGGAAAACAATAGGTCTTTCCACTGTTGAGCCACGTCCAGACAGTCTGGGCCTGTGTCCAGCCCCGCACTGGCGCTCAGCTTGGCCTCCCCTCGCCAGAGCTTTAATGGGAAGGAAAGGAGAAGCAGCGGAGAGTAATGAAACAGAGGAATGTCTGTGACATTTTTCTAAAAAGGAAAAATGTGGAGTTTCCAGTCAAACTGAAAGACTTATTGGGTTCGCTGGGAGGCTAAGTCCAGCTCCTTAGGACAAACTGCTAGATAAGGAAAACAATTTAGTCCCAAGTAATATTCACTTCAGGATGGCCTAGACTCTGCCAGAATCTGTTTTGACTGCACCGTGCTCATTGATTTTTTTTCTTCCCAGCTCTTCAGCAAATGTGGCCCTGCTGGTCCTCTCTGGAGAGCCTGGATGGTGGCTGTGCCCTGCACTGTGGTCACTGGCACAGGAGCCCAAAAAAACCTCAGTAGCCAGCCAGCAACATCTGCCAGAATCATCAGCTGGGCAAAGGTTAGGCTGAGCACTGTGGGCCAGCAGAAGTGGCTGAGTGTCACCAGGGGTCCAGGTGCTGCCTGAGGGAGGCCAGGGGAATGAACTGGTGTTGCACTGAGAGCCAGAAAGGTTTCTGCTGCTCAGGGCCTGCTGCCTTTACACAGAGTCCTCGAGAGTCCTGTGTCTGCTGCAGTGGCACAGCATCTCCCAAACACTGCCTGCTGTTTGCCCAGCACTTGCCCACCCTCCTGGACTTGGTGTTCCTGAGGCATCCGGCAATTCCTGACCCAGCAGCCGCTGTCTCGTTGCCCAAAAGCCACAGGAGTTTGGGAGCGCTGTCGATCCCCAATGATTGACTAATAATTGGAATTTCATGGCACACTCACAGGATTTGTGCAGGACTCACTGTGCTGCTGTGTCTTTTATCTGGGGTCTGGCTGCTGGCAGGTTCTCCCTGCAGTTTTCTGGGGCTGTTTTACACTGTGCCACGCTGGAGCGGGGCTCACGAGAGACTGAGCGTGCTGGGGAGATCCTGTCTGCTCTGGAAGTAGAGGGCAGCTCGGGAGCAGAAACTTGGGGGTTCCTTGCAGGAACAAGAAGTTAATTACAGCAATGGTCAGACATCTTGCACACTTTCCCTTGCTGATCCGGCAGTGCTGTGTGGAGCAGGGACAGGCAGCTCCTGCTGCGAGAAAACATATGAAGAGTCCAGTATGATCAAATTTTGGGCCTGGTTAGGAAGCGTAGCACAGTTGGTGCTGTGTATTTCAATTTTTTTGAAGATGTTTGACATTTTGCCCAGAGAACCTGTAGCTAATAGCACATATTATGTGGATTAAAAATTGGCTTAATGACAGATTTCAAAGTCTGGTCAGTAATGGCAGTGTCGCTCCCTGTGGTGTTCCCAAGGAACATTCTGACATGATTTAGTGTGTGATTTAACAACAATGATGGTAAAAACCTTTGCTGGCAGTGCCTGCAGATGACACGGAGATGGGTGGTGTCAGCATTGAGGGCAGAGCTGTGACTCTCCTGGTTCAGTGGTCACAAGCCAATGTGATGCATCACCACAGAGCTAAATGCAAGGTAATCCCCCCAAAATGAGGGGGGATCCCCAGTCCCTGTGGATGGGATGCTCCCACAAAGCTCTGAGCCAGCAGCAGGTGTGGGAGGATGTCAGCAAATACCAGGACTTGGGGGTTTGGTGTAAACCTCCCCTCGCCTTGCTGTTGTTGCTCCCTGTCTTGGGCTGTGCCATGGACTTGTACAGCTTTTAGATGAATTTTCCCAACATGGGGCTAAGTTTTGGATTTTTTTTGTTGGGTTTATTCCTCAACAAACCTGTGTGACTCCTTTGCCTGTCCAGAATGGTGTAATTCCTAGCCTTTCCCAAGCATGGACCATGTTTGTGGGTGAAACACTCCCCATTTGTGTTTCTCTGTGTGTTCCCCCTGTGCCCCTCAGATGGAGAAGAGGGTCTGCAGCCAGATTCCAGCCTGCATCTGAGCTGTGCCTTGTTCCTTGCAGCAGAGTGGAGCGAGGCTGGCTTCAGCTGGAGGGACAGAGAGGAAAATCCAAGCATGACAATATTCCCTCTGAGGGCAATTACTCTCAACAGGCAACAGTCACAGCATGAATTCTGGCACCTCGAACCCTGCTCTTCCTCCCTGGGTTGCTTGGAGGGTTTGTCTGATGCAGAAAGTGAACTCCCTTGCTGGAAGCCCATGTAGCCTCAGCGATAGCTACAGGGATCTCATCAAGAAGGAATTTCTTGGCAGGGGATAGGACCTGTCTGCCATATGGTTTCCATGTTTGGAGCAGAAGGTGATCTGTGGAAATGGAAGGAAAAAAAATTCTGAACTTCTGTGGCTGATTTTCACTAGAGACTAATTGTTGAGTGCAGCCCTGTAGAGGGACCAGGGACAGGGCTGACCCTCAGCCCCAGCAGCTCCCAAGGCATTTCTCGCAGTAATGCCTCAGGACCTTCTCTACAGAGCATGCTTATCATCAGGAGACTTTAGATTTGACAGCTCCAGTATCTTTTTGAAGGGCTTAGGCAATAAAAAATAAGACAATAAAATGTAAAACTCTCCAGAGCGTAAAATGTACAAATGATGGTTACGTCCTGCCCAGTTCCAGCTTCCCTCTGCCCCCCTGGCCTGCACTGGCTGCAGGAGATGCTGCTCCATCAGCAGCTGTTCAAAGGGAGAGCCTTGACTGGTTTTGGGGAGACGTCGACTTTGGGGCTGCATCTCTGAAAAATCTGTTTTCCCTTAGTGTAAGGAAAGCTGGGAGCAGCCTGTTGTGAGGAGATGCCTTGTAAGTGGACTCATCTGCCACCTCTGCTTTTCTGGCGTTCTGTTCTTCAGCCTGAGGAGGTGGAACATGTGCTGTGACCTTATCTGAGGGTTTTTGCACTCTCCCACATTTCTCCTAAACCTGGTGCTAGGCCAGTAGAGCATATTCCTGGGGGCATAATATCTGACTAACTGGATGGATGAACAAATCTGATCTGCCTCCTGTAATGGTTTGTCTCAGAGAAATGCTCATTTACTTAAAATCTGAGCCAGGAGAGTGAAGCTTATGTCCTGAAAGTGCTGGAAGCATGGGAATGGCTCAGCCAGAATGCCAGGAGTGCTCTGCCACAGACACATGGATTTGTCTCATGTGCAGGGGGCAGTAAGAGCTCCCCAGGGAAGGGCACAGGCACCATGGGGCTGTGAGGAGCCATAGCCTGGAGCTGAGGATGAGAACCTGCTGTGTCACTTGTGTACACATGGGGAGAGATGTGAGACTGAGTCTGAGGGTTTGGGCTCAGCATGACACTCCTCTGCCTGGCTGAGAATTCATCCTGCTCTGCGAGGGCCTGGATCACACAGCGCAGCTTCCAACTGGCAGCAACAAAGCAGGATAAATGGCTGAGCAGATGCAGAAGAAAAGTCTCTCTGTGCCTGACACACAAAGACACTCACTAGTCTTGAACAAATATTTAGGCCATTTCTGTTGCCAAAATCATCACAAGGACACATGTTTGCAGCAGAGCTGTGACCCATGGTGTCCTCAGACCTGCAGCTCAGAGCCTGACCAGGGCAGCAGCTGAGCTGTGTGCCCAGCGGGGAAGGGACACGGAGCCCTGGGCAGGAGTGGTAGTGCTGGAAATGGGGTACTGGGGATAGGATTTTCTGTGTGAGCCTGTGCCTGGCAGCTGTTGGTCCCTGTGCTTATGGAGATGGTTGGGATGCTGCTGCCACAGCAGTGTCACCATTCTCCCGTGCCGGGCCACCGGCTGTCGTGTATTTTGGTATCTATAAACAAAGCAGCTCAGGAATGCCTTGATACCAAAGGTTGTTTTTGGCTTTGGATCAAATACTCAGTGTCTAGTTTTTTTTCTTTTTCTTTTCATTTTTTTTTAATATTTTTTCTTTTTTTAAAAAAAGAAAAAGTTCAGCTGTTGAAAGTGAGGAAAAGGAGCTTCTCACTCGTGATTCTCATGTGAGTTAAAAGGGATGATTTCCAGGTCTTTGGAAGCAGTGGATCTCTCAGCTGTGGTCAGGGGCAACTGAAGTGCAGGTGGGGGCTCTTTGGCCAGAGTCCCTGAGGACAGGAGAGTTCCCTGCGGACACCCAGCCCAGCAGTGGTAGAAGTGGGGATCCCCGTGGTGGGTCCCATGGTGTCCTCAGACCTGCAGCTCAGAGCCTGACCAGGGCAGCAGCTGAGCTGTGTGCCCAGCGGGGAAGGGACACGGAGCCCTGGGCAGGAGTGGTAGTGCTGGAAATGGGGTACTGGGGATAGGATTTTCTGTGTGAGCCTGTGCCTGGCAGCTGTTGGTCCCTGTGCTTATGGAGATGGTTGGGATGCTGCTGCCACAGCAGTGTCACCATTCTCCTGTGCCGAGCCACTGGCTGTTCCTGCTGAGCCAATCTCTGTGGCAGGAGCCAGTGATCCCTTGTGTGGGGTGGCTGCTCAGAGCCTTGAAAAGTGCTCTTGCACCTTATCCCCTGCTGTTCCCCATCCCCAGTAAGGAGCAGTGGGTGCCTGTGCTGTCTATTCCCAGTGTGCCACAGGCTGGTGACAGCTGATCTCTCTGTGCCCCTTCTATGAGTCACCGCTTGGTTGGGAAGCTCTTGCTTGTTCTCATCAACAGAAGGTTGTGCCCTGGCATGTTGCTGCTGTCTTATGGGGTACCTGCCCAGAATCTGGGGTGAAGCTGGAGCTGGGAGCTGCCCAACTTTCTGTGAGAGGAGGAGACCTCCCATTTCCTTCCTGTGGGCTGAGTGAGAACCAAAGTGGCACCATGTGGCTGTCCTTAAATGTCTTGCCTCCATTCTGATGGAAATGTTGCTAATCAGCAATGACTAAGGAGAGCCAAGTAAAGAGCAGTTGGTGTATTTGAATTCTTTTGACATCTTTGCAGTGTTTCTGTAAAGGCATGGAGTGTTTTAAAACATGAAATGTAACATCAAAACAGTAAAAGTAGATCAGAATGTTCTGTCTTGCATTTCAAACAATGCCCTGGAAATTTCCAACTCTTTCCTGTTTGTCCCACTGCTTGCTGGACTCCTCTGGTTGCCATCCTTCTGCTGTTTGTGATGGCAAAGCTATTTGATTTTTCCTACTCACGGGCATCGATCTGGAGGCATTTAGCATATTTTGCTAAAATAGTCTCTCCAAAAGTTTCCTAGCGCGCTCAGGCAAAGTGGAAACATTCCGGTTCCTTCTATGGGTTGGGCTGCTCTGTCCTGTCGGAGGCAGGAGCCCTCCCACCGTCCCCCAGTGCAGGGCAGGCAGAGCCTGCCCGGGCTCGTCCCAGGAGGAGCGCTGGGCTCCAGCCAGAGCTCAGCTCCAGTAGTTCCAGCCGCGGACCCAGAACCTCTCCTGACTCGAGGTCAGACAAAAACAGAGCTCCCTCCTCCTGCTCTAGTTCTGGCAGGCAAATTCCATCACTGCACAAATATTTTGGCAATCAGCAATAATGGAAAAGGAAACGCAGAAGCGTCCAGTCCGTCAGGAATTCTGCAAACTAGGACACAGCGAGCAGGGCGAGTGGCAGGGCTGGGCTGGACCCTGGGCAGTGGCTCTCCTGTGGCTGCCAGCCCCAGTCTGGCTGCTGGCCCCGGGCATTTGTGGCCTGAGCGTGTGATTTGTGGCCGCGGGCCGCGCGGATGGAAGCGGTTTGTGCTCTGTGTGCTTGCAGCAGTGTGGGGTGGTGTGTGTGTATTTTGGTATCTATAAACAAAGCAGCTCAGGAATGCCTTGATACCAAAGGTTGTTTTTGGCTTTGGATCAAATACTCAGTGTCTAGTTTTTTTGCTTTTTCTTTTCTTTTCTTTTCTTTTTTTAAATTTTTTTCTTTTTTTAAAAAAAGAAAAAGTTCAGCTGTTGAAAGTGAGGAAAAGGAGCTTCTCACTCGTGATTCTCATGTGAGTTAAAAGGGATGATTTCCAGGTCTTTGGAAGCAGTGGATCTCTCAGCTGTGGTCAGGGGCAACTGAAGTGCAGGTGGGGGCTCTTTGGCCAGAGTCCCTGAGGACAGGAGAGTTCCCTGCGGACACCCAGCCCAGCAGTGGTAGAAGTGGGGATCCCCGTGGTGGGTCTGAAGCTGGGAGGGTTTCAGAACGAAGCCCTCGGGCTGGGGACTGATGGGTGCCTTCCTGCAGCCCATCCACCACCAGCTGAGCTGCTGTGGGAGCACTGTGCTGCCGCTGCTATTCCTCCATCCCACCAGGTCCTGGTGAAAGTGGGGCTTCTCCCAGTGGGGCCAGCTGGAGCCACCCCTGCCCCAGGCACTGCTGCTTGCCAGCCCGTGGCATCCCGGGCGGTGCTGGGGCTGTCTCTTGAAATAGATGTTGTGACACCAGGCAATAATATCCATTTCCCTGGTTTGAGGAGCTGGATTCTTGTGTTTCATGCTATTTTGGTATTCATTTCAGTTTTTATCATTTTAAGGTTCATGCATTTCTAATTGTCATGAATACCATGCTAAAATTAATAGTTCTATGGTTGGTTTATTACATTTAGTAAAATTATGGGCATGTAATGTTTGCCAAGAAAAGACGCAGCAGAAACTTTAATCATGTAAAGATGATAATTTAGTTGTTACACTTGTTGAAATGATGGGATTAATTTTTTAAAAGTTTGCAAACTAGACAAGAAATGTAAAACATTAATTTAGTCAGACAAGACAGCTAGTGAGTGAGTGGTCCCCCCAGGCTGGGGAGGAATGCTGGCATCATGGCAGGGAAAGGGGCACTGGACAGTTTTATAGTTATGGGACTTGTTATTCAGGCCACTCTGACTTTCTTTGCTGAAGCTGGAAAACTTCAAAACTGCAGCATTCTCCACGTCTCACTCCTGCCTGCACCGTTTCTAGGGATAAGCTCGAAGGTTCTGCACAGAGAACAAAAAATTATTCACAAATCAAAAGCTCTGCATGTGGAGGAAATGCTTTGGTACCAAAAGGAGCCAGCTGATGCTCCAACCTCAGTCCTTTTCCCCAGGCTGGTGCCTGTGGCCTATGGGGAGGTGTGTGTCCTGCATGGGAGCTTAAACCTTGATCCTGGAAGTCTTTTCCAGGCTTAATAATTCCATGATTCTGGCTTCATGAAGGCTTTTCTGTCCTCCCCGGGGTGCAGGGACTGCTGTGCACGTGCTGTGGGAATCTGGCCACAACTTTAGGCTCAATTCTGCTGAACGTTTTGTGGCAGATTGTCAGGGAAGGAGAGAAAAATGTAAAATAAGTCTTGTTTACTATAGATGATGATGTGGCAAAGTAACTCAACAGCCAGTTTGCAGAAGTTTATGACAATAATCATGACTATGTTTTATAAGTGTATAGCAATGTGAGTGGACTCAATTCTGGCTGAATTTAAATAATATGGCTTTGTGCAGCAAAGTCTAAATCAAATGGCTGTAATTTATGCTGAAATGTGCTACAGGATGCATTTAGTCACAAGTATGTGCTGATTGTAGCATTGTGCCTGATTTATGGCATTTTACTTTTTCAGATGAAAATCCCTACCAAAAATAATATTTAGAGACTCCTTTTATTTACCGAGCCCAGCAGTTTTCAGTGGCACTGCAGCAGAGGATTGCTTATCTTCCTTCCCTGGTTCCCAGCAGCCAGCCTGGAGCCAAGGGCTGGATGTGGCTCCCAGTTTATGGACCAGGAGAAGCGATGAAGGCTCAGTGGGAGCAGCTTGGAGCCTGCATCCCCATCCGGCTTTGATGCAGTAAGTGTCCATCACATTCCGAGCCTGGCTGAGATTAATAAGAGTGAAGTTAATTAAACCATTCCCTCTTCATCTCCGGGGTGTCAGTGAGCCATGGCGGGTGTCAAAAATAGGTCAGGGAGAGCAGGATGGATTTTATCCTCACCCCTGCGCTTTGGTTGCTGATGTGGATGTGGAAGGCACGTATGGGTGCGCTCAGACCGCGGAGCTGAGGGATTCACGTCTGCGAGCTCTGTGCTGACACGCAGGAGGCTGAGATCCGATCGCCTCTGACATTTGCCGAGTTCCCGGGCAGTGGGCCGGCCGGCGAGCCTGAGGGACCGACACACGGCTCCTGCAGCTTTCAGCTCTCATTAAACCGGGCCCTTCACGTCTCCTGCCTCGGGGCCGGGGCTGGGCCCAGGCTCGGCGCCCTCGGGGCCCTGCTCCTGCCTCTGCCCGGGGCTCTTGCCGCGCCTGGCTCGAGGTCTCGCAGCAGCGCCAGCCCCAGGGCTGCTGAGGCCTGTGGGTGCTCCAGCAGCCGGCACTGCCGGGGCTGGGCACAGGGTGCCTCGGTGTGTGCCCAGCCCTGTGCCAGCTCCCAGCAGTGCTGTGGGGACGTGCAGAGATCCCAGCAGTGCCGTGGGGATGTACAGAGATCCCAACAGCGCTGTGGGGATGTGCAGAGATCACAGAGTGAAATGTGCAGAGATCCCAGCAGTGCTGTGGGGATGTGCAGAGATCACAGAGTGAAGAGGAAATGTGCAGAGATCCCAGCAGCACTGTGGGGATGTGCAGAGATCCCAGAAATGCTGTGGGGACGTGCAGAGATCCCAGCAGCGCTGTGGGGATGTACAGAGATCCCAGCAGCGCTGTGGGGATGTACAGAGACCCCAGCAGTGCTGTGGGGATGTGCAGAGATCACAGAGTGAAGAGGAAATGTGCAGAGATCCCAGCAGCACTGTGGGGATGTGCAGAGATCCCAGAAATGCTGTGGGGACGTGCAGAGATCCCAGCAGCGCTGTGGGGATGTGCAGAGATCCCAGCAGTGCTGTGGGGATGTGCAGAGATCACAAAGTGCAGGGGAAAACCGAAGAGGGCACCAGCTGGAGATCCGTGTGTGGGACCTGCGAGCACCCAGTGCATCCAGACGTGGGGCCTGGGTCCCTCCATTGCTGAGGGAGCAAAGGCTGAGCCTTGAACAGTGACAGGCTCGTGTGTGACCCTCTCCCCACGTCCAGCACTGGGGCACAGGCAGTGGGTAAAGCTTGGACAGGCATCTGTGCATGGACATTTCCTGAGCATGACCCCATGGCTTGAGTGGCATCCCTCCAGCAGCTGTACTGCCAGGAGTATTCTATATTGTCCCCTGTACAATCAAGCTAAGAAGCTCATTTATCATCACCTCTGAAGGCGAGAGGCACACTTTGAGCACACTTGGCTGTGTTTTTTTGGAAATCACTGAAGAGGATTCTGTCATCAGGCGAGTGGGAAGGTTTGGGTGATCCTGGCCTTGCAGAATTACCTCAAGAAAGTGTCAAATCTCTGGCTCTGCAAGAAAAACATGTAATTCAGAGGCAAAAAGAAAGATTTATTTAAAGCATTTGAAATCCCTAAATAAATCATTTCATCTCATAATAGGTCCCAAACCATCCTAGGAGTGAGCACATCCATTTGAAGACTCAGGGTCCACAGTATTCCATCCTGCATTAAAGCTAATTGTGCTGAAAATTTATCAGTGATTTATTCTGCAGAGTTACTCCATTTGTAACTCTCCTTCCTGAACGTTTCAGCACCATTGTGTTTGATGATAAGAACTTGTTGTAGCAACCTCTGTCCCTAAACACTTGGAAACTCTTGTTTAAATAAACATGCAACTTGTGAGCAACATGCAGCTCCAATGTGTATCTTATTAAAAGCTGGCAGGAGTGGAGCCTCCTGGCTTTCTTGCCAGTGTTTGGAATACAGTAGCATTTTTACTCCATAGTAATAAATTTATGTAGAATGAAGGGCCATAATATTTGCTGTTTTGGGGGAAAATTTTTTTAGATAGGCGGAGTGATGGAAAATATTCCTAATAACTAGGAAACAAAATGAAGCAGGTAAATATTTAGGTTGTTAACGTTGCATCTGCCTTTCCCAGGGCGACAGAAGGAGGGAAAGAGCCATTTCCCAGCTCTTCCAAGGAGAGGCCTTGTGGCAAGTCATTCAAAGAGAATTGATTTGAAGCTTGCTCAAAACCAGACTGAGAATTTCCTCTCACCCATCCCCATCCACCCCTTGCCCTTTCCAGTCCTCCCTTTCAGCTTGTGCTGCCTCACTCCAACCCAACTCTCCTTATGGAAAGAACTTTTCCTGCTGTCTTTAAGTTAGTGTTTTCTAATTAGTTCACTATTAATTAAGGGGTTTTGATGTTATGATGTGAAAATTAGCTGGCAAACCAGACTGCCATTATCCGGAATTTGTAGAATTAAACTCAGAATTCCAAAATAACTTCTTCATTAATAATTCTGATTTTCCAGACATTACACAGAAACACTGGTGATTAGCAGAAGCATGATATGTTCTCATTCATAGTATCCCCAATTAGCAGTAATTTAGTTATTAACTCTGGTGCAAACGAGCAGGGACAGAGCTGGGGAGCGTTGACTTCTTTTTGCACAGGAATATTTTGCCACTGCTTTTAGGTCTGTGCCTTGGGGAAGCTTTGCCTGCCCAGACTCTGTGTTTGCTGCAGGAAAGGCCCTCTCCTTTGCAGGGTTAGAGGACAAGCTGAGGGGCCAGAAGAGATCCCTATGGACCCCCCCATAGCTCCCCAGTGCAGCTGGGAAGCACTGGACACTGGCTGGTGCTGAGGCATTACTTGCTTCATTCAAAACTCGGCCAGAGTTCAAGTGGGCAGGAAGCTGGCCCTCTGCCTGGGAGAATTTGTCACAAGATTAAGGAATTAATGAGAAAATACAATATATTAAAGAATGAGAGATTTTGCTAACCTCTTACCTTGTCTTTGCCTTAATTGCCTTTAAAAATCATGGGATACAATGAATTATCATTGATTTTTCTCAATACCTTTTTATTTCTGAAGAAACCTGATAAGTGGCAGTGAGAGGTGATGGTTCAAAGGGACCCAGGAGATAGATGAGGTGGGCAGGATCACAGAGATCCCCCCAGGGGTCCAGGCTCTCTTGGTGACAGCACCAGTGTGTGGCAGAGCATTGTGGCTCCTCTGCCCTGCCCAGATGCTTGGCTGGAGCTGCATGGGGACAATGGAGAAGTTGGTGCTGGGAGCAGGGATGCTGCTCACCCTCTAGGTGTGTATCCTCTTTTGGCTGCTGCAAGGAGCCAGGCAGCCCTCTCTTCATGGCAGGGACTTCTGTTTAAAGCACATTGCCTCAGCTTTATTTTTATCCTAAATCTGATATTTTGGCCAGTGTAACTTCTCTGTGAGCCAGTGTAGGACCGAGCTGGAAGCTCTGTTACCTCTCACAATCACGTGTTCCGTGTGCCTGCACAGCCACGTCCCCACAGACAGGATGGGGACCTTCTCCAAGCACTGTGGCTGTGCACTGTCCCCTCTGTGGGGTTTGGGTTTATCAACCCAGGAATGAACAGCACTGCCATGGCAATGCAGCTCTCATCCTGGGAGATTCCAGCCTTCATTGCAAGGGAGTCCTGTCAAAACTTCAAGCAGAGACATGGGATTTGTATCAGGAATGGAGACAAAAAAGCCCTCAGGTCTGTTCTCCTACTTACCAGAGGCCAGACGAGCGTGAGGATCCCTCTGGCCTGAAATGTATGATCTGTTACTAGAAAACACCTGGCAGTCTGACTGGCATGGCTGGGAAGGGACAAGGGACAGGGTAGGAAGGTTCTGAACTGAAGCTCTGTTCCCAGGGCCAGCCGTGCACAGGGGTAGCCCCAGGCAAAGAGTAACCTCAGATTTAGCAAACCTCACAGACAACAGCACATGCTCTGTCCAGAGCACGGCTTTCCAGGCAAGGAATGGCTCACATCTTTGGTTCCAGGCAGCAGGAATTTGTAGCTGCTTTCCTTTGCATGACACGCCTGGACAGTGTCCAAGTGGGACCACTCTCCCCATGGGTATCAGCATCCTTGGAGTCCACCTGGTGTGCAGTACATGTTCCCCTCCAAGGCAGAGCCTCAGCCTCCTGCCAGCCACTCATGGGGGCTGTTTGGGAAGCCTCAGCCTTAATGGGATCATTTTCTTGCAAGCTGTTTTGGGAGGCTCACCCAGGCAGTCATATTTCTGTGCAGCAGCTGCCAGGGTTCTGCACCTCAGTGAGCTTCAGGCAGGACCATTGAGAGTTTAAATAATGCTTTATTCAGAGATAGATTAAGATAACTTCCTTCCCTCTGTTCTGCGGATATGATGTAATTTGGATACGTCTATGGAAGTTGGAATGAAAGAATTGTCTTGTGTGCATGATGAATATTCTAATTGAGAATAATATTCAATAAAGACCAAGACAGGTGCTTTCTCCTTCCTGGGATTCCTAATTGCTGATGTGTGACTGCAATTTGTATGTCCTCTTAAACTTCTTTCCAGTGGTTTCCCAGATTTATTACTGTTCCATAGTACCGAACAAAAAGAATTTAAATTAGCCTTTGCCTTGGTATTTGATATAAGGTGGATTTTGCTGTCCACATGCAAATTCCACATGTATAAAAGGTACCAATCAGGGGGCAACCTAAATTTTACCCTGACTTTGGCAGTGCCTGGGCCCTCTGTATCTGGTTTGTTCAGAGCTGTCCTGATGTAGCGGCTACTCCTGATGGCTTTCTGCTGTTTTCAGATTATTAAGTAGTTGCAGAAATCCTTCCATGGTCCTCAGCATCAGTTGCCAGAGGCAATTCAAAGTATTTTGGAGTGGAGCAGGGAAATGAGAGGTCTGGCTAATGGTGCTGACTTCAGGTGCTGGAGAGGAGACCCCCTTTCAATGTCCATGTAACTCAGAAGTTAAAACCCAACAACCTGTCCTGGGCACATTTGTCATAGTACTGGAAATAGCTGGAGAATGGCAGCTGATTTTAGCAGTCTGGGTTTTGTCTGCCTGGGACTGTTTCCCTCAGCTTTCCACCCCTTCCTGCCAATCTCTGTTGGGAAATGTCGCCGTGAAAAGACAGTGGAGAGGGAGATGGAAATAATCCTGTCCTGTTTGTCCTCCTTGTGGCTCATTTCATCAGACAGCCCTGGGGCCCTTCTCCACTCTGCTCCTTTCTTGAGCTGTATAACACCATGGGCTGGAGCTTTTCCTGGTTTCCTGGCCTCTTTTTCCTCCACCCTCTTGGTTTCCTCTGTGTTTCTGGCTGTTTTCTTCATTTGCAAACCTGGGTTTGTAGTTTCCCAGCACTCCAGTTCCTTGAGCAGTTGTGCTGACGGTGCAGCGAGCACAGGTCTCCCCGCAGACCACCTGGGAAACAGGAAACGTTCTGAACCTCTGGATTAACTGAAACACCATACTTAGGTCCCCCTTGACTTCTCCATTTCCAACTCCTGCTCTGACTTTGGGCCACCTTTAGTCCTAGCAGTTATGATTATGCTCACACACCAAAGTGGTTTGAGGCAAGCTGGAGAGCCCTGCATGCCAGGAGTAAGTGGATCTTCCTCTGGAAAACCTGGGATGTGCATTAAGGCTCTCATACAAATCTTCCCACTTTGTTGACATCTGATTTGACAAAAACTCAGCTTCCTGTGTCCCTGTAGAGCAGAGGTGTGCTCACCAGGCAGCTCCTAGTGGCCTGGAACCTGCTCTGGGACTGGCACACTCTGCCTCCTCATTCCTCATTGTCACAAACTCAAATGGGTGGGAAATCTGTGATTTCGAGTCAAGAGCAGGAGATTCTTTCCAAGAACCCTCCTCATTCCTCATTGTCACAAACTCAAATGGGTGGGAAATCTGATCTCCAAGAGCAGGAGATTCTTTCCAAGAAGCATCTCCATGCTGAAGTTCCCAGAGGCTGCACAGAGCTGTGGGGAGATTTCCCCTGTGTGCCTTGCCGAGGCTTCAGGCTGGGTGCTGTGAGTGCACCCTCCCCACACCTTCCTGCCACCCAGAAATTCACCCAGAAGCCATAATTAGAGCACTCAGAGAAGCTGGGTTCCTTGATCCCGTGCACATGAAAGGAAATGGAGTGGAGCACCAACCAAGCCAAACGTTGCTGTCCTGTGAGGAGCGTGCAAGGGCTGGGGGTGCCGCAGCGCCGGCCCCGGTGCGAGGAGATGGCCCTCTTCCCATTCATGTATTTTGTATTATAAAATGACTGCGGTTGTCATAGCAACATAAAGGGAGCAGATCTCATTACTGAGGCCTGGCCACATTATTTTCTCCAAGGAATTTCTTCTTTTCATTATTTTTCTCCAAAGGTCAGTTATCCTCTGAGGCAGGGTGGGAGATTCTGCGAAAGGTGAAGCATATTCATGGCAGAATTCCCCTGGTGGAATTTACAATCATTTTTCTTTTTTTATACTTGTAGAGAGATTTCTTTTAGTATAACATTTTCTTTTAACCCTTTCTGTGGGAGCTTGGCTGCTCCACATATCCAACTGTGTTGGTGGCTAAGAAGCTTTGCGCAGGGATTTGCTACAGAAAGCAGAGAATTAATGTCAAATCATGCTTTTATTATCACATAAACTGAGGTGTGTCATGCTGCTTACGAGCATTTCACTGACTTTTTGTCTGTCTTTAGCAGCTGCACAAACTGCAGGAACTATTTCAAACTTTGTTCTGAAGCTGTTTCTTCTCTTCTTGCAAACTAATCATTGTTGGGTGATGTTGCCGGTGGCGAGGGAGCAACTCCAACCATCACATTCATCACTTTGAATATTGGGGTGCTCAGCTCAGCTGGAGATGCAGGAAAATATATGCACAAACAGGGTATCCCTGTTCAAGAAATGACTGGACATGGCACTCAGTACTCTGCTCTAGTTCACAAGGTGATAAAAATTGGACTTGGAGACCCTGAAGGTCTTTTCCAACCTAAACGATTCTGTGATTTTTAAGTGTGGCATTTCGTCAGGTCCAGAATTTCACGCAAATATCCCAGTTCCTTTTTGAAAGAAATATTTCTCATTACCTGATTATTAAATATTTTAAACAGGCTTTCCAACTCCAAATGGCAACCTGTATTTTCTAAGTATGTTCTAAAAGAATGATAATGCCCAACCAAAGGGAGAGGAACACAGATTGCACCCTTGTGGGGAGGTATCCATGAGGTCAGGTAAAAGACCTCTCTGGCTCTCCAATATTTTACTTAGAATGTTGACAAGGATAAAGATGTTTTTTCAGCTTTGCAGAGTTTTCAAGAGTTGCTTGTCCTGAGATACAAGAGAGAGCTTGGACATATAAAAAGAGAGTAGCTCTGGATTGTCTTACAGGATGCAGAACCCTGCGTATCTCAGAGTTTTGCAAGAGAATGTATGGGCCTTTATGCTGTACAGAAATTGTCTTTCTCTTCACAGGTGTTTGTAAATAATTGTGTGATATTACACATATAAGGGATCTGATACCTCCCTCATACCTGTATCACTCGTGTAGCATTAATTCCATGGGGTCAGAGGGAAGCAATCCCAGAACAGCATTCTGGCCTACTGAACTGTACAGCACAGCCTTAAGGAAGGAATTTGGTTGTATATCCTGCTGTTGTTTTAAATTTCTTTAATTTAACACAGGTAAGCCTTACAGTCCTTATATTATAGTGAAACAGTATGGAAATGTATTGTGTCTCTTCCCCACTATGAAGAACGTGTAAGGAGCTTGTAGCGAGCAGGAGAGGCTGTGGGGAGCATATGGCCGTCAAGGCTTTGCTCATTAGTGGAAATCTGCCTGAAAATAGGATCACTTTCTGCTATAAACTTCAGTCATGCCGAAAGCCAGGATTTCCCAGAACGGCTCCTTTGTGTGTGGCAGCGCGCCGGAGCGCGTGTTCAGCGGGCTGCCAAGGAGGGAAGGCAGGAAAGCCTTGTGGTGGCATGCATGATGCACAGAGCCATCTTCCAGGAGCACTGGCTGGACACGGCTGGCGTGACACTCGTGGGGTCTTTGCCAAACCCATCAGCTCCCATGGTCACTGATGAATTCTGTGTTAGAGGTACCCCTCTTCAAAATGTCCTTGGCGTTGCTCGGAGCAGGGTGGATTCATGGGGATCAGAGCAGGTTGAGAGGGAAGGGGCTACTTCTGACCCCTCACAGCCTCTCCTCTTTGTCGTGTCTGGCAGGCTGCACAGAGCAAGGGTCAGGGTAGAGGGGTCAATACTACTGACCCACTCCAAAGGTGTCTTTCAAAAATGAATGGATTCTAATGAATCCCCAGCTATGAAAGCAGCAACAATGCCTGGCCATTTCACAGCCCTTTTCGTCCCGTGCTCATCATGGTTTAGCACTGTCGGTGCTGTCAGTAGCAGGGGCAGAGCCAACGCTGGGACTTCAATTTAGATGTCCATTTTCTGTAAATCACATTTTGCATGCAAAATGAGTGTTTGCATATGCAAATGAGCAGGCATCTAAGTGGCCATGTGTGGCTGCTAATATCTACTTTGCATGTTCGCTGATGGTAACTGTGCCTGGTGAACAGGAGTGTGTGAATTTGCGCGTAACCACCACGGGCACGTGCTCCGTGGTAGCAGAGAAAACCCAAGAAAATCGAAATGTGCCTTGGTTTGAAATGATTGAGGCAGCCCTGGGTGTTATTTTACAAACAGATCAGCTGAGGGCTAGACTGTACCAGTGAGCTTTAGGAGAGCGCGACGCTCAGTCGGGGAGCCCAGCAGAGGCAGGATTTGTGCTGAGCACATCCATCCTGTGCTGAGCACATCCATCCCAGCCCAGCCTGGGCACTGTGGATGCCGTGATGCTTGGCTGCATCTGCCAGGTGATGTTGCCGTGCAGCGTCTTGCTTCAGTTCCTCGCGGGCTGAGCCGCTGCCTGGCTTTAATTGCGGGCTGCAGCAGGTAGATGGTGTCACATCACATGCGCCTCGGAGCGAGCCGGAGTGCCTGGAATATCTGATGAACACAGGTTATTATAGGGCTTTTAACTGTGCATTTAGCAGTGGTGGATGTAAGGCTTTTAGCTTGCACTCCTGTTTATTAATTAATAAAGGGCTCTGTTCCGACATTACTTATGTCCCCCCGTGTCTCGTCAGAGCTGCAGGGCTCATTGCAAATGATAAGAGGCCCAATGCACTTCTCATGAAATTCACTTAAAGCTGGCAGCCGGCCCTGCAACCGCGTGCCAGGATTCCGCTCTGCTCCTCTCTGGCAGGCTCTCCTCCAGGACCCCTTCACTGCTCAGCTTTTGCAGTTGGCACAGGCAGAGGGATGCTGCGACGTGGGCAGCTGGGCAGAGCTGGGGCCAAAGCCATTCCCTCGAGGGCTGTCCTGTGGTCAGCAAGGCTGAACGAGGCTCTTCTGAGCTGTTCTCACACATCTCCTTCCAACTTCCTAGAGGGATGGAAGATTTAAAGATCTAAACTGGCGCAGGGTGTCCTGCAGACATATGGCATGGGGCGCACGTGCCATGGTGGGACAGGAGTCAGAGGCAGCATCGGAGCAGGGCAGTGCCAGGAGCTGAGGTGGCAGCTTGGGGACTCTGCCTGGTAGAGCCTCCAGTTCCCACACAGGAGAGTTGATGGAACAGGGGGGTAAAAACTACAGGAAAGGAAGAGAATCCCTAAACTCTGGGCAGAGTGCTGCCAGGTCCTGATGTGTTTAATTGTGTTGTTTAAATGCATAATTTCGCATCCCACCCAGTCCATTGGTTCTGCCCAGGCCTGGAGAACTCTGCTTTGGGACTGCAGCATCTCTCAGCATTGAGGACAGGTGCCTGTGCTGGGCTGGAGCTGGAATCTGCAGGGTCTGGTTCCACAGACGTGGCAGGGGATGTGGCTTCAGCAAATGCAGGCCCCAATACTTGGCACCACAGGGCATCTTGCCAGATTTTCAAGGTGGTCTGAGTCTGTGGTGCTGAGGTCTGGGGCTGAGGGTCCTCTTTTATGGTGAGAGGTGCCTCAGCAGCTCCTCTGGCAGCAGATGTGGTTGGGACTTGCCCAACTTGCTGTAGGCACTGGCAGCTGCTGGTGCTCAGCTTATTTGCAGCCTCTTCTCTCTCTTCTCTCTCTTTTTTTTTTTTTTTTTTTTTTTTTTTTTTTTTTTTTTTTTTTTTTTTTTTTTTTTTTTTTTTTTTTTTTTTTACCCTGACTGGCTTGTGGTGGGCCAATAACTCACAACAGAAACATCTTCTTCTGATTAGGATCTGTTGAGGTATTTTTGCATCTTTAGCTCTAATTTGGATGACAAATCCCCCATAGCTGTGATAGCGGGAAGGGAAATGGGCACTGCTGCTTTAGGCAGGATGAAGTGGTGTGATAATGTGGTGTTTGTGCTTATTGCAAACATGTGTGGAATGGAGAGAGAGCCTCTTTGCCTAAAGCAGCCCTGGGTGCTCTGCTCCAGAATCAGTATGTGAGCGAGGGGTGAACCCAGTGGGAGCTAGAGAAACTCTGGGGTATTATCCTAAAGTGCCCCATCCTCTCCTTGCCTTGTGTGGAAGAGCCTGAAGGTAGATTTTTATTTTAAAAGGTTGCAGGAGGAATATTCAGGGCTTGTTGCTCTGTTTCCAGAGCTGACAGGTGAGGCTGGGGGAGCTGGGGGCAGCCAGCTGGCTCCTGCCCCGTGGTGCCTGGTTTCCCTCTGGCCCTGGTGCAGCACTGCCACACTCAGCTGGGTGGTCAGGGCAGGGCTGAGTTTTTTCAGCCACTTTCCCTTCCTCCCCTCCAGCTGCCACCCTCCAGCTTGTGCAGGCTGGGAGAAAGTTCCCAGTGCCAAATCCCTGGTCCTGGACTCAGTGGCTCAGCCCAATTTGGCTGTGGATGCTCTGGTCTGGCCTGGGTCAGCATTTCTCCAAGGTGCAGCAAACACAGAGCAGATGTACCGATGGCAAGGATATTTTTGCCGTGCATGTTGAAGGTTTGTTTTCATTAAGCATTCTGGAAACGTTGCTCTTTGTGCCTGAGCATTCGGGTTATGGAGCATCCTGCCGGCTCTGAAATTTGCTTTTTTTATTTAAGTTTTTTTCTGACTTGAAAGGCTGGTTTTTATAACAGGTCAATTTCAGCCCATTTGATATTGATATATGAAGATCCTCAGGGATTATTGTAATGCATTTTTCATCCTGCTGTGATAGTATCATATAAGGAAAATGGGACTGACTGTTAAGTACAAATTGAAAAAGACATGGTCATTTAAGATAACTCCTTATCTGTATACAAGGAAATGGTATCAAGGAAATAGACCACCAGTTGACAGAAATAAATTTTGCCTCAGGCTCCTCCTTCTCTTCCCCAGCTGCTCAGGCTTTCCCTTTCCCTTTCCCTTTCCCTTTCCCTTTCCCTTTCCCTTTCCCTTTCCCTTTCCCTTTCCCTTCTGTCCCCTTCCTTTTTCAATCACATTTATTGAGGGGTCTCTCTGGGCTGGATGTGAACCCAGCCAGGCTCCCCTCAGGTGACACAGCCCTGCCTGTGCCCCAAGGACCCCCGGGATCCTGGGGACCCAGGGTGTGACTTTGACTGTGCCACCACCAGCCTGCCCTGCCCAGGTGGCAAAGCTGGAGTGAAAGGGCCCCACCAGTGCTCTTGGGGTGAGCTCCAGAAAGGGACACCCGGAATTTATGTGTGTGTGTCTGGATGTGCTGGAGCAAGTGGAGGAGCTTAATGAATGATTTCTTTAGTCAAGTGAGAGCTGTTTGTTTTTATAGCCCTTATAAAAAGAGAGGAAACAAACTCAATAAGCCAAGTCACACTCGATCCAGTCAGAGTTTTTTATTCCTGGCATTTTATCTCAACTCTCTCTATTTTAATAAGCTATAAATCAGGGCTGATGGTGTGAACAGTGTCGGTGGGTCCTGCTCGCGCCACCAGGAATGACACTGCCCTGCCAACACCTTCCTGCAGACAGCCTGGCCTGTCCCTGGCTGGTGGGATTTGTTGGAGAGTCTTCCTCACAGAAAGCTGCAAAACCCATTTGAATTTATGATCATTTTGGAGTCTGAGCAGGAAAAGTGTGTTTTTCCAGCTCCTGTGAGGTAATCACAGAGCGATGACATATGCTGCCGTTCCCTGTGCGCTGCACACGCTGTGCTGAGCATCAGCTCCGAGCGTGCTTTCTCCTCCTCGGTGATTATTACATCCCCTTTGGGCTCCAGGCGTTCTGACCATCAGCAGAATGAGGGCGATTACAATTTGGCATAAGGCACTGCAGTCAGAAGCCAATGTTTAGAGACAGTGGTATAAGAGAAGTTCCATAATTGGAGCTGGAGGACCGAGTTTGCCAGAGTATCTATTGCTGGCACGGCGTCCTTCTTGGCGCTGCACCTATTGGAGCTGCACTTTGGCCCACACCTTGTTTCATACTGAGCCTGCAATTAAAGCACAATCAGTGGTCCCTGTCCAGCCCTGGGATGCAGTTGTGCAGCCCAGATTCCTGTACGTGCCCAAAAGGTCTTTGAGGCGCCCGTGGTGAAACACACACGCTCACTGCCGGCGCCTTGGCCGGGGCTCACGTACAATCCTGAGAACTTCTCCAGATTTAATTTAGTGTAAAGACAGCCCTGGAGCAAAATCCCTGCACTTACCATGCACTGCTGTCCAGCCTCCCAGCACTTCAGGGCTTCAGCTCTCAGGTTCTCTTTGTGTTGTGGCTGGGCACTCAGTGGCTGTTGCATTTAGCAATAACTGTTTGTTTTATTATTTCCTTGCTGAATTCATATTTCTGTGTCCTATTTCCCAGTAGAGATACCTCAGGACACAATAGCAGCTGTGGCTCTGAACCAAAACAATCAGTGGTGCTCATGGAAAAGCAGTGAGAGAGGCACACATGGGGTACTTGGGAAGGCAGGATGGGTGGCACAGAGGACATGAAGAACCAAGAATGTAGGAGATACCTTGGCAGCTGAAAAAGTCCTCAGGAAACTCCAGCCAAATGCAGATGTGCAGCAGTGATGTAGGAACAACATCTGACTCCAGAGAAGGTCTGTGGTGGCTTCATCCTTTGCCCTGGGACTTGATCTGTGCCAGGAATGCAGCAGATCCTGGGTGTGAGGTGGGTGTCTGCTGAGAAAAGCTTTGTACTGGGAAGGGTGGTGGCACCAAGCCCTGGATGCTGCAGAGCACAGCTGGATGTGGGGGAAGCTCCACCCTTGGCTGTAGGGAGGAGCTCTTTGGCTTTTTTGGAGAAGCATCATCCCAGCCTCCCATTTAGAGCCCATGCCTGGTGGCACTGGGCCTTCCCTGAGCCGGTTGCTTCAGATAACTGACTCAACAGCATGCTTCATAATTAAAATATTATTGCTGGAAATGTTGACTATCTTCCAAGTATGCCAGGAGGCTTCTGTTTGCACGGCTTGGAGCACAGGCTGTCAGGGAAGGCTGGTCAGAGCAGAGACAAACGCATTTATGTTGCATATTGCTCCAGCATCTCAGAGCATTCACACAGCCCTGCTGCTGCTGGCAGCTTCTTATTTCCTTCACACCTAATTGAACTTTGTTTTAAAGTCTTTTGTCTGACTAATGTCCGGAGTGCTCTGACATGGCTGCTTGGCCTTTCATTCTGGTTCTCCATCGGTATTTACAAAGGGAGCCTTTGGGAAAGGCTGCTGCGTGGAGGGGGGTGGAAGGCTTGAGGGAATGGCTGTGGGGGCCCACAGGGAACCCACGGAGTGAAGGCAAGGTGGCAATCTGGGACCCTGCCGGGACAGTCAGGTCTGGATCCCCCCAGCCCTTGGTGTCTGTGCTCCTGCCTCTCTAGGACGAGGTCTGGTGCCACTGTGGAGGCTTTGGTGGGGTCCCTGTGCTGTCACCTGATGCCTCTGCTGTGACCTGAACATCAGCTGGAAACAAAAGCATCTGCAAGGGAACAGCCTGTCTCCCTCTTCAGGGGCTGCTTAAGACTGTACAAGGAGATAAGCAAATTATATGGCCTTAAATATCGGTGGGATCTGTGATTCTCCAGACAGCCATCAAGGCAGGGCTAACAAGGGCACTTTAAACACTGAGTCAGGCATTTCTGCTGCAGAGATCCTTGTCTCAGCATTCCCCTGGGAGAAGAGCAGACAGCAGGTTTGTTAAAGAACACCGCTTTAAGTTTTTCAAAGTGAAATTCTTGTTTTTCTGCTATTGCTAAGGAAACTGAACATTTTGTCCCTGCTGGCCCCTGAGCTCCAGCACTCAGTGCTGCAGTGGTGTAAAATCAAGCCGAGAAGGCCAAGAGCCCTTCCCTGTGCATGCAGAGGGGAGGGGGGATGCTGGAGCACGGTGCCTTGCCAGCCTGGCACATTCCTTTCAGGAGCTGTCCTGGCTGGGAGAAGGAAGATGCAGCCAGGGAAAATGCTGGCAGTGGCAGGATCTCTGCCTGGCATGGGGACACTGCCCTTCACCCCACAACTGCCTGCCAGGGTGACACCACTGTGCCATCCCCATGCCATGGCCACACACCTGGGGCCACAGACCTGGGAGTCAGGGAGGAGCTGGGATGAGGGTTCAATGGACTGATCAGCTGTTCCTTGGGCTGACAGGAAGGATAATCCTCATTAACACACCCATTATTACTGCAGCTCCTCAGGAAAGAGATGGAATGCCAGCATTGCAAAGAAAAGTGCTTTTGAATTAGTAATGTTTGTCTAACACAGAAAACTCCAGGTCACCTGGGATAGCTCACAAGTGGTGTCTTGTGTTTTGGAGGAGGGGGAAAAAAGGGGTTTCAAGAGGCAAAGCTGAGCTGGGTAGGAGGTACAGGACCACGGGAGCTGTGGACAGGCAGTGACCTTCTCCACAGTGTCCCAGGCTGTTCTGACCCTCGCCGGGAGCTCGTCCTGCCCCTCCAGCCCCAGCAAATCCTCATCACAGTGCCTGGACCCCTCATCCTCCCAGCTGTTCCTCTCCCCCTTGCTGTGCCAGGAGGATTCCAGTCTTGCTCAGGGTGATTTTTCAGAGAAGCTGAAGGATATTATTCTCTCTGTCAGACTCATCAATACTTTTAATTAGCTTTTTTTTTTTTTTTTTTTTTTTTTTTTTTTTTTTTTTTTTAAACCCTGCTTCCATTCCCTTCCTATATATCAGCCTCTTAACAGATTTGAGTATATTTTGAGCTGCCATACCCGACGCCATTTAAATCACTTCTCAAGGGCGCTGGGCCAGGGATGTGCAGTGGTAGTTTAAAGGGATTAGAGCCCTTTGTTTTTTCACAAGTGGTTCAATTTACAAAAGATCAGGGTTCAAGACCTGCACACTATAAAGTGACTTAAAGCCATGAAATCTATTTCTCACTAATTCTAGATTACTCTCTACTTAGGAGCCCAGGGTGCCAAAAATGGTGGTTTTTGTTAAAATGATATGAAATCCTAATGCCAGTCTTTTTAACCACTATTGCATAGTGTACAGTGTCATGCAAATTCCAGACCTATGTGAGCAATTATGGAGCAATGAACATGATCATTTCGATTAAACCAACATGTGTTTTCAAAGATTTTATTTAAGGCAGATAACCGTAAAACTTTGTCACTTCGCTTCTCCTCTCGGGCATACGCACAAAGCCTTAAACACTCCACGTATCTCCTTTGTAAAGTCTGAGCATTAATTGCCCACTGCTTATTCAAGCAAAGCCCCCATTGAGAGAAATGGGATTTTGTCTGAATAAAGGCTGCAGAATTGGACCTCTTGTCTGTGGGTGAGAGATAGGCGACTGGTTTGGTTTTGGGGTCTCCCGTTGCAAAATCGGAGCGTTAGGGAAGATGGGCTTTCTGTTAAAAAAAAGTTTTATCTTACTCAGCATCATACTTGTAATTTGAAATGGAGAGAACCGGTGGCCCACGCGATCATGAATAAAGAACAGTGGGAGAAACTGGGTCAGGCTGGCAAGAAGGTAGGAGCTGCCCCGATTGTTTTTCTCCCAGCCATTAGCTTCACAAGAGAATCCTTTTTCTCACTGGACGACTGTACTTTATTTTTCTAAAGCAGTATCCCTCTGACAACCCAAAAGGAATACTGCATCTGCAAATGAATGGTGCCTGCAAAGAGACAACATGAAATTTTTAAAAAGCATGGTAATAAACGCTATTCAAAAAAACACAATCTCTGAAAAACACGGCCTATTGAAATGACAAGCCGAAAATCATTTGCTAAGCACTGAAATGGCCCCTTTTGTCACCCCAATCCTTCTGTTGACAGTTACCTTTCAATCCTACAATTGTGCAGTAAGTACTGATTTTTATTCAATGTTCTATTCACCCTGCGTATTAATGAAAAGAAAAAAACTTGTAAGAATAGCCTTTAATAGGCTGATAGACAAGGCTCCCCTATTCTCCTGCTAGAGCTCCTCTTATCAGCTTCTCACAGTATTGCTGCTCGCTCAATTCTTTCCCATTTCTAAACTTTGCTCACCCATCTGGGCTTGTTCTCAACTGAGATGGAAACATTTTTATTTCACAAGTCTTGCTGACCTTTTCTTATTCTTCAGGCGGCGTTAGGTGAAGCTCTAACCTCAGACCAGCCTTTTTTTAAAGCTCAAAAAGCACAATGAGCAGATCAGGTCTCAGTTCATCTGAAGAGGAACGGAGGGGTTGTTCCCTGAACACTTCTGAGCTCTCCAGGGTCGGGGTGATGGGACAGCAGTGTCACAGTCCCCGTGCTGGGGGTGCAGGGGAAGGCTGGTCACACTCCTGGGTCTCACAGGGACCACTGGCATCACTTGGCCAAAGCCTTGGTGATCACAGAGCTGTTGCAAATAAAAAGTGTTCAACAAAAATTGGGCAGTGCTGTCACTGGCTAGGAGTATCCAGTGCCAATTCTCCCAAGGTTCCTGGAGCACTAACGAGTAGATTTGCCCAAAATTAGCAATTACATTTATAACAATTAAAACCCAACTTTGTAACACGTGTCCCCAGCCTGTGATTGCAGACGTGTCCGCGCTCTCTCAGAGCTGGTGGTCACGGTGGCTGGGCTCTCTGCAGAGCTTTGTGGGGGCTGCCCCTTGCCTGGGCCCCTCTCTGGGGACTGTCCCTCTGGCTGGGCTGCCCAGTGCGACCCTCAGCCAAGCAGGGCTGTGAGGGGCCCCTCAGATGGGGCAGCAGGGTCCCGAGCCTGCTCCCAGATGCAATGCATCGCCTGTGCTGCGAAGGGGAGAAGCCTCCTCCTCCTCCTCTGCATTCCCCACTCATGCAGTTTTTCTTTCCAGTAGGGAAATTCAGCGCATAACTATCCAGGATTGCAAAAATGTAAACAGTCTGTGTTACATGTCTTCAAATTACAGCCCTGCTGCTCGACACATGTGCAGATAATCAAAGCCCTCTGCTCGCGGGGCCCCAGCCCAGGCGAGCGCCAGCGACTGTCCAGTGTCCCCTGCCCCAGATGTCCCCTGCCCTGGCTGTGCCAGCCCCAGCACTGCCCCAGGACCCCCACCACCACCGTGCCCTTCATGCCCCACTGGCACCTCCACCACTGCCAGGGCTGCCTGGGGCTGGCCCTGCCGCCCAGCAAATATTAACGAGAGCTCTACTTAAGAGTTGTTTGAATAGAGGAAATTGTTTTACATTGTGATGCAATATTTCCACACCGGGGTCTCATTTATGCAGCGTATTAAAGTCAACACTCGGCACATCTATCTCCATAAGGAGCCAGGCCCATTATCCCCCGTTACTTTTAAGCAGTCTTTGGCTGAGTCCTGACGTGCTGCCGGTGCCATACATCACAGGGATGCAGTTCCTTAAACTGCAGCTCGTGATTGATAGTTTAACCTTTTTCTCGGAGGTTAATTCGATATATGCTGGTGTAAACTATAAACCACAGCTCCAGCCTGTCGGGAGGAGGTAATCTGCATGGCACTCTTATGAGATCTCAGGTGCTGCAGTAATTACACCATCATCTCCTCCTCCTCCCTCTGCTATTTCTCCCTTCTGGAAAGAGGAGAAGGAAGAGGAGGAGGCTACTCACCAGCACCTGAGGAGTCCAGCTCTGACTCTGTTGTGGCCCAGCCTGAGGGACTCCCCCAAGTTCCTGCTGCCACCAGTTCTTGAAGTCATGCCAGGGTTTCCCCAGGCAGGTTGGCAGGTTGGCTGCTCCCAAGCTCAATCCTTCCCAGAATCCCTGTGCTGTTCCTGGCAATGAGGGACTCCCCCAAGTTCCTGCTGCCACCAGTTCTTGAAGTCATGCCAGGTTGGCTGCTCCCAATCTCAATCCTTCCCGGAATCCCTGTGCTGTTCCTGGGAACGGCAGTGGAGGTGGCGAGATGGGCAGCAGCTGTCTTGGCAAAATGGAGCCCTTCCATAGAGCTGTGGGGGATGTAAGCTCCCTGTCCCACCGCGTGACTGTGGGTGTCCCTAAGCCCTGACCCAAGGTGCTGTCACACACCACAACCAGCTACCACGGATGGTGCTGCCTTATGCTGTTGAGGGCCAGGATACCTGAGCCTGTGGCAAGAGCCTCGCTGCTCTCCCACCCCTTCCTAGAGCTCCAGCCTCCTTGCTTTCTTAATTTCTCTTAATTTTTTATTTGTTGTTTTGGCTCCTCATGGAAGCTGGGGTTTGGAGGAATGTGCAGCCATCCAGTTGCTCTTTGGTGGCTCTTCCCAGTAGGGCTGGGAATGCACCCAGCTCCGCTGCTCAGGCAGCACCTGCACTGCCCTGGCATTTTGGGAACCTGGTCATTGAGGAGCCCTGACACTGCTGCTGAGCTGGAGTGAGGTTTGGGGGGTCTGCAGTGAGTTTGGGGGTCTGCAGTGAAGCTCTCAGCCTCCCTCTGGGGGTCTCGTGCTGCCTGTCCAGTGGTTGACTGTGTGTGGCACAGCTGTGACCTGCCAGTACTCCCCAGGAATGGATGATGTGCCTTGTAGAACAGCCTCCCTGGCACAGCACATAAACACTCCATCTTCCAGGCACAACTTTAGATATGGCAGGCACCAAGAATGAGAATAATACATATATTGAGAAGGAGTTACGCTGTGGGGAGCTCAGCAGGCACCACATGGTGAAGAGCTGGCAGATTGGGCAGATTCCAGAGCCTGGCCATCCTCTGTGGCTGCCAGTGGCTCCAGGAGCTGAGCTGGGGCTGCCCAGACCAGCACATTTGTGGCACACTGAGGTCTGTCCTTCGCTCCCTTTTCATTTCCCTTCCTTTTCCCTTTCCCCTTTCTCCTTCCTTTCTCCTCTCCCAGCCATCAAAGCACCAACCCTTCTGTACAACCAGTACCTGTAGGACGAGGCCTGTGGATAAATTATTATTGTGACCCCCATTGCGCTGTGAAAAACTTCATGGAGCTGCTGAGTGAAAAGTCAAAATTTGCATTTAAATAGAAAATGTTTGGCAGCCTGTAACCCACCGGGCTGTGCATGGCAGGGGTCCCTGGCCATGGTGAAACACCAGCAGGGTGCTGGGAAGCTCCAGCAGCCAGGACAGACCCTGCTCTGCTCCCCAGCCCCCTCTGCCACTCTGCAGGGTGGGGATGTGGCCCTCTGTCATACCCTGAGTGCTTTAACAGCCCATCCCAGACCCCCTGTGCTGGGGGCTCAGCCCAGGGTGCCTCTGCCCCTGGCCAGCACTGGCCATGCTCTGCTGGCCCCATCTTCACCACATTTTGCATTCAGTCACCTCTCAGATCTCGGGGGCTGCAAGGGAGCCTGGCTGAGCCAGCCAGGGCCAGGCACAGGAGGGAGAAGTGTGCAGCATTTTAGGAGGTCTATAAATTAATTAAACCCCTTTTAAAGGTTAACAAGGTCCACTCTGTCCATCATTAAAGTAACTTAATGCATTTAAATTTTAACAGTCAAACCAATTAGCAATAAAAATGTTGTATGAACTGTATTTTATTGGATTCTGGTCAAGCCAAAATTGGTTCAACATTTGATGTCTAATACATTTTTTTCCCCCTTTTCTCAATTTTAAACACAACCTCTGTTTCCCTTGGGTTGTGAGAACACCAGTGAGCTCAGGAGGTAGAACAGTGGCAGCAGCAGCCAGGGCCACTCTGACTGAGACCCCTCCTCACTCCTCACAGCAGCCTGGCACCTCAATCCACACTTACCATCATTGAGAAAACATTGTGAACTCCTGGGAACACCTTTCTGAAAGGAAAACTCTTGGGACTCTTGGTGACACCTTTCCAAAGGCACCCACTGCTGTGCTGCTGCAGGGCCCCCTTGGAGCCCCTTCCCACCTAAACAGGCAGTGAAGGAAAATCATCTACAAAGGGGCCCAAAATGCTGATGCAGCAAGTTCCAGCCCCAGCAGAAATTACAGGATTAAGGCACATCTTGTGCCTGTAACAAGGACCATGTGAAGGGGATGTGTGCAGGATTGCAGCCTGCTGGCCCAACAAAGGGACTGGCTTGGGGATGCATGGAGATACCTGATCAGGTAAAAAATTAGAGGAGCAGGAGGAGCTGGCCTCCCTGAGGAGATGGACAGTGGATAAATTCTCTGCACGTGGACACAGTGGCATTTATTTCCCACAGGCCCTTCTGCCAGCAGGCTGCACAGGTACTCCAGAACCTGAACTGGCAAAATGAAATGACAGAAAGCTACCAGGATAGAGCTGGGATGCAGGGGATTCACTGCAGAACACTGTGGGTTTGGCCTCTCTGAAGGGCTGGCTCAGAATCTGTGCTGCCAGGAAACCCAGGATAAACCCATCAGGAATGGTGGAATGGGGAATTAAAACCTGTTTGATGACGAACACCGGTCAAAATGAAAAATTATGGGGGGCGGGAGGGAAGGGGCAGAGGAGGTTAATGCTCAGCAGAGCTGAAGGGTCTGTGCTGGAGCTGCAGCTCCCAGTACCCCTGAGAGGGGTTGTGGAAACCAGATGTGGAGGAACGGTCACGGTGGGGGGAGCAAGGGGCTGGTGTCTGCTCATAATTACTCCTGATTTTGTGCGATGACATTGAGGCTGCAGGCAAACATGAAAGAACACTTGTGGGGACAGCAGCGCTCACGCCGGCCAATGGATTAATAAAGAATGACTGACACGCAGGGAGCGGGGAGGCCCACATGGAAGTGTTTTGTAGGGTTTTGATGTTCTCCAGGCCCACAGAGACCCTTGGCAGTGCTGCTGATTGCCCCCCAGCACAGCCGCAGGAGCACCATGCTTGGGAGACTCCCAACCCTTCCACACCATGCTCCAACACCTCCATGTGACCAGTAACCACTCATTTCTGTGCCAAGGGGCTCCTCAGCAAGAGCCATCAGGTGCAGGACGTGGGCTCCATCCACACCACAGACAGCTCAGAGCTGCAACAACTTCCAGGAGAGGACAGTGAGCCTCCTCCCAGAACAGCTCCACCGATGGTTAACAGGTAAAGGTCACCCACTTCCAGTTAAATCAGAGCAATTAACACATAATCACATTAACGAAGTACTCTATTCTGGATAAAAGGATTTTTCCTTTATAGTAATTGCCCTGTGGCTACACAAAACCTGTACTTTAAGAAGTGACACCGGTCGAGGATTGGCTCTGGCTCTGGGTACCACCAGCACCTTCACACCTGGCTCCAGGTGTGTCCATCCCTGCCACCTTTGAGTTCAGAGTGATGCTCCTTCCTCCCCTCAGAGAAGTGCCAGGCTCCTGGTGGATCTAGAGACCCAAATAAGATCTTTTCTGAGGAAGGCCAGCCCTTACCCTATGCCAAGCAGGGGTTCACCCAGCAGGTAAGTTCACACCCACACCTGGAGAAGGATTCCTAGGGCAGGGAATGGGGCTGGGTGAGAGGTGTGGGAAGCACGCAGCAAAGGGGAGTCACTCAGTCACCACCTGCCTCCTGCACTCGCTGCAAGCCTGCAGAAAGACTGTTACAACTTTTAATTTGTAAAACCAGGAGGAAAGGAGCGTGTGAATGGAGTGAGCAAGAGAGCAGATGGGCAACAGGCTGCCCAGCTTCACAGGCAAATTCCAGACACTTCTGGGATTCCTTGCACCAGCAGGGTTTGTTTTGTCAGTGGTTTGGCATCCTTCCTCTCCTAACCTGTGTGTTGTGAGCAGGAGCCTTGCTGGGTGCAGGACTGGGAGAGCGCAGAGCCACACGTCGCATCCCACCGGCTCTGCCAAGCTCTCCAACACGTTCACAAGTTGCTTTGCTCCTTCCTCTGCATTCAAACCCCCCTGTGGGCGGGCAGAGGAACCTCCCAAAGGACTGTGAAGGATTATTGCTGGTTTTCCAGACTCACCACTGCATGTCCTGAGCTTCAGGAACTGGTAACCCTCCTGGAGGAGTAAACACAATCCTCAAAGTTTCCTGAGGACTTTCAGTTTGCACCCGGGTCATTCCTTCTGGGAGCATTGCCTTTGAGTGGCAGCACTGATGGAGGTGGCTGGCTCCTGGCAGGTCCTGTTGTCTGCAGGGATCTCAGCTTCCAGGGACACAGCTGCAGCCCACATCCAGCACTCATCTCTGCTGCAACCTCAAACTCCAGAGGCCTTTATCTATCCCCAGCCAGAGCACTGAAATCTGCTCAGCCCCAGACCCACTTCCAGAGCTTTTATCCCCTGCAGCTGGGTCCAGCCTCAGCTGATCCTGTTTGCCACCCAGATGAATTCCTTCTATGCCACCTGGGCCAGAACCCTGTCCCCACTGAGCCCCATCCCTGTTCAGTCCTGCAGTGCTGCTCCAGCTGCCACTGCAGTGCCACCACATCCCATCCGTGGAGAGCCCGTGGTGTGTGTGTGGTGCACTCACTGTGCATGTTCCCGTGTCCCCAGCAGCAGGCTGAGATGGGACAGCACCGTTCCTGAGGTTTCCCAGTGATTGTGGGCTCGTGGAGGGACCCAGAGGCAGCTTTGCCAAATGCCATGGCTCTCGTGGGCAGCTGGAGGATGCAGCGCTCACCCCGGCATGTCTCTGGGCACGTGTGCCTGCAGCAGGGCCAGCTGGGCCAGCAGGGAATGGCCTCTCTCCAGAGCAGTAATGCTCCACACAGGATTGTTTTCTCTAGGCCAGGATTATCACAGCGATCTGGGCAGCCAGCACAGCTCCAATCCCATTACTCCATTAGCATGGGCGTTATAAGGTGACACTCTGCATCTGCTTGACAAAACACAGCTTCAGACTCCGCGCTGAGCGTTTCCACCAAAAGGAACACAGTTTTCACTTGGAGAGGATTTGCTATTATTATTGGCTTGTAGCTGCTTAGAAATAAACAGCAATAAAGACTTCACCAATTTACTCTCAGAATGTTCTCATTTGAAACACGCCGTGCAGAAAAATATTAACAAAATAAACTCCCAGCTTAGAAAAGGCTAAAGAGAGCTTTTTTTGGAGTGTCAGTGTTTGTGGAAGTGTTTTCTGAAGAAGCTGCAGTTTGAATTGAGCAGTTGGTGCCATGTCCCCCAGGACAAGTCACTAGGGATGGCCAAGGGTGATCCTGGCAGCACAGAGGGGTGGCAGAGCCCTGCTGCCCTGGGAAGGGCAATTTTTTCCTGATGGGATGATTTTTAGACAGAGACAAGCCCCACTCCATTTCAGCAGTCCAATGCCAGCCTGGGAGGGGCGAACATGATAAGGTGCAAAAGCCTGAAATAAAGCTTAACCCTGAGATTGAAATGGAGTTGTTCAGCATTATTGGCTTGTAAATTGTTCCTGTGATGAGATTTAGTAAAAGACTGAGAGGCCTTTTGGCAGTGGGAGAGTATTTATGATGCTTTTGTACTGGTACACGAACACTTCCCTGTTTTGCCCGTGTTCACACTGCCCCAGAGGCCGTGTCCTGTTCCTCAGGGTGTTGTTATACACACAAGTTCTAGCAGCCAGGTTTGGGCTTTTCCAGCCTCCTGCCTTGGGGTACTTTGTTGCAAAGGTAACAAAGGAGTCCCTGTCCTGGCGAGGAGGAGTGAGGTCCATGGTCCATCCTCAGCAGCAGCAGGAGAGGAGCAGAGTCTCACCTGGGGGCTGGAGGCTTCCTTACACTTGTTTTTGGTGGTGAATCCCTGCTTTTCAGGACAGGATGCTGTGAAATGCCTGGCTCCTGCTGCTGTCTGGCTGCCAGAGGAGCCCGTGATGCCTTGGGGGTGATGGTTGGTGACCAGCAGCATCAGGGATCCTGGGCAGGGTGATCTCCCTCCACCCTCCCTCCGGTTGCCTTTGGTGGTACTGGGGCTGTCCCCACTGGCACTGTGCTCTGGCTGAGGTGCCAGATCACTGCTTCCACCAAAGCAAATTCCACGTCACCAGAAGCTGAGTGCAGCAAGGGGCTGGCAGGTCGTTTGCTGTGGGCATTTCCAACAACAAACGAGCTCCAGAGAGCACTCTCAAGGATGGGGAGCGCAGGAAGAGCTTCCAGAGTGGAAGCCTAGTTTTGAATTTACCCAAACATTGCCCCTTGTGTCAGGACAGAGGTCACTGGGAGTGGGGGGAGCACACAGACCAGTGTTTCACTGGAGCAATGGAGACACCTTCCTTTAGCACTCTGGTCACATACACAGCCACCTCGCTGCTGCTGGCAGCCAGGCGCCTTTGTGTCCCTGTGCCCGTGCTGCTGAGTGTCACAGCCATCTCTGGTGCCACACTGCATGCTTTGGAGGGGCTTCTCCCCCTTGGTGGTGCTGTTCCAGAAGAGCACAGAGAGTCACCCTTCGTGGGGATTCCTGGGTGTATGAGTCCATGAATCCTCCAGTGTTAAAGCCCCAGCCCAGTGGGGCATTAACTGCAGACCCAGCAGCTCCCTTGTTTGGGCTTTCTGAGGCAGGAAGCAAAACCTGTGTTGGAGCACAGACTGACAGACTTTTCAGGAAAGATTGCACCTCTGGGATTTCTGGAATAAGCACTGTAGCAGGTTGCAGCATTTATACACTGGTCGTGTTGGGCCAAATGGGACACGCTGCCCCTGCTGACTGCTGGGCTGGTTGCCACTGGGAATCTCACAGACACACTTGGGATTCCCCTGTTTGTATTAACAACACAAGGAAAGCTGAGCAGGAGCCTGGCAGTGTGCACAGGCACTGCTCCTGTGGGGCTGGAAGGGATGAGCAGGGCCTTGCAGCAGCTCCTCCTGCGGTGCTGACTGGCAGGTGGTGCCAGCCCGTGGGGACACCCTGCCCGTGTCTCTGCTGCAGACCATCTCCTAGTCCTGCCCTTGCATTTCCCTCCTCTGCCGGAGTTCTTGAGCCTAAAAGCAGCAAGCCAGAGAACCATGGGCTGGGTAGGAGCAGGGAGCTGAGCCTGGGATGCTGCAAGACCTGGAGGAATTGGGATGTTGCAGAGAAAGGCAGCGTCACTTCCCCCAGGAATGCTGTATGGATGGGAGGGAAGGGATCAAGAGCCCACAGACCTTCAAAGTGCAGGATGGAGGCACTGCCCCACGACTGCTCTGCTCAGCTGGACTCTCCTGGGAGCCTCAGACTGCTTGGAGATGCCTTGGACTATTCCCAGCTCCATGGATGAGCTGTTCCATGGGATACTCCCATCCCAGACGCCGTCAGGGTGGGACTCAGGCACTGTCACTAGGATCACATAAAACGTGATGGATCTTACTGTAATCCTTGGAGCCCACGTAAAAAGATACTCTCTAGATATCTATAAAACATGCTGGGATTTGCAATTAAAATACCTGGGTGGTGACTGTGCCCACAGCCTGCCTTCTCTCCCTCCCTCCCTGCATCCCTCTCTCCCTGCCTCTCTGGTTTGGAGCAGCTCCATGTAAACCCTGTTTTGCAATCACTGTTTAAATAACAAGCTGCCTTCAAAGGAATATATTTAGAACAGAGGGTCCCCCCCATAAGCACGCACTGAATGTTTGAGTGATTTCAGCTGGTTTGGCGAGCGTTCTCTGTGATATCATGGGCCGAACATTTCTTTGCGGGTCTGTGAGCTCAGGCTCTGAAGAGCTCATGGCTCTGCAGCTCCTGCAGTCCCACCAACAGCAATTCCAGCTGCTCGTGGGGCAGGCTGTGTGGTGGATGTGTGTGCTGGGGGCACAGCTGGCAGCCCACTGCAGGCTGGCACAGGGGGAGCGGAGTCCTGGGCTGGTCACTCCCCCTGGGCTGGTGACTTTCAGCACTCCCAGCTGAGGTGGCTGCTCTCAGTGACGTCTGTGGTGGAGTTGGCCATGCTTTTGTGGCCTTAGGTGGCCAGTTATCATGGGCCCAGACCTGCTGTGTTCCCTGTCAGTGCACATGTCTGACTTTGTCATTTTACTGAGGAGTCTCCATGAGGCACAGGGTGGTTTGGCTCAGTCAAACACCAGTCTTCCCCAGAGGGATACATTCACCCTGCTCACACATGCAACGGCTCTGACTTGTTCCTGCAGCAGGCAAGAGCTGGGAGAATTTGCTGAATATCAAATATCAATATTTTAATTTTGCAACCAACTCCTCCTCGCCCTGACAGCCAGGTGCCACTGGCACACTTAGCCAGGTGAGTCGGCACTGCCAGCTGCCCTTGCCTTGGGAGCAGCCCCCCTGGCTCCCCCTCCATGGTACAAAGCCAGTTCCCTTCATTATCTGCTGGCTGCAGATGTTCACAAAGCCGTGAACCGCATTGGCATCGAGCTTTTTAGGCGAGGTTGTGATCAGATTTCTGTGCATTTTCCAGCAAAATTGAAGCAGCAGTTTATGGGCAAAAGGACACCAGAGTCACTCCCTCTCCTGTCACAGATGCCCTGCTTCTGACAGGGACCCACCCCGTGTGGCAGGAGGCAGAGATGGGCTTGGCAGAGCCTCACTGGAGAGCGGGAAGAGCCCCAAGGAGATCCCTCACCTCCTCCTGGAGGATCACCAGCATGCTGCTGACAAGGGCTCCTTTGTTCCATGAAGGGCTCACCTGAGCAGCGGGACAGCTCCGGGTGTCTAATTAGCAACAGGAGCTGGGCCGTGCTCGTCCTCCCTGAGGCAGCTCGGTCGTGTCTCTGCAGCTCTCCGCATTTTTTGCCCAGGTGGTGAAGCTGAGAGGGGCGGTACAGAGGGATGGGCTCCACTCCCACCGACCCTCCTCGCCTGCAGGAATATCTGCAGCAGCTCCCAGCCTGGCAGCACCACAGCCTGATGGCATGGGACAGCCCCAGGGGCGTGGGGACAATCCAGGGCACAGGGACGACCTGGCACCTGCAGCCACCCGGACTGTACAGGGGGAGCAAAGACACAGAGAGACCTAAAATGAAGACCTGAATTGCTGTGCAGTCCTTGCACAGCTGACTGTGGTGGTGAACTGGGTTGCTGAAGCTGCAGACCCATTTTTCAGCTGCTGCTGGAGTGTCTGGAGAGAAGGGCTGTGTATATTTTCAGGGAGAGATTCCCCTCAGTATTCCCAGAAGAATTTCTGAGGCTGTGTTTGAATCCAGATGAGCCACGGCTGCTCCCAGCTCTGGGAGCAGAGCAGCAGCTGCAGGGCCCCAGCAGTGCCCCAGGGCTGAACCATGGGCACAAGGGCTTTCAACCAGCTCAGAGGAATGCCTGGCTGAAGAGTTTTTTGTGCTTTAAAATGTGTGTTGATGTCCCACTGGAGCAGTGAGTTTAGAAGTCCTGTGCCCAAAAATTTTAACTTGTGTTAATTTTGAGGCTGGGATCCTGTTTTTTCCACGTGGGATGCTCTGGGATGCACATGGTGCCGCCTGAGGTGCCCAAGCAGGGCTCAGCTGGGATGCTGGCACCCACTCCTGGAGGGCAGTGGGTGTCTCAGGACGCTGGGGATGCCTCTCCTTGGGCTTTTAAAGATTTTTCACATCGTGCTGGGCACTGACTGAATGTACCCATGCCCGTTCCAGGACACATCTAGCTGTCCCCTTTGTTCTGGGCCCTCAAAATACTCCTATTGACATAAATCTAGTGGGATTTACTCCAGCCAGGCTCTCCTCTGACAGCTCTGACCCAGTGAAGTGATGCCTTTGCCCCAACTGGCCAGGGACAGTGCTGGTCCCACAGGTGCTCCTGGGTCTGTCCCAGGGCTGCCCCTTCACCTCCCACATATCCCAGCTTTTGGAGGAGTGAGGGAGCAGGAGGAGGCAGCTGCTTGCAGGCTCCAGCATATGCTCGCCAAGGCTTTTCCTCCAAATGCTGCTCACTGGAGAAACAAAGAGAAGGAGAGAGATGAGACGTGCAGCAAACTCCTGCACGCAGCCTTTGGCTCTTGGGTTGTGCTTTTCTCTGTCTCTGGTGTTAACTGAGGCTGGATCCTTGTCCAGACCCCTCTGTTGTGGCTGTGCTGGGGGAGAACGTGGCTCTGACCACCCCGTACCCCATCTCCCTGCAGGAAAAACAAGGAGAAAAACATGTTCATGACAAAAAATAGGAGTCAGAGATGGGGGAGGCTCTGCCCTGTCATGCTTCTCTCCCTCACCATGCTCAGCCCCCCCTGGCTTGCTCTGGAAATACTGGGAAGTGGAGCTGGGGGGTTGGCTGGGAGAGTGTCTGTTCCTGGAAATGCCCAGGAGAACTTTCTCATTGCGGCTCTCCAGGTAAAACCCTGTAACTTTATCATCCTCAAATAATATGAAAGCAGCCCCCTGTCCTCCAGGCACACAAAGAATGGCTTGATCCGTTGCTAACAAAGCCTCTTAAAAGATAAAGAGCAAAATACAAGGCAAGGAGAGCATGCCTGGCAGGCAGACAGGAGCTGGCCAGTATAGGCCAAATTCTTTAGGAGTTGAGTTTCCGTTTGGGCTCAGCTTTCCCGCGGATTCTATACACCTAAAGAAAACAAACTGTAATCCTATCTGGGGCCCAGCACTCTATTTATTTCACCTGGTGAAAAGATCTTGCCAATTCCCCCACGCTGAAACCCAGCAGCTGCCCAGCAAGGGAGCTGGGCCATAAGTGTGTTCTGCATTACGGAAAAATTGATATTAAAATATAAATGTGGTCTTGCAAGGATGTATTTGCACTCATACTGTGTGAGACATTCTTCCAGGTTTCTCTGCTGTTTTGCTGTGTGATTTGGATCCCGCTCAGTGCCTCTTCTCAGCCTCTGGTAATCCAGTTTCACAGCCATAATCCGCAGATTACAAGGGAGGAAGTGCCCAATCTCCACTCTCGCCTCTCAGCTGCACCTCTCACCTGTCTCAGGTGAGGAGCTGAGCAGAGGAGGGCACTGACCACACGGAAACATCATTTCACCTTTAAATTGCTCAGAATTAGAGTCCTCTCCCCTCCCTTTGCCTTCCTTTCTCCTTCACCCGTTCCTCCCTGATTCCCGTGGCTCTGGAGCAGGCAGGGGCAGGCAGGATGTGTCCCATGCTGCAGGTCAGAGGTGTGGGTGACACCCGTGGGTGCAGTCAGAGCTCACAGGACCCCGCAGAGCCCTGGGCTGTTGGGCAGTGCCTGCAGAACACCGCCCGCAGCACAGCCACGGTTGTGTTTCTAGCGAGCAAGGAGACAAAAAGCCAAACATTTTCCACTCTCATTTCTCTTTCCTGCGTTTTGTTACTGATACCTCCCCGTGGGCTTTGGGGCTCTGACAGACGAGCTCTGCAACGGATTAAAGGGTTACTGTGCTCAGCTGTCAGAGGTTGCCGAACCCGAGCGGGGTGGTGCAACCAGATCCCGCCTGTGCCCCGTGCGCTCCCCTGGCTTCTGCACCAGCCCCTGTGGCTGCCAGTGCAGGGATGGAACAGGAGCCACAGCCACAGGCTTGACCTTCCCGAGCCTCCCCGTTTACAGCCGGGTTTGCCCTCAGTTCCACTTGCCCTTTCAGGCACGCAGGGAGGTGACCCCAAAGCCAGAGCTGTGAGCACACAAAGGCTCCGCTGCTCTGGCCTTGTGCCCCACAGCAGTGGGGCTGGGGGGCCTCTGGCTGGCTGCCGTGGGTCTGGGAAGGGCTGGGGAGGGGTCCAGCATCATTCAGAGCCTTGCACAGAACGGCTGCTCAAACCCAAGGGCTGGCTCACTGCAGGATCCTACACAGCTTGCCCTGCCCACCCAAACCCCATCCTGCTCTCCAGCTGGGGTTTCTAGCTGAGGCGCTTCTGAATCCCCTGTAAATGGCAATGGTCATAAAAGAAAAGCCTGAAGTATTTGCAGTATTATCACAATCATTCCAGGCTTTCTGTGGAGATGGATGCTGCTGACAACATCTCCATAGCTGCTTCCCAGGCTGATAAGTCACCAAGTATGAAGGAGGAATGGTGCAGAGATACCATCAGCATTTCCATGACGCGTTAATTCTTAAATATGACCAAAGGGAAGGGACCATTTTCCAAAACTCCCCCTTGCTGCAGCTTTGAGCAGAGTCCTGTGAGGAGCTCTTGGTTCTTGCACTCACATTTGGGCTCATCAGCGACAACCTCAAGCCAAGTCTGCTTCCTGACAGCCCCAGGGCTCAGCAGGATGGGGGCTCTGGGTGCACTGGTGTCAGCCCTGCATGATGGTACCTCCTCTTCAAGGAGCCTCAAGAGCAGTGTGGGGCTGAGGAGGTGTCACCTCTGTGCCACCCAGGGACAACTGAGCTTAGCTGGTGTCATTCAGATGTCTCCAATACAGAAAAATGAAAATTAATGGTTGGATGGGAGCTCTGGATCTGTTCTTATGTGGCCAGTAGGGTTTTTTTATATCTGGGATGCTCTGCCCAAGCCTTGATCATGCACAGAGAAGATTCCAGTTTCTGGAGCCTCCTGGAGATATGTCCTCTCAGGAGAGGGAGTGGGAGAGGGAGTGCTGCTCCATGGATGAGCAGCAGAGGGGCAGGCTGCTGCTGGACACTGAGCTGATGTGAACCTGGTACAAATGTCCTGGGAAGGGGCAGGGGACAGCGTGAGGCTGCACCCACAGAGCTGGGGGGCTGCAGAGGATCCACCGTCACACACAGGTATCAGATTAAGCAGTTCTGGGCAAACTATGACTTTTTGAGGAGCAGGCAGAGCTCACCAGCTGTTTAAACTGTGATGGCTCTCAAATAACAAGATTAGGCAATTGTGGGCTACAGGAAGGATACCAGCAATTACTGCCTGATTGGTAAGAGCTGTAATTAAAGTGCAGCGTCTTTCAGCCTCTCGGAGCACAAGTCCGGTCCACGCGCAGCCATCCCTACATTTGGTTCTCATTTATTTGCCTCTCCAAGCACAACCTCTTCTGCACCTTGTCAGGCACCTTCAGCAGCTGGTGCTGGATGTGGGCACAGATCTGGGCATGGGGCTGCTGTGCCCTCAGGGCTGCCACGAGTGGGTGCCACCTCCCACCCTGTCTGCCCTTGGACTTGTCCGCAACACCAGCTCTAGTCCCCGGTGTGGGGGTGAGCTCAAGGGAAAGAGGAAGACAGAAACCAGCATCTTCTCCCTCTGTAACCCCCTTCCCTGCCAGGATGAGGTGATGCTCTGCCTGCGAGCTGCCTGTACGTGCTGCCTGCTGGCCCTGGAGCGCTGTGGAGGGAATCTGTGAGATGGTGAAATGCTCATATGCTTGTAGGTTTGCTCATCTTCTATCTTTGGTGATTCAGTTTATGTTTTAAAATGTAAAAAGGCCTCCTACGTACATGATGTCTCTATTGTATAAAAATATCAGCCATGGTATTTCAAAATATCTGCCTTTCCAACAGTGACTCCTCCCCGCCAGCCTCAGCCCCCGTCCCCACTGTTCATCCTGGCGTCCCAGAGCAGCCGGAGCACCATGAGGCTGTGGGGACACTGAGAAGTGCTGCTGTCCCTCAGCTCTAAATGGTTGTTTACTGCTCTGAGGATGTGTTGTCTACCAGAGGGTGGTTAACTCCCCAAACTGGGTGAGTTAAACCTGGCTGTGATGGAAGGCAGCTGCTCCTCTGCCTTGCTGAGTGCGCTGCGGCCGAGTGATCAGTGTTCTCCAAACGGAGCCATCGATCACCTCTTGTGTTTGTTTATCCTCAGCAGACAAATCAGTGGGACTTGTGGGAGTGGGATCTGTGGGCAGGGGGCTGCCCGTGCCAGGCAGTGCCCTGATGTGCATCTCACTCCCAAGGGCTCCCTGTGTCCAGGTCAGGGTCTGGCCAGCCCAGCTGGCAGTGCCTGCTCTCCAGGCAGCACTGCAGGGATGCTCCACACCCATAAACTGCCCTGCAGTTGGAGTTGAGGGCTCTGGACAGGCTGACTGGTCCATTGCAGCAGACCTGGTGATGACTGTGCCACCACGGCTCTCTGCAGGTGCCCCAGCTGGGACTGTGACACACGGGGTCCTGTCTGCACAGACTCCTCACACCTCCAAAGGGACTCTCCAGCCAGAGCAGTGTGACATGGATAACTTCTTATGGCTAATTCTGTGCAGCACTAAAATTCCCTTTTTGGCCAAACATTTTGTTTGCTGCAGCTGCTCCTGTGCTAGGGAGAGATAGTGAGAGGGACTCAGAGTCACATTGCTTGGGAAATTAATCTCCCTGCCTGGGATTTTCAGGTGAGGCTTGGAGTCCCAGGTCTGTGCTCTTTCCTCTTGGTTTGTGCCCTGGAACATCTCCAGATGGAGCTGTCCTTGCCATCCTGGCACATGATCAGCACAGGTTGGATGCTTTCTGCTAGAAATTATGAAGTATTTCTATCAGCATGTCTTGAACAAGGAGTGGGGAAAGAAATAAGCTTTATCTTTACTCAGATGTCCACGATCAGCTGAGCAGTGGTGCTGTGTGGCTGGAAGGGCCGTGGTGGGTCTGCCTTGTAGGCACAGAGTCACTGCTCGGCCATAGGGATATCCACCTTACTTTCTTCTTCCAGGGAAGTTTGCTCAGCTCATGACACTGAACTGAGGGATGCCACAGCCTTCCCAGCAGTGGTCCCACTGTGGACAGTTAACACGGGAGAAATTAATCTCTTGGTGGTTTAGTTGTTTCTGATTAACTTAAATACATGCACCGAGTCCAGGCTGTGCAGCAAAGCTGAATCTGTGGCTTGTGCACATTCCTCTGTGGTCCCAGGGTGGTGACAGCCAAACCCCTGTGCTGCCTGCCCAAGATCTCTGCCTGCTCCTCATCCCTGCCCTCTGGGATCCCTGCCTGCCCTGCATCCCTGCCCTCTGGGATCCCTGTCTCCCCAACATCCCTGGCCAAGATCCCTGCCTGTCCTGCATCCCTGCCCTCTGGGATCCCTGTCAGTACCCCATCCCTGCCCTCTGGGATCCCTGCCTGTCCAGGATCTCTCCTGGTGTCCCAGCCCGTGTGGGTGGTGGCAGTCAGCAGTGACTCTTGGCTGGGGACCCTCAGCTGGGGACCCTCGCCTGTGTACCCGACTGTGCAGTGCTTTCAAGGGGCCGGGTACACATTTTTTCTCCCAAGTTCCTATTTTCTCATGCCAATCCTTCAGCTGTCCTTGGGAACGCGGCTGCCAGCGCGGCGGAGGAGGGAGCCCGCGATGAGCGATGCCACAGAGCGACCCCTATAGTTAAGGTTACACGAGAATTTCTATAGGCTAAAAATTTTCCCAAACATTCACCTGCTGGGCTTAAATTTTCCATGCTTGTTGTTTGCCTGAAGGTGAATTGTTGTCAAGCTTGAGAAAAATTCCTTTGGCTGTGTCTGTGTTATGGGAGAAGAGAAAATACTCGCTTCCCACTGGAAAATCTGTAGCTACTTTTTCCCCCCTTCTCCTTCAGACAGGGCTACAGAAAACAGCCTGGAGTCTGAAAAGCCTCGGAACTTGGCCTGGCCCAAGCACCTCAGTGGGAAGATTAAAGCGAAGGGAAAAAAGGGATAAGAAAATGGGAAATTGGGCAAAGGGGCTGGGGGAGGGCACAGCTGTCAGAGCATGCTCTGTCTTGCTATGATTCCTCTCTCCTTTTTTTTTTTTTTTTTTTTTTTTTTTTTTTTTTTTTTGATTTTTTTTTTTGCTGTTGCCTCGAGCAGCATCACGAGCTCCACCGGCGCAGATGGAGACGGGCTCGGTGTCCCGGAGCAGGCGGAGCTTACCCGGGGTGGGGTGGACAGGGCTGGGGCCGGTGTTCCTCCTCACACCCCGGGTGGCTTCTTGTGAAGTTGGTTGTTTGGGGTTTTTTTTTTTTTTTAATTTTTTTTTTTTTTAATTTTTTTTTTTTTTAATTTTTTTTTTTTTTAATTTTTTTTTTTTTTAATTTTTTTTTTTTTTTAAGGAGCTGAGTTCCAAGCAGGATCTTTGTTGATGAAGAGTTGAAGTTGCACCATCAAAGGAAGGAAATATGAAAAGGTGGATTCTTACACAGATTTTTCCTCCGTGGTGCTGGCGAAGTTTTAGAAAGTGATTTTTTTTTTTTTTTCCATAAAAGTGCAATTTAGTAAATTGGGCCAGACAGCAAACTGTGTAAGAACATGCTCATCCCTGCATGTATTCTCTGGGTTTTGGAAATCTGAAGGATGTGTTTGAGAATGAGGGACCCCCTGAATACACAGCCAGCAGAGCTGTGGGTCAGACAGTAAATGAGTTATTCAGAGGGTGCCAAAGGTGGGATTTACACTTGACTCTCCAACCCCAACTGGGAAAACCCTTGTGGCATGAAGTGCACAAGCTGCTGGGTGCAGGGTGAGGATTGACTGCTGTGTTCTTGACTGGTTTGCAGTTATGCAACCAGAGCATCACATTCCTGTCATTTTTGCGTCACATGCTGGCTCCTGCCTTTGGCTGGCAGGTATTTTCTGGAAGGAGAGGTGATTCCTGCCTTCCCCTTTTCTTCCCTCCTCCAGAAGCTGCAGGCACTGCTCTGCCTCTCCCTGCAGCTGTGGTGACCACGGGTTTTGGTGGTGACCATGAGTTTTGGTGGTGACCACGGGTTTTGGGGTGACCATGAGTTTTGGTGGTGACCATGAGTGAGTTTTGGTGGTGACCATGAATTTTAGTGGTCACTTGCCCTGTGCAGGGTGTTCTGCACCATGTGTGCTCCTGCTGTTCCCTGATCCCAGTTCTTGGGCAAAACCTGTGCTGAAGAGGCTGCAGGAACCAGAGGCTGCTGTGTCCTGCACAGGCATCCCAACCAAATCTCCCTTTCCCAGAGCAGGGGGTGCTCCTTCCCACCCCAAACCCTCCAGGTGCTTCCCTGCTGTGCTAATCCCGCTCCCAGTGATGATTTTATCGGTCTCCAGATCTCGCTGCAGTATTCCACGGTTGTTAATGTATTTCATGTATTTAATGCTGCTCTTCCCGCTGCTCCAAGCGTCACAGAGACAAATGAAACAATATCTGGGCAGTGCCCCTTCTCCAGGCAGGGATTCCTGGGAGAGGGACAATGTTTGCATTGAGCAGCAGCTCCTCGTGTCTGTCTGCTCCTGGAGAGACGATCTGATCCGGCTCTTGAAGTGGTTTGGGCTGGAACAGAACCCGCCTGTGCGGAGAACAGCACAGGGATTTTAGTCACTTCTTGAAATGGGGAAAATTGCCTCATTTTTCAGCATTTGGCCTGCGATCCCACACTTCCTAGCTCTATGTAGGGATTAGTTCATACTTTTTTTGGTATTTTTGGCCCGAAATGAACGCTCCCAGCCAGAGGAGAGATAATTCCACTTGTGCTGATCCCCCGGGGCACATGCAGAGCTGCAGAAACAGGAAATAGGAAACGTATTACATACCTTTTCCCCTCAATTTTGTTTTCATAATGCATGGAAAACAGCAGAGCTCTGAATTATTTGAAATTTTAGAGTTATTTAATATTTATTTTTGAGAAACAATCTCCCTTTTCAGGGAGGCCTCGCGGTGTCAGAGCAGCTGTCTGGGCAGCCCCAGCTCCAGCTCCAGCTGGGGTGTGAGGGAGCTGGGGGCCACATGGGGGTCCCTGTCCCCAAGCTGTGAGTGTCACATGCCGTCCCTGTGCCTGGCAGGAGCAGAGGGCATTCCCCTGGCATCACTCACTCATTCTTGGGCTCCTCTTTGGAGGGATCCATCCATGCAGAGCAGATCCTGGGTCCTGTGACCTGGCTGTGTCAACAACCCCAGCTGGGGACAAGGGGAGCCAGGGGACAAGGGGAGCCTGGGATGCCCACAGGACTGTCTGGGTGCTGTGAGCCCTGCCCTCCCACTTGCCTCATCCTTTTTTCCCCTGTCTGTAGCTATTGCACGAGCCCAGTGGATTCCTGCTTCGCGTTTGCTACAATGGAAATAAAATCAAATGTCATTTGGAGACCATATAAAAAGCAAAGAGCTAAAGAAAAGAATTAATGAAGAACTCATTATGCCAGCCTGATGTTTTGGTTTCTAATTTTCTTCTCAAAACCCAGCCTCCCAGATTTGACAATCCATCTAATTATTGCTTGGCCTTTGGAGCGGTTTAACTGGCACGTGCTGGGACTTGGACAGTTTCTTATTAGCAGTGGGGAAAGTTGGGATTGAAAAAGCCTTGTGTTGTGTTGGTGTATTTCTGGGTGTCAGAGGCTTCTAAGTGCCTTACGTTTTTCCAATCCATTCTGCATCTCTCTAATTTTCAGGGCTTTCAACACTTTGTGGCGAGCAAAGCCTGTGGATAACCCGAGTAAATGACTTTTTCCATGAATAGAGATTGGCCAGGGAAAGCTGAGTGATAAACAGAATAATCCTTTTTGTGCTTTTCCCAGCTCCAATCTTCTTTGCACACCAAATAAACACTCTCAAGCTGCTTAGAGCAAAATCTCTAATAGGCTGTGGTGGTGCTGAGCAGGGCTTGGCTCTCTGTCAGACCGAGGGACAGGACAGTGGAATAAAGTCCTAAGATTTTTTTGGGAATTAGTTTACATACCCCCAAGCATAGTGTATTTTGGCACTTGGGCTGCATTACAATATAATCCACCAGCACTCAAAATAGCCTCAAAAATGGCTTTTTTGCTCATTTCTTTGGCTTTTCCCAGAGCCCTGTGTGAGGACAGAGAGCTCAGTGTAGGGGACCTGGGACCTGCGAGGGTTTGGTGTCTGTGAGTGTCGTGTCCCCACCTGGGTCTGGCCCTGGGACACTGCTGTCACCTGCCAGCCCGAGGGGACCTGCTGCAGCCTGGCTCTGGGACACAGGGGGTGCAGGCTGGGGGTCACACCCTCCTATGCTCATGGCCTTGGAAGCTCCTTCTCCCTCTTTGTCAGCTTTGGGAATGAAAATTATCTGTTGTGTGAGGGTGGGTTTTTCCCCAAGTGGATAAACCCACTGGGTTGGCACGGGGGATGTCCGAGGGGTGCCGAGCTGGGGTGAGCAGCTCATGTGTGTTCATTAGCTAATGGTTTGACATTGTTATTGAAGAAACTGAACCAGTTTGAGGTTAGAGCCTCCAGACGTTTCCTGGGAGAGCAGAGGGATGAGGCTGCTGCCTACAGCAGCAGCACAGAGAGATCCTGTCCATGCTTCTCAAATCCAGGGTTTCCATCCTGCAAATTCTGCCTCTGCAAGTCCAGTAAAACTCTGCATTTCAAAGAGCCCCAGGTCCTTGGCCTGCAGGAATCCTCTCTTTATTGGTGTATTAAGAGCAGCTTTGTAGAAATAACTTGTATAAAACCAGAGCATTTCTCATTCTCCCAGGTGGGAAATGAACAAACGAGGTAATGTTTGCCCAAAGCCCAGGCCAGCCCCAGAACAGGTGGTGGCTGTTATTGTCAAGTAAGAAAATGATTTTGTAAGTAATTAGTTAAACTGCTCAGCCTATATCTCTCCAAAGAAATACCCCTTAAATTCATGGAGCTCGTTGACTGAGATGCATCTGCTCAGTGTGTGGTGATGTGGGGCACAGCCAGGTAAATCTGCTCCAAAATAGCCTCTGTGAACTGTGGCTGGAACTGAACTATCCACATAACTGCTGTGTTTGGCCAAAAAGAGATACATCCTTTGTTTCTGGCAAATAATTCCGAAAAAAATTTTTTTGCAAATATTCCTTTGCAAAGAGTCCAGACTGACATGAATAGTAACAACATAGAAAATGAAAAAAAAAAAATCCCATCTTGATCAGTAGTGCCTGAATGAACCAAAGCCTGACAGAGTGTGTTTGTTCCCCAGCTCCTCGGCAGGGAAGCTCAGGCAGGAAACCTGTGGAAATGTTTTTAAAGTGTTTACAGTGGCAGTGAGATGCACTTTTCAGCAGCTCTCTGTGCCCAGCTTGCCCACGCTGTGGCTGCCAGGCTGGGGGGTCCTGGCAGAGGGACAGGGGGGTCTCTGCCACCGCCACCACTGACCTGGAGCATGCTGGAAGAGCACAATGGCTGTGCAGGGTGTCCCTCTGTCCTTGCTACTCTTTGGGGGAAGTGTGTCCTTGGGTTAGATTAATCAGCTTCTCAGAGATTGGGCACTGCTGCTTTAATTCCAAAATCCCACCGATGGTTGTAGATGAGAGTCACCACTGTCACCTCCTCTGCTCCCAGTCCCACCTGCCCTGCTGGGCATCAAGGACTGGGCGCCCCAGCTGTGCTGGGAGGTCAGCTCTCCTTCCACAGAGCCAGCCCAGGATATCTCTCCAACCCATGGCAGAAGGCAAAATGCTTGCCTGCTTCCCATGTCCTCATTTCCCTCCGCTTTGGGCACCTTCAGAAGGGAAACATTTTGGAACAGCAGTGCAAATCTGCATTTTGTCTTGAGTCCTTAACTGGAGCTCTTCTGGTCTTCTGACTGAGGCCAGATATCTCATGGCTCGTCTGGGAAAACCAGGAAATTCATCATCTTGATTAGACAGAACCAGGCTTTGGCCCTACTTAGGCTGGAGTGGCCCATCCTTCGCAGGAGGAATCGTGCCCCATCTCTGGCTCGCTCCTGTTCCTGCGCAGTCCTGCCCTGTCTGCACTGGTTCTTCTGTTCATGGAAGATCCTTTCCCTGGCCCTGCACCAGGGGCAGCCCCACGATGGGGACAGAGCTGTGCCAAACCAGGCAACGGGAGGTGCTGATGGGGGAGCAGGGGAATCCTTGGCTCTTTCCGTGGTTTCCGTGGTTCACCGTGTCCAGGCTCGGTTTTGGCAGCTGCAGCCCTGCCTTCCTGGGGTCAGCAGGTGGGAGACCAGCAGGGTCCTGCTCTTCTTCCACCTGTCCTCTGCCTTTCCGACCTTCCTGGTGTACCCTGAACACTCTGAAAGCCTGGAGAGGCTTGCCCAGCCCCTGTGTGCTGGCAGGGGAGTTCAGAGGTCTGGCAAGGAGAGCAGACGTGCAGCCCCTTTCCGTATGGTCCCCTCACAGCCAGAGTGGCTGCCCTGCGTCAGCGAGCCTGGCTGCTGTCCCTGGAGCAGTGTGGCTTCACCATGCAGCCCCTCAGTGGCATTTGGAGACAATGATGCTACGGCCTTGAGGTGAGTGATGGAGAGGGCAGAGGCTGACTCAGCCCCTGTGGCTGCCTGGACATCCAGGAGCGCAGAGGAACCCAACTTTGTGAGTGTGGGGGAGAGCCAGGACCCTGCCCCTGCAGATCAATGCAGCCTTTCTTCTGGGAATGGTTTCCTGCAGCCTTTCAGCATAACCTGTCACTTGCTGGGTTCAGCCCACGCTGGGAGTTTCATACCCAGCCCCTGCCGAGGTTCTGTGCCAAGGGGGAAGGGAGGAGGTGGACGTGGTCTGGGCTGACACAGAACCCAGCAAGCGCTGTGCTCAGGGCTGTCCCCAGTTCTGACACAGAAATCAGTAAGTGCTGTGCTCAGGGCTGTTCCCAGTTCTCCCCAGTTCTCTCCCAGTTCAGCCCATGCTGGGAAGTTCATACCCAGCCCCTGCTGAAGTTCTGTGCCAGGCAGGGAGGGAGGAGGTGAACGTGGTCTGGGCTGCTGCAGAACCCAGCGAGCTCTGTGCTCAGGGCTGTCCCCAGTTCTCCATTTCTGCAAGAAACAGTGTCTGGCTGCATTGTGCCTGGAGCCTGCTAATTAGCTGTAAGTGAGATAATGCGACTGGGATTTCAGCTCAAGCGTGAATGACCTATTCCCTGCTCGCCGTGGCGCTTGGCATGAGCGCTGCTCACGGACAAAGCGTGCTGGGAGGCATCCCCTGCCCTGAGCCTCACAGCCCGGCCCGCTGGCACCGAGCCTGACCTCACAAGTTCTTTTTTGCTCTGTCCCTTGTTCCTGTGGCCCTGGTGCTGTGAGCACAGAGCACGAGATCCCTGTTGGCCCCACAGCCCCAGGCTGGCACAGCTCTGGACTGACAGGTCAGGGCGAGGCACTGGGATTATACCGAATTTCTGTGCAGCTTCAAAAGAGAAAATTGATTCCAGTGGGGAATGAAACTAAAGAGATAGGGGAAAGTTGTGTTTTGGGAAGGCTGTGGTGAGGTCACAGCTGGTGCTTCAGGTCTGGGGTTGGTGGAGGGGCTTCTGGTGACCCTGCTCTGTCCCACCTGACTGCAGGGCTCTGGGCAGGTGAGGCCAGGGGATAGCCAGCTTCAGCAGGAGAGGGGTGTTTGAGAACTCTGCAGGGAGCTGGTGGTGCCTTGAGCTTTGTGTGTTCTCCAGATTGCCATGAATCTACCCCAAATTCAAGCTGGGCTTGCCACAGGTACCCAAAGTGTGTCCCTAGGGCTGGATGAGCACACATGGCTGTGAGGATCTGTGTGTGTGACCCTCCAAAAAACAGGACAAAAATTCATTTGCAAAAATACACCTGGCAAACTCCAGCACCTAAAATTAGAAGTGCAATTTGATATCTGAGTGCCAGCAGCAGATGAACAACAGGTCACAGACAAATGTAAATTGCCACACGATTAACATTGGATGAACTTTTAAAATCTGGATGCCAGCAGATGCACAATAAAATTTTCCTACAAAATAAACATAAAAGGGTTGTTCTTGTGCCAGTCCTCAGTTTCTGCTGCATGTTATAAAAGCAAGCTAATTGTGGGTAAAAATATCAAGCAGCAAATCCTCTTACCAACAAAGGTGCAGTTTCCAAACCTGCCACTGCTCAGGGAGATCCTTCCCAAAGCCAGATATTCACAGCGTGTTAATCTGCTTGGCCAGAATTTCCTACTGCAGAAATGATATTGAGTAAGTAAAGGATGAACACAAGAGCATGGGAAGATGACATAGGAGGATATCAGTGGGTTCTGTGCTGTCACAGGGCATTTTGGGAAGGTGTTTGCTCCAGCACGTGCCCCACAGACTCACATGGCTGTCAGAGTGCCAGCCTGGAGCACGCTGCCTGGCTTTCAAGAGGAGCCAGCCCTCTTTGATGATGCAGAAATCATTTTACTTATTGAAGCAGTGAATGTTAATGATTATTAATTGGAAAAGGCTCTCCAGGGGCTATGTGTGTGTGGGACTAGAGAGTGCTTTACAATTCCAGCATGAAATGAGTTACTCCACAGCATTAAAATGAGCAGAGCTCTCCCCAGCATCCCCAGCAAGTAATTGAATTGTTACTGCGTGGCACCAGCCTTTCCTCTTCACTCTGCACTGACACCAGGAGCTGGGGCCCCTTCACAGTGAGCATTCAACCTGAATTCAACCCAAAATCCAGGTGGAGAGATATGTTTTCAGCTCCTCTGAAGCAGTGGCAGACTCACCCCGTGTGCCCCGGAGCCCCAGAGCTGCTTTGCCTCTGAGGGTTTGTGCAGTGGCCACAGTCACACCGGGGCTAGTGGGGACCAGTGACCCCGAGGGGGGCTGGAAGGACCTGGTTTGGCTGCAGGGAAAGCTCTGAGGAGCCAAAGCGGTCCCAGGGATGTGGGCAGAAGCAGCTGCAGCAGCTGCAGATGAGAATAGCTCTGTTTGCACAGAGGAACAAAGTTTTTGATGGCCTGTGCTTTGCAGGGTGTGCAGAACCACCTGCCCAGCCTCAGGCTGAGTCCAGAGCAGTGGATCCGAGCTGCCAGGTACGTGCTGCACGTGGGAATGGTGTGGGATGATGCAGGGTGGGATCAGCTGAAGGTGTGGGACTTGGGGAAAACTTGTCTTACAACAGAAATGGCCTCTTCAAGGCATCCCTCTGTCCTCTGTGGAAGGGAAGGTGGAAGCAGGATCGATAAACCAGTGGTGACTTTTAAATTGTGGGAAGAGGTCACAGCCAGAGGGACAACCCGACCTGCTCATCATGCGGAGGGGCTTGTGCTCCTGCTGGGAAAGTGCCTGCTGCTACTTCCCTGCCTGCTGATGAGTGACCTGGGGAGCTGCCCAGCTCATGCACTGTAAACACAGCCCTAATTTTCTGGGAAAAGGAGAGAAGTTGAGAACTGGAGAATGAAATGCCTGATGAAGGGCGCGGGCTGGGTGCGTGGTGCTGCCGCCCGTCATGCCAGTGATGTATTGCAGTAACACATCATGGGCTGGTGGCATTCGGTGACTTATGGCTGCAATCTGTCACCAGGCCAGCGCTGCTGGCACCCTACATCAGCAGAGCTCTGGGAAGCACCAGCACAGCAGGACCAGGCAGGGCACAGCAGGCAGGGACAGCTGCCCTCCAGCCACCTGGCTTGGTCAGGACACTGGGGATGGGACAGGGAAGGCACCAAGGGGATGGGGGTGTTTTGTGGTGCTGACCCTGAGCAGCAATGCCTGCTGTGTGGGGAAGGTTCTGGGGGCCAGATACTCATCTCTGTGAGCCAGGGCACACCTTTGCATGGGCTTGCATCCCTGCTTCCACTGTCTTCCAGAGTCTGAAGGAGGCATGGCAAGGATTGGAGGGGGCAAATCATTCTGGGGTGGTTGGTGCAGGAGCAGCTGAGTCTTCCTCCATCAAGGGACACCCAGTGCCCAGCACAGCCAGTGTTCACACTGCAAAACTGACTGGCAGCTGAATGCTTGCATGGGAACTGTCCCTGGGAGTGACCCACTGTGGGCTGGGTGGGCTGGCTGCCCACAGGGCTGTGGGACTGGCATGGAGAGGTGGCACAGCTCAGCACAGAGCCCTGAGGTCTCTCTCAGTGGAGCAGCTGGTTGCTCGTGGGGCTCGTGCTGGGGTGCAGCCTGGAGCAGGACAGCCACGGACTGACTGTGCGGTCAGGCAGGACGGACCCCTGTGGTTCACAGCCTGCTCCCACATGAAGATTCCAGCGAGGAGTGGTGGATGCAGCAGCTTGAGCCAGACTTTGTCCCTGCCCATGCACATGGCAGCTCCCTGGGCTCTCCAGGCTGAGAGGCTGTGAGAAAAGGGGCCTTTTGAGAGCTACAGCAATTTTCCTGGTGAATAGGAGTTGCTGTTCCTGTAACACGAGTTGTTCACACACATGCAGTAATGTCCTGTTTGGGGCTTATGTAATGGGATGGAGGGGCTCCAGTGAGGGACCGACCCCGTGGAGAGGCACTCGCGCCGTCTCGGGCTGGCAGAATGAGCCGGACTTTTCCAGGCCCTGCTGAGATGTTCATTTATAACTCCCACCGTCTGGAAGAAACCTTGCCAATCAAAACACGCCACGGGTTTTCCAACGGGTTAGGAGCACTCCTCTCAAAGAGGGTTTTTGAGGGGGGCCCAGGATATTTGATAGGAGTTAAGCTGTAAAATTAGTTTCAGAGCAGCGGGTTGTCTCCTTCCCAGCACGCTTGGCTGGCGGCTGCGGGAGCATTAACCCCTCACGGCTCTGCTCCCACCCTGCACTGCCAGGGCACCGTGTCCAACCTGCACCACAGGGACACTGTGATCCCTCTGCTCCCATGGCTGGGGACGGCTGGGCCATGTGGATGGTCATGGTGGTGATGTCCTGCTTGTGGCCTCAGCAACTCTCCCCAGGATCTCTGGTGGGATGTCCTGCTCCATGCCCCAAGCTTTTGCTCTGCAGCAGAGTCCTACAGGAACATCTTTACCTGCAAGTCAGGTTGTTCCAGATGTGGTGAATGTACAAACTGACATAGCCACAGGGGAATGGGCTGGCCCCAGCCTTCCCTGTGTGCCTGCATGGAGACAAAAACTGACCCACCCTGAGGCTGCATGGCCCTTGCTGGGGGGGTTGTGGAGCAGTGGGTGATGGAAGAGGGAGCATAGCAAATGCCATTTCCATTGTTGGGAAGCATCAGGAACTATTGGTCTTGCTCTTTATCCTTTTTGAACATTCTTCCTCTCAACCCTCCTGGGTTGCTCAGCCCTGGAGTGAATTTTCCCTTGCAGCTGGCAAAGGCAGGACCTGCAAGGAAGAAGAACCTGGTTTGGAAGAATCTGAGCACCTGAAACACCTCAGCCTGGCATGGGCACTTGCAAAATCCGAGAGCCTGTCTTGGAGTTTAGTTGTGAAACGAATGATCTCTTTGTTTTCTGCTGAATGATAATGAATCACTAGAAACTTGAAACCATTTTAAGGATGAATAAATGACACCTTCTAAGCTCCATGTTTATCTACTATTCTGCTACCAGAGCAATTTCATAGCAGAGCTATCAATGAATTTAATTTACATAATGGTTTATCATATACTTCAATATTTCAAACACACTTCATTAGGCAGCACCACGAGCAGTTCCACACTCTGTGATAGTTCCTGCAAACTTTGCTGTGAAACAGCCTCTCCACTATAACTAATGCTTTAAAAAAGGAGGAAAAAACTCCTCAAATTCCCTAGAGCTGGGTTCAAGCAGCTTTTCCTGCTCTGCTTGCACAGAAGGGGCTGCCAGTGGGTGGGGGACTGATGTGGGGACAGTGTTGGGGGGGACAGCAGGAGGGGGACAGTGGTGGGTGTGCAGCAGTGCGGGGTCTGTGTGCCACAGTCTCCATCTGCCTGTGAGGTTCCAGTGACAGGGAGAGTGTCACCAGCCTGGGACCAGGATCGGTCCCCTCCCGAGGGGAAGGGAGCCGCTCTCGGAGGGCACAGCCAGCGTTCGGCGTCAACAGCGGCCCCAGCGACGTTTCACTGAAAGAAAGCTAAAAAAAGGAATTGCTCCAACTTCCAGGGGGCCTTACCGAGCAGCTCAGCCATCCTTGGGAGCTGTGTTCCTGCCACAAACACCGGCCGTGGGAGGGAACGGTGTGTTTTGTAGGGCAAATGAAGTGTCTGCTGCAGGCAGGCGGGAACGTGCGGTCCATGCAGTGCCGGGTGCCCATCCCGTTCCTGCTGCCCCCAGCCTATTCCTGCGGCTGCCATCCTATTCCTACTGCCCCCATCCTACTCCTGCTGCTCCCATCCCGTTCCTGCTGCTGCCATCCTATTCCTACTGCTCCCATCCTATTCCTGCTGTCCCCATCCCTCTCCTGCTGTCCCTATTCCGTTCCTGCTGCCCCTATCCCGCTCCTGCTGCCCCCGTCCTATTCCTGTTGTCCTCATCCTGCTCCCGCTGTCCCCATCCTATTCCTCCTGTCCCCATCCCGTTCCTGCCGTCCCCATGCCGTTCCTGCTGTCCCCATCCCTCTCCTGCTGCTCCCATCCTATTCCTACTGCCCCCATCCCGTTCCTGCTGCTCCCATCCTATTCCTGCTGTCCCCATCCTATTCCTGCTGCTCCCATCCCGTTCCTGCTGTCCCCATCCCTCTCCTGCTGTCCTCATCCCGTTCCTGCCGCCCCCATCCCGCTCCTGCCGCCCCCATCCCGCCGGTGCCGCAGCCGGGTGAGCCGCAGGCTGCCGGCAGTGCCTGGCACGGCGCTGCCAGGCTGAGCGCTGCCTTTCCCCTGTGAGCGTGTGCAGCACGTGTGTCACATTTCCGATAGCATCCTCTTACATAATTTACAGCAAGGATAACATAAAGGTTATTTTAAAAAATAAAACAACCTCCTTTACATTTATTAAATTTGCTGGAGCATCCCATATGCACCTTTGCAAACTCCAGGATTACCCACAGGGGTCTGATCTGCATGTCACATTAGGCAGATGGAATATTTTATTTATTCCACCTAGGTTGTAATGGAGAATTTAAACCATTTGCTGCAACACGTTTGTGTTCCAGGAAACGGTGTTGGATGCTGCTGAGTGCCCTGACACACTTGTGGACCTTAAACATATGAGATTGTTGGGAACGTGCAGCTCAGAGCAGCTACTCCTTGGTAAACATTTTTGCAGCAATATAAAGCAATTCTAGTGCTGCCAAATATATTAATTTTTTACTCCAGCTCCTATTCTTTGTTAAAAATAGGGTTTTACTTACAAGAATCTTTGGGGTTTGGTTTATTAAGTTTTGCATTAAACTGAATTTCACAATTTGACCATTAAAGCCATTGCAAGGGATAGACGTGAAGAACCTTTGACCATTGAGCAGTGTCTTCTTGCCTTTTAGTAGCCTGTCTGTGGAGTGTATTAAAGATTCAGCTGTGCTCTGATAAGAATCATGAAGGATGTATATGTTTGCATTGTTTTTGGCAAGAAACATCCAAATGATCTGTATTTATTATATAAAATTGATTTTTTTGGCATGCATGCTATTTTTCATGGATTTTGGCCTCGTACCAACACAAACAGGGCGATCTTGAGCAAAACCATGCATTTCTAAGGCTCTGTTTGGAGAATTTTTAAAAGAATCCGAGGTCATGGATTTGTCTGTGAATTTACCCTCCCTGCAATAGCAGCAGTGGTGGAAAACCACATTTCCAGCATGGCTTTAAGGTATCGGTTGCTGTTCAGATTTCATCAAGGTTTGCAGCTGATCTTTGCAAGGGGAGCTCTGGGAGCTCAGGCTGGGGAGGACTGGGAGGGGCAGGTGCTGTGTGGGGACAGGAGCTACTCACCAGTGCCAGCACAGAATCACAGAATGGTTTGTGTGAAGGGACCTTAAAGCCCATCCAGCTCCAACCCCTTGCCATGGACTGCAACACCTTCCACTATCCCAGGATGCTCCAAACCCTGTCCAACCTGGCCTTGAACACTTCCAGGGATGGGGCAGCCATCACCTCATGTCTCAGCTTCTGCTGCCAAGAGGTTCCTCTTGTGTAGAGAGGGATGAATTGCTCTGCCAGAGCTGTCTCCTCCAGGGACCTGCACAAGCCAGGGGTTTCTACCACCAAGAGCATTGTGGTGGCTCAGGGAGCTGTCAGAGGATGCCATGAGAAGGACCCTGGCTGGAAAAGCTCCTTTAAACTCCTCTCTGAATTGCAGAGATATTGACACCACAGTCTGCAGGCCAGGCCCTGTGGAGCCATTCTGGGAAGGACAGAGTGATGTCCCCTGTGCCACCAACGCTGTTGAGTTCAGTGTCAGCCATCCATGCAGAGGTTGGGGATTTGGTGGCACCATCAGCACTGGAGATCAGATGGACCTGGATGGACCTGCCAGAGCTGCCCTTCCCTGGGTGTCAGGAGGACCTGATGGGATCCTGGGGTCTGAGCAGGTTAAATCTGTTCTTCAAAGAAGAGCAAATGCCCGTCCATGGCAGGGTTTGGTTCGAGCATGGGACAGCGCATGTCACCTGCAGTGTCCAGCCTGGGGGCCCTGGTTTGTCACTGGAGAGCTGCCCCAGCCACCTCCCCTCCCCTCAGCCGTTCACCCCCCGGAGCAGGAGCAGCTCCCAGCCCGCGGCAGTTTCCGCTCGCCGCTCCCAGAGACACCAGGCTGGAGCCCGCAGCCACTTCCCCTGCAGATGATGGCTATTTTGGTTCCACAGGTGGTGTTAATATATTCCTCTTCAGACTGCACTTCCTTGCACAGCCGAGTACAATGTAAATAACTCAGTTGTCGTTTAAAAGGGAAGGAGGACTTGAAGAGGCAGAAACACCCCAGGCTGAGATTTCAGCCACGGCATAGATCACAGACATCTCATACTCCTCTGTTAATGTCACTTTATTCTGCCAGCTCCAGAAAGCTGCTGAGGACATGAGGATTGTCAGTGAGGAAAGACCCTGCAGGTACTTGGGCTGCTGTCCCACATGAGTCTGCCAGAGCTGTCAGGCCCCCAAAACCAGCGTGCCTCAGCCCAGCGGGGTGGGGGTGATGGGGCAGACAGGTCAGGGCATGGATAGAATCCTCAGGGTGCTGCCCTGGGACCTGCTGGCGTTTGGAGGCTTAATCACAACTTCTCCACACTTTGTGCTGGGTGCTAAATGAACAGCAGTACCTTATAATGCCCTGTCCCAGCCCTGCCCCTTCTCACTCAAATCCCAGGAGCAGGGTCTGATTGATTTTGACAGAAACCAATTAGGGGAAAATCCCAGATCAGGAGGGGATTGGGTGTTAGGGAGCAGCTCACTCCTCCGGGAAGGGCAGTGAGGGGGTCCCTGCTGGTGGCTGGTCCAGGGGCTTGGCAGCATCACCCCCAGCTCTGCTCCCTCCAACCAGAGCCCCTCAGCTCCAGACACGTCAATATTAACCTTTTTGAATTTGCTTCTCTCTGTGTTTTTCTCTTGTTTTAAGGAAAGCCAAAGTGAGAGAGTTCACAGACCACTCAGACTTGAAGGATGTGCTTGTCCATGGAGGAGATCAGAAAAGGGAACGTGGAACTCTGGAAGTTGACTCCTACCACCCCCCCACCAGAACTGCGATTAAAATCCTGTGACCCTTTGTGTGAAGATGTTCAGTAAAGCAAAGTGTTGGTTAAAAACTCGACACACTTTTGCTCTGAGCCTTGCTTTGAACCATCCACCCTTTGGGATTTTCTCAGTAAGTGTAAGGGACACACTTTGGATGGAAATGGTGACCTAACTGCAGGGAGAATCCAGGGGTTCTTTGGAAAGGTGCTGTACAAAAAAGGTACTGGCTGGGGTGGAGGCCATGCAGCCTCAGCTTATTTCTAAACATTCCTCAGAGGAAGGCTTCTCTTGCAATTCATGATGATAAAAATACAACTTGTATGTCTTGAAAAACTCTGTTGAACCTGGAAAACAGCCCTCCCGGAGACTCTGAGCTCTTGCCTTTCAGAACATTGTTTGTGGAGATAAAAATATTTCTGCCACACTTGTCACATATATTTGAAAAACATATTAATCATTTAAACAAATATTAGCTCCGAAAGCCTATAAATACATTCACTGGGAGGAATATACCCTTTGTTGTAATATTACAATGAAAAATATGCTAATATAGTTGCCTAATTGCTCATGTTTGAATAACCTCTTTTGTGACAATAAATGTTTGTGGCAGCATCATTCAAACACGAAATGGAGAATCTGGTGCCAGTGCGGATTACGTGTGCTGCTGCCACCGCTCCTGATGTGAGAGGAAAAGTGTCTCTTCCCCCGTGTCTGGGAGCTGGTGTGGCTGCAGAGCAGACGTCACGGTGGATATCATCAGCCTGGCGCCGTGCCCGGGCCCAGCAGCGCAGCACGGGCAGGGATGTGGGACCAGCTGCTGCTCCTGGCTCCGGGCACGTGGGTGAGGCGCTCAGAGCCCTGGGTGAGCAGTGCAGATCCAGAACCAGTGCTGACAGCTGGGAAGATCCAAAACTTCGCCGTGTTTGGCTGCAAAGCAGACTCACCGTGAGTGCCTGGGCAGCAGAGGCGGGGTGCAGGTCAGGGGCTGCTCGCTGCCAGCCGGGCGCTGCCCGGGGCTGAGCTGCCCCTCGTGTGCCAGCCTCGCCTCGCTGTGGCCACTCAGGAAACCTCCCCCAGGAAGAACCTGGGGTTGGTTTTATGCTTCCCTTTCCTCTGTTGCTGCCTGCATTTGCAGCAGGCTGTTGGATTTACAGAGGAGGCTCTGGAGGGTGACACAGGGATGAAGCCCTGGTGAGGTGAGACCTGGCTTCTGGGGACCTGCCCTGAAGCAAAGTGCAGGTGTCTCTGAGCACAACCTGTTTAAGCAGCTTCTCAGCTGTAGTTTGTGCTGGTGGGTTTCTCAGTGACATCATTCCCCCCTCTCCTTTTTGGCCCTGTTGGCCTCATTGGCACGTCACTGGCTGCTGAGACTTTTGGTCAATGAAACCCTCTGCACTGACTCCTGGGCGCTGGGCAGAGGCACTGGGGGGCTTTGTGTACAAATTCAGTGATTCTGTTTATCCTTTTTAGCCTGACTGCACCTTAAGAGTTTAAATAGCAACAACAGAAGGGAGAATATTCGCAGACTCTGTGTGTCACAGACTCACTTTCCAGAACCCCTCCTGCCCTTTCCCAAGGGATGCCCTGTGCTGGGAGCCAACCCTGCAGTGCCATGTGGCACATCCTGGCTGTGCTGGCACAGTGGGAGCAGTGCCAGCTGCCCAAGCACCCTTTATGTTCCTGATTCTCATGGCCCCTGGCTCATGGAGATGGAGATCTGGGCTCTCTGGTTACAGCTGGGGCTTTGGGTCTGGCTGTGAGCTGTTTGTCACATCCTCTGGCTCCATGGCATCATGGAGGCTGGTTTTGGTGTCTGGCACTGGTGGAAATCCCTGTGCACAGACACAAGTGGGGAGGTTATTGTAGTTTGGCAGGAGCTGATGTCCACAGCAGCGTTCCTCAAAAGGGAATTGGCTCTCAGAAAGAGAGATCTGGCTCAGTAAGGAGTTATCTCCCTGTACATTATCCACTACTCCTAGTCTGGGGATGAAGGGAGGTCTCTCTCCTACCCCTCCTCTGCCTTCAGCAACACTGAGAATGAGGAAGACTTAAACATAACAGCAATGAAGGAAAATATGGTAAAGTCCTCTTGAAATTCCCATCAAACTCAATTAGCAGGGCGATGATACACCTAAACAACTGCAATGGGTTGACTTTTTATGCTTTGCTGGAGAGCTTCCAAGTTGATAATTAAATTGCACCGGGCTGCAAGATAAGTGGCTGTGAGTGTCTCTGTGCAGCAGCTTTGGAGGTGGATGGCCAAAGGCAGGGACAGTCCCCAGCCAGGAGCTCCATGGCACCAAACCCTCACCCTGTGCTCTCTACCTGTGCACAGCCAGGTGGAAAAGTGCTTCCTGAAGGGCTGGGCTGGGCATTGGTCAGCTTCTGGCTGGAGCAGCAGGTCTGGCAGGTGGGGGTTGCAGGAATTTCTGGGATGCCATGAGAGCACACTGAAACAAACACACAACCACCAGTAACAGGGGTGAGATAAACCTGGTGAGGTTGGAAGGGTTCATTAGGGCTGTCCCTGCCTGGGGGAACTGGCAGAGCTGTGCTCACTGTGAGCCAAGGGCTGGGAAAGGCTTCTGCTCTCCTCCCCGTGTGCTTGTGGTGGACTTGTAGAGCAGGATGATGCTTTTTGTAACAAACACTTTGCTTTCCAAAAAATGTACTTCTGGGATGAGTGACAATATTTGTTAATGTGGATTTAATCTGGTGACTAGCAGGACAAAATGAAAAGTGAAAGGGGTATTTTTGGCAAAACAAAGGCTTGGTTTCAGCTTTGTCAAGATGAAGCATTTGAGCCTTCTGTTCTGGAAAGATGCTCCGCTCTGAGATGAAATTCGGTTTGATCAACAAAAGGAAAGGAGTGGGAAGGAAAGGCAGTGTCCAGACCTCATGAAGCAGGTAAAACCCTTGAGTGGCTGGTCAGGAGGTTGTGAATGGGACAGTGACAGCATCTGCCTCAGTGCAGAGGCCCAGGTGCTTAAAAATAAATACCTGAGATACAAAGAGGTGGCTGCCAGGGGGCTACAGCTGGGCTGCCTCCCTCTGCCAGCCTCCACCTGCACTGAGGGTAATGCTCAAAGCAGAGACCCCCCTACCAGCAGCCGAGGGTGGATGGGAGCAGAGCTGGTGTGGGTGGGGGGATGAGAGGGCACTCCACAGGTGTGAGCTCACCTTGGAGACATCCAGACCTGGCCAGGTCCCTCTCGTTCCTCTGAGGCATTCCTCTCTGCTGGTACTGCAGCCAGGCTCCTGCATCCAGCACATTCTCACTGCTCTCCTTTGTGCCCCGATGCTCCAAGGCCCCATCTGTTATTCTCCTGTTAATCCTGCTCCCCCTGCTTGCTCCCTTCTCTTTGACTCTGAGACCCAAGAGTTCAGCTCAGCATGGTGAACGTTGTCTGAGTGTGGCGTCTCATCTTGCACGTTTGGGTAAGTCAGCCGTGGAATTATCCTATAATGTGGAAATCATACAATTTCTCTCTGATCTTCCCTGAGCTGAGCATTTCATCTCACTTCTACCAAATGCAGCATGACTAAATAGGCAAGAAAGGGATTTGAGCCCTTTTGTTACTTAAAATGTGAATTAGATGTTCCTGAGGGAAGTTTGTGCCGCATTTGCAAGTTAAAAATGCATCAATTATCTGTACATGGACCCCTTCCCGAGCGATGGAGGAGCAGGGCTGGTGCCTTCAGAGGACCCACCACCCACAGAGGCTCTTGCTTGCAGGTGGCATCCTGTGTTCTAGGTGAAATGCATCCTCCTGCTCAAAGGAGGGCTGACTTTGAAGTCAGGTCTGACTTCCCAGCTCGAGCAGGTTGTCCTGGGCCTTTTTTCCAGGTGAGTTGTGAATATTTTCAGGGATGGAGAATCCACAGCCTTTGCTTCAGCACCAAATAACTCTCACGGTGAAGGCCTGCTACGTTCAACTGGAATTCTGCTTTCCATGCAAACTGCACTCACAGAGAAGCAGTTGATGTTTTGAGGAGCAATGTTGTCCCACAGAAAAAAATAGCCCAGGCTTCCCCTGCCTGTCCTTCTGCAGCCGGGTCTGAGCTGCCTGTGTGATTTTGGGGGAGCTGTGCCCTGTTTCCCTGGCACCCCAGTCCCACCCTGTGGGAGCTCCCATGGGTGTCCAGAGCTGCTGCTGCACAAACAGAAGTATTTCCTGGGCTGACTCCACGTGCTGAATATCCCTGGGTTTGGTTTGGGGCAGGAGCCTTCACACCCGAGGTTTTGCCTCGCAGCCATGTCTTGTTGGCTGGATGAGTGTGTGAGAATGTGCAGCTGCAGGCTCTTCGTGGGATGTGTTCCTGCTCTGGATCTTCTTTTGGGACTTGGAGTTAATTAAGGAGTTGGAAGGAGCCCTGGATAATTTAGAGGACAGTCCACATGGTCTGAGCAGCAGCTCAAAGCAGGGCATGGGAAGGAATAACCGAAGGCATTGGAATGTAAGCCAAGGGATTGTTCTCTAGGTAACAAATACAAGCTCAGGAATTTGGGCCCATTTTTACTTAACATCCATTATTTTGGTGCAAAATATACAAGTTCTTCAATGTGAATGTTTTGGATCCTCCGAGTTGCAGAAGCAATGGCAAAGCCCTGAGTCTAAGGTGGTTTGGGTTGACTTCTTACGCATTTTCTCCCAGGATTAGAGACAACCCTCTTGCTGAAGAATGCTCCAGGCTGCCAGTGCTGCTGAAGAACAAGGGTGACCTGTGCTGGTGTTTGCAGGACAGAATAATGGGCATTTGCCCCAGAATGATCCCTGCATTAAGCAGAGTGTATTACATTCCATGTATAATCCAAAACATGGACTCTCCCTGCAGCATTGCTGTGGCACCGAGATGCAGAGCTGTGGCAGTTCTGCATGTGATGGGAATTTGCATCCTGGATCCATAATTACAGGGCAGTGATCTCCTCACAGGCAACACTGGTCACTCCTTAAATTACACAGGGCAAAAATACCAAGGTGCCAATAATTATTTCCAGTGAAGCCACATGTGCTTTTCCTGGGAGCCAAAGCTGCAGTGCTGCTGGAGCAGAGCAGGAGTGTCTTGGGTGTCAGAGACAAGCACCCACAGTGTCCCCAGCACTGCTGAACATTTCCTCAGGCACAAACCCACTTTTCACACCAGCACTGTAGCCCCTCGTCCAACCTTCTCCAAGTGTCACATCTTGTTTGTGCTCAAGCCTCTGGTGACAACATCCCTCTGGATAAATATTGTCTGACTGACCTCTTGCTTGTGAATACTTTGTCCTTAATGCTGTACTTGAATTTTCCCTTTTCTGTTTTAAGGCTCTTAATCTTTCATGCCAAAATCTTTGTCCCTTTCCTGTTTTGGGCTAGCCTCCTGTTACTCTGCTGCTTCTGGGTTGTTCTTGTGTGACACCCCGAGCAACCACTGCCTGAAGAATCCTGGCTGCAACATCTTTTGGGGAATGGGATGTTTTTCCAAAGCCCTCTGTGATGAGCAGCCAGATGTTCAAAGATGTGGGAACTGTGAACAGGACTTGCAGCTGCCAAGGGAGAGGGGTTGGATGCTGCACCTTCAGCCTGGTGGGAGGGGGAGGCAGGCAGGCTCTGCAGCGAACTCAACTCATCCTGCAGTGGGGCTGAGTCAGCTCCTGGGCAGGAGAGGCTCACCTGAGTGTGGCCACTCAGAAATCCCCCCAAAATGCAAGCAGCAGTGTGCCCAGCCTTTTCCTGGGCACTATTCCCACTCCCTTGGTTTGCTCTGTGTGTGACAAAGTCCCCCAGTGAGGTGGTGCTGCTCAGGGGTTTGGTGTTGTCTCTGTTGGCACATCCTGGGGTTCCAGCTGTGCTGGGGGGTGCTGGTGTTGGAGCCTATCTCCATCCCACAGCTGGGTTATGGGGACATGGGTGTCACCTACCCTGAGGGAGAGCTGGGATCCCAGCTGCCTGCCAGGCGGGGATCCAGGTGCTGGGGAAGCAGGAGGTTTCTCCAGAGCCCCACAGTGAAGGCTGTGCCTTCCTGCCCGCCCAGCTGTGAGGCTCTGCAGTCACTGGGAAGGATCCCAGCTGCTGGAAGTGACAATTTGACTCAACAAGCTGAATAGGGAGCTCTTCCCAGTTCCAAACACTCTTTCTTGAGATGAAAAAGGTTAAAGAAACCCAGCTGCTTTCTGAGTGCAGCTGAGCTGGAGGGTGGGATAAAAGTTCCCTGGAATGGGAGGGAATTAGCAACATTTTGTCTGCCTTTCTGGAAAAACTCTCTGGCAGTGTTATCTCTAAACAAACACAATTGGTGTGGGGAACAAGCATTGGGGTATCTTCAGCTCTCTCTCAGTGCCCTGGGCTCTTGGCACTCACCACAGTCAGGGGTGACAGCCCCAGCAGAATTCCGGGTTCAGTTCCTGGAATCACTGGCTGTGATGAGATGTCAGTTTTCTTTAAAAGGAAATGGTTTCTGAGAGCTCTGCTCCCAGATTCTCCTAAGGAGACCCGGTCCTGATCTCTTGAAGTGGCTGCACACAGGGAAGCCCTGACTGCTTCCAATGGTGAAGCACAGAACGAGTTGCACACTGGAAATTTAAACCAACATTGATTTTCGTTGTGTCCCTTTAAACCTGATCTAGATAGAGTTGCACAGAGAACTCCTGGGACAGAATTGCTACCACCTAATTGATTTTGATTTTATTTTCACTGCAGCAGTGTAATTATGAAAGCCAGCCGTAATTATTGAAACACAACTAGAAGTATTTCATTATTAAAATACCCCTATGACTTATTATTAATTCATTAAATAAATTTGGATTATATCCCTCAATAATTAATGCACTGAAGTTTATTCTGTGAACTCTTCCTTTTACTCATAATGTGTCAGCTGTTGGTATTAAAGGGAAAAAATTCCCACCGAAGTATCAGAAAAAACAGACAACTCATTATGAAGGGAAGTGGGACCAGGGGGCTTTGGTCTGGTTTGAAATGGGTCTCGTGGGAAACAGTGGAGCTGGGTTGAGTCTGTGCAGCTCAGCATTCATTTGGGAAACTTTCCTGCAGATCCTGAAGTGCTGCTCAGACTTTGTCTGCGCAGTGAACATGGATGGTGCCTCAAGTGCTGCAAGGGGAGGGGGCTTGGAGGCTTCTGGGGAGGGGGACATTGCTGGCAGAGAGGGAACTGTTTTCCTGGAACAGGGAGAATTTGGGCCAGTGCTGCAGGGTCGGGTCTTGTGGTTTTCCCTCCTGCATCCCCTGCTCGGGTGACAGGGTGAGCGAGGTCATGTCCCTGCTCCTGGTTTGGCTTTCAGGGAACTGAGGTCTCCCAGCAATTCAGAGGCTGCTGCCAATCCAGGGGCTGTGCTGGGCTGTCCTGGGGGCAGGACATGTGGGTGTCCATCCCAGCTCTGTGCATGCATCTCACCCCCAATCTCTCTGGCAGCACCAGAATTCTCCAGATGGGATTCTCTCCCTCCAGCTGCAGGATCCCCAAACTGTTCCCAGTTGCAGTCCTGGATCCAGGCAGAATTATGTGCCTGGATGGAGCAAACCCAGGGCTTTAGGGATTTACTTAGCTTTGATGGGGCTCCTCTGCCCAGGAAGCACTGGGATCCCTCAGCAGAGCACATCTGTAATGGCATCACTCCCCAGCTGTGCTCCCAGGAAGGCTTCACTGGTGATGCTGGCACGGGATGAGTCTGAAAGACTCAGCTTTCCCACTCAGCACATCTGTGTTTCACACATTGCATTGAATGGGTGTTTATAGGGAAAAACAGACAAAAACATTGACTGAAGAAATGTATTGATCCAGAATCTGCACTTGTGCTGTAGAACTTGAGTCAAGATGGGGGAGACATTTCAGTGGATTAGTTGTCACTGGATGCTGGGAAGTCTGTGTGATGTATCCTGCTCAGGATTAAGGTAAGATGCAGGTGTTTTGATGGTGGAAGAGCTCTCCAACTGCTCAGGTTGTCACACCCTCTTCCAGGGGATGGACAGTCTGAGCAGAATCACAGCATTACCAGCTCTGCCTGGTCTCAGGAACTGTCTTTTCCTCCATTTCCTTCTGTCAGACTGAACTTCTTTTGGTCTCTGCCTCTCCTTTGGAACCTTTCTCAGAGCCTCGTTTCTGTAGAAGGAGTTCTGTCCTCTCACCCCAGCATCCCAATTGTCCCTTTTCTATCCTTGCTTCCTGCACTGGGGATGGAATGGGCTCTGGTTTATTCCTCATGATTTGTGCTGTCATGGATGGCGGAATTTGTTCTCAGGCTGATACCCCAGTGATCCTCTGCCCTTTTTCTCTCCTTCCTTTCCCTTTCCTGGCATGTGTCTCTCAAGGACAGCCCTCAATGGTGCCAGAGCCAGCCCCACCACCATCTCCCTGAGCTGGGTCCCCCTGGGACGTGGGACCTGGGCTGGAGGCAGCGCTGGTGGCAGAAAATGGCTTGGGAGGAGTCACTGATGCTAGAAATTTAACCTGATTTTTGTTTGTAAAGAAATCCTCATCAGCACCTGATGTTAGGAGCAATCTTGTGCTTTCCCAGCCTCCCTCACATTTCCTTCACCGTGGAGTTTAATTATCAAACAGTGCTGCAGAGCAGCACTGTGGTTCCCGCTCCAGAACACTCCTTTTCCAGCATCCTGCGATTCTCTCCGACCTCAGAGGGTAAAGCACTTAAGTTGCCCTTGAAGACAAAAAGAAAAAGTCTTGTTTGAGGTGAAGCCAGTATCTATCCAATTTTCAGCTGCCGTCACATCGAAATGAGAAATCTGAGGCAGAGCCAGGCACAAATAGCTGATAACAGACTTTCAGGTGCACCTCTTCACTTATCGCTTCTGGGGTCACCTCTGTTTCTAAAGACTTGTTTTCCTTAAAAAAAGATTGCTTAGGACATTTAACCGTGTGGTGTGATAACAAAGCCCTGCGAGGCGTTACTTCTGTGCCTGGGCTGCTGCAGAGATGCTGGTGTTCCTGAGTGTGTTTCTGGGATGGTTCCATGGATGGGATTGGATGGAGCTGGAGCAGCTGAGCCTTCCCTGGGTGCTCCATCGCTGCTGCCTGGGCATTGCTGGATGGTGGTGTCTGTGACACACAGGCAGCTCCTTGCTCCTACCCAGGTGCACATCTCTTCCCTCCACTGTGAATTCTCCTCTCCCATACCCCCTTGGGATGGATCTGACCCTCCTGAGGGCCCACAGCAAGCCCAGCCCAGCACAGGAGAGAGTTCTGGACCAACAGAGGCACAATTTGTTCAGAAACTGGGCGTTTGGCATGTACAGAGAGCTGCACACAGACTGGCGCACAGATTTGTTTAGCAAACAATAACCTGTGTTTTGTGCATGAATAAATAATTAACCTTATTTAAAAGAAGAAAAAACCCCAAGTTTTGCTGTCTGCAAATATCTCTCTCCCTTTCTGGGCTCGGCATTGTCCCTGGGCCCCTCGGGAGTGTGTCCTGTGGTGCAGGAGGTGGCACCTCTGGCACTGCCCTTTGCCAGCACTCGTCACCGAGTGGACGCAGTGCCCAGCAGAGTTCCCCTGTTCCCCCTCTGAGTGCTGCTGCCAGATTCACATCCCAGTTGGAGGCTTGTGTTGGCTGCCTGGATGCTCCCGTGGCTGCTGCTGAGAGCAGGGCAGCAGACACCCCCCGACACCTTCCCCCCTCGGCTGCTGGCTCCATTCTCACACTCCAGCACAATGGTTTTCTGTGCTGCATTTCCTCATCTCTGCTCTAGCCCAGATTTCTGTGGAACAAGCAAAGCCTTTCTCCCATCTGCTCATGAGATCATTCCTTCATCTGAACAATCCAGCTCTGAGGAAGCTTTTGTGGACAGCCAGCCTCCAAGCACTCTGTTGTGCTCCACCATTTCTGCTCCTGCACTTAATTAGACTCATGAAATGCGGTGGGTACAGGACATGTGTCAAGGTGCTGCAGCTTTGCTTGGCTGAGTGAGGCATTCCCAGCTCCACAAGCACATGGCCCAGCAAAATACGTTGCTCCTGGCCTGGGGACTGAGTCCTGCCTCAAGCCAGCCCAGCACCACAAGGGCTCAAACTCCCTCCAATTTGTGTCATATTTCCCCTGTCTGCTACTGATCTGGCTGTTCAGGCTTCTGCCTCCCCAAGGCTTTACGTTAGGAATTGGCGTTTTGTAGCTGAGGACTCTGCGGGTTGGGTGTGGTGGGCTCTTTCCACTGAGGAATGAGCTCTGAAGGAGCAGACAGGACCCCTGGGAGTTCAGCACGGGGAGGGAGGCCAGCAAGTCCTTCACTTGCTGGGGAGTCACCACACCCACCAAACCATGTGCTGGAACAGCAGGCGTGGAACTCGGAGACCAACATGCACCTTCCTGTGCCAGGGAATGAGCCTATGTATTTGTGGAATTACTGAGCACTGGATAGCCCCTTGGTGCTGCATAGTTCACAAGAAAATATTCTGCCATTGTTCTCCCAGAGCTGATCCTGCTCTGTCTCTTGCTGATGGGGCGAAGGAGACACTAAGGTAACTCCAGTGGTTGCTGGATATCATTGAACAGCACCAGGTGGAGGAGGGTGCTGAGCCTTGGGCGCAGCTGGTGTCTGCAGCAGGCCTTGCCTACAGTTCCTGGGCTGCCCCTCCACCATCTTTCATCCTCTTCCACTTCAGAACTGTTTCTCTTCAGTGTCAAGGAATAACTCTAGGAAAGGACCCCCAGATCCCAACCTAATTGGGGATGAATGGGGTAAGAGAAACAGGAGGAATTTAGGTAATGTGTGACTTAAAGAAGGAGAGCCAAGAATGTCATCCTTGGAGAAGGAAAGGAGAACTCGCAAGTGTTTTCATGCTGTTGTTATTTTCTATATGTGTTTTAAGACAGGTTTGGCTCCTGCCCAGACCTCCCCTGTTACAGCACACGTACGTTCAGCCCATAGCTTGGCTCCAGCCCTTGACCTGGAGAAAAGGCCTCACTGATTGTAGCAATGACCACCCCCCTTATTTCACCTTCAGAGTCCAAGCTCCTCCTGCCAGTGGCATCAAGTTTCCTTATTCCTCTAATATCCTTTTTCTTCCCAGTCAGACATCTTCTTGTTTTCTGTGTCACTTGGAAGCCAGGTGTCACTCCATGGACTCAAGAGAACCCTGAGTCTCTTGAAGGTGAGGATAGTGGAGACACACCACAGCAAAGTGCATCTTCAGCTGCACAGTGAAGTGTTGGGTGCCAATGGCAGGTGGGGTGTCTCTCCATCCAGCAACCATGGCACCACTTCCAGTGCTGGCAGAGGGGCAGTGTCCAGCTACTGTCCCCACAGCTAACCCTGACCTGGCATCTCCCCCAGTGTTGGTCACAGAGCCTCACAGGCTTGGCATTATTGTTGAGTTCCAAATAGTGACCAGGCTCCAGGCAGAGCTGCTTCTTCATTCCATCATCCCCCAGTTTCCAGGGCCAAATCCGAGTCAGAGAAAAGGATCCTCCATCTGCGCCTTGGCAAACGCGCAGATGCAAGCCCAGATGGCAGCTCCCACTCTGCCGTACCTTCTCCCTGTTCTTTTCATGGTGCCGGAGCCTTCTTCGGAATCAGATGCTGAGCATGTGTTCACTGGTTGTGTGTAGGGATTGGAGCTCCTGTTTCAGCACAGGGACGGGATGGGAGGGCAATCATTGGTGATGATTGCTAATTTGAATAGTTGGGGTTTTTTAGCTCCGGCATTGACACATCTACCTTTGAATATGAAACAAGGCCATGGCATGGCAGCTTGCCAGAGGATTTTGACACCAGTGCAGCACATTGCTCTGGACTAGCCAGGCTGGTCTTGGTACAGGCTGGTCTGTGATCCAGCCTGGCTCAACCCTGCTCTGTGGTAAGGACATGGCAAAATGTCCTGGGAGTGCTGGAGCAGATCTCCTGCCGATGCTGCACCTCTGGGTGGCCAGGACACCCTGGGAGCCAGAGCAATTATCCGGCTAATTCCTGTCGCGGAGCAAGGCGGGCGCAGCGCCTCACAGGCTGCTTCCATCGCTCTGGCACTTGCCAGAGAAATGCTACTGATCCCTTGCCAAGGGCGATCCCTCCTGCAGCTGGGCCGTGCCCGTGCCAGGCCAGCCCATCCCAGCGGCCAGGGACGCGCTGGAGCGCTGGAACGCGGATGCCCTGCTCCGGCTGGCGTCAGCCAGGGACATCTCTGACCCCCCTGCCAGCCCCCAGGGAAGGGAATACCTGTCAGCCTGCCAGAGCCCTCAGATGTCTCTTTCTTATGGAGAAGATTTTGGGATAAAAGGTTCAGTCTAATTTATTCCATCAGTGTAACAGTTAAGGATTCAATTCCAATATTGAAAACAGCTTTGCCAAAAAGCAGCGAGGGGAAGGCAGTGAAGACTGGCTAAGCTCAGTGTGCTCTGTGACCCTCGCTGCCCCTGCCCCAGTGGCTTGCTGGCTCTGGGGTCCTGCTGTCGCCCCTTTTGACATGGGGTTTTTTTCCCCCTCCAAAACACAGAGCTGGTTTCTGTCACTATTTCCATCAGAGGGAATTCTCCCTCCCTGTGCTTCAGCCTCTCCCTCCCCTGGAGACCAGCTCCTCAAATTGGCCACTGCATAGTCCAAGTTCTTGCAGAACTGGAGAAGATTCCCATCCTCTTGTTTTTATCCTTGTGCTCCAATACATGGAGAAAAAAGAAAAATAAATTCTATTTTTGAGACAGGCGAATCACCGAGGAACTTTAGCAAAGGTGAGGGAGTGCTGGGAGCTGTTGCTGGGAATCTGGGCCCAGGCACTTCTGGTGTTGGAGGAAGGAAAGAGAGAGGCTGGGGAGAGGAGCTGTGGCTGGATGAGTGAGCACAAAAGTGGATGTGTGGGAGAGCTTGGGACAAACCCCAGTGCGGGAGGCACTGAGGGTTGGGACCTACTGGGGGTGGCTGGTGCTCCCACTGCCAGTGTCTGCCCGTGAGGTTTGCACATCATACTTCTGGACCAGTGGCCCCTCTTGGAGATCAGGGACGTGGCTGTGCCTGCTGGACTCCAGCCTGTGGATTACAGGCTTCCAGGAGCACCAAATTCCTCCAATTTAAATAAACAAATGCTGAGGATAGGGCTTTGTAATTGAAATGCTGAGAGATGCTTTCTGCTGGCATAGGAGGGTGCAGTGCTGTAATAAGCCATCCCTCCCTGGCGCTGGGAGTTATTGAGGTTGCTCCACATCTATGACAGTTTAATCAGATCCTGAAAATCAGGGACATTATATTTTGCACCTGCTCATGGAAAAAAAAAAAAAATAATGATGCGGCTCCCCATCATGGATCTTTTATGCACAAGGCAGGCTCCCGAGAGCACATCATCCAGAGGGGAAATGGAATTACACCACAGATGAAGACTAAGCCCAGAGTGTGGCTGAATGTCACACTGGGTGGAAAAAGAGCAGCTCTTCTCTCCTCTATCCAGCCTCTACAAATGAAAAGCAGGGGAAATTTGTGAAGGTTCTTCCAGGGAAGAAAGGAAACTGCAAGATCCAGATACACTGGGAGATTTTTAAAAGAGTATTTTGGAGATAAGTTGCCCTCAAGATGACCAGGGCACAGGGATGATACATTTGCTTCTTTTTGCTTGTCTAATCCTGGTATGTGAGAGCATCCTTGCTGAGTTTGTGCATTTACCTCTCCCATTGTCAGTGCTTAAAACGCATGAAAAATACAGCCAGGAGCTTGAAATACAAATCCCTTCACTTATAAGTGGCCTTAACATCTGTGAAAAGCTTCGAGTCCTTAGACAAGAAGCAAAATAATGGATTTACTTTTGATTTCTAAAACACCACCCAGAGGTGAGGAGTGAATTCCACAGAAATCAGAATGGATTTGCTTTCTTTTTCCTGCAGAAGAGCAAAAGCAGAGATGTCAAAAAGAGTTCAGCAGTCAAGTGCTCTCATTACCTGTCCCATCTGGGATGTGGAAAACCTCGCCAGAGAGCCAGTAATCACAGAAATCACGGAATCATTAAGGTTGGAAAAGACCTCCAAGTTCATTGAGTAAAACTTTTGACCCCAAAAATTTTACCACCACCCGCCAAAAAGCCCCTGTTGTCTGGTGCAGAATCCTCACCTCCCCACTGTCCCCCGCTTTACAGCCTTCTTGCCACTGGGATGTTGAACATGCAGCAGCATTCACTGAATCTTTACCCCCAGTCTCCACAGCCATCAGAAGTTGACATTTTTTTATTTGTTTTATGACAAAATGACTAACTAAAAACATTTTTCTCAGGGGCTGCTCACCCAAGCCCCTCGGGCTCTTCTTCTCTCCCACAGTGGTACCAGCAAAGGTGGCATCGCTCTGGCTCAGGCAGCTCTGTCCTTGCCACCACGGTGGCACCTGCATTTGTCACCTGCAGAGGTGGAGTGGTGGCTGCTGGTGCAGCTGAGCACCCCCAGTGCCACACTGAGCTTCCAAAGTGCTGCTAAAGTCCTGCTGAGTAATGAGCAGGTCTGGGGCAGCCTCAATCTGGTAATGGAAAGAAAGGATCAAATATTCATGGCAGATTGTTTGTTGTTTGTTCGGCTCTGACAATGGGAATGACCATGTGAAAACAGGCACAAAACTCCTGCAATTTTGTGGGGTCTAATACTGAAATAATATTAGGGGTCCAATACTGGGGTCTAATACTCAAATTACAGTTTTTGTTGCCATGGTCTGCCTTGGGTGTGGAGAGATCTAACAAGGGCAGAGTTCCTGATAGGAGGAGATCTTTCCAGCAGTTGCCATGCCTTGTCTCTTGACCTGAGAAGTTCTCCAGACCAGTGACAAGGCCTCCTGACAGGGTTCACTGGGAATTACCATCTTATGGTCACCCTCTCACTCACTCTTCTGCCAGGGAAGCCTCATTGCTGTGGATCATCTTTGTTTGCAGGACAGGAAACTATTTTTGAGCAGCCTGTTGTATCCAAGGCTGCTTTAGAGATTCCCAAACAGCAGAGTGGTTTTGGAGGCAGATACAAAAGGGAACAGACCAAGAAGGATGCTGTGTAGTGATAATGAAATGTGAAACTCTCTGAATTGTCCTATGCCAAGGGCCCTGTGGCAAGACTTGGAGCAGATGTTGAGACATGGGGAACAAAAGGGCTTTTTCCTGTTGGTGTTTCTGTAGCTGTTCTGACCCAGGCCAATACCTGGCCTGCTGCTCCTCACCTGATCTGGACAGCCCAGAACAGCCACACAGGCAAAGAGCACAGCCCTGCCAACCTGCCCAGCCTGCACTGACATCACCAGGCTGTCTGCCACAGGGTGTGGCATCCTCTGGGATGCTGCTGGGGCTGGGGCCAGCTCTGTGGTGTCCCAACTCTCAGTGTGAACCTCAGGGAAGCAGCACAGTGGGACAGGAGTCTTTTCCCACATTCAGAGGCTACATTCCCTCTCTCCTCTGCAGCCCATCAGTTTTTCTCTTTCAGTTGGAGCCAGTTGTCATCCTTCCATCCATCCCACATTGGCTTTTCAGTCCCCTGAAAGCCTTTTTCATTCCTTTCCTGCCTTCCTAAAATAGCACATGCTTCTGCTGGCATGTTCCCCGGCTGCCACGTGGGAAGAAGCCTGCCCTCCTTGGAGATTTCACACCTCCGGGAGGAGGGTGTGCTTCCCATTGGAGAGCAGCCGCTGCTGGCAGAGATCTCCGCCTCTGCACAAGCTCCTGAGCCCAGAAGGATTCTCATGGCAAATCTTTTTCTTTGCTGGAGAGATGTGATAACTCTTGGACAGGGTCTCTCCTAAGAACTTGTCACAGGGGAGAACTCTACTTTGAAGTTCTTAATCCCACTCTTCCCTCAGAATGAGCTCCCCAGGACAGAGCTCTTCGTTCTCCACAAAACTGAAATGCTTAAAAAAAAAAAGAGAGTCTTAAATATTAGAGGAGATTCTAACAGCAGTTTTGAGGAAGCCCAGTGAAGCTGAAAGTGCCACATCTCTGCAGGCCTCCTGCAGCTGTGAGCAGGCAGCCGAACATCTGCAGGGCACCCGTCCCTGCCTGGATGGGGCTCATTCTTCTGGCAGGTTTGGTGAGAGGGCTGGAATTGGCCTTTTTGGCATATTCTGAGTTCTTCTTCCTGCCAACTGCCAGTCTGCACTCTGGCAGCCATGCTCGGCAGAGCTCACTCACCCGCCCTTGGGTGCTGGAGCTCAGGTGGGTGCTGGGATGCCCTCCCAAGGCTGGCAGGGTCTGGCACTGAGGCCTGGCCTTGGCACAGGGGTGGTGGGAGTCCCATCAGATTGAGCCTTTCCTTGTCTCCATTTTAATGGCATCCAGCAGAGCCAAGATCCTTGCTCTGTTATTTAAACAATCCTGTTTTTCCCAGGCAGGACAGCCTTGGAGAGAGCTGCTGAGCTGTGAACAATGTGTGGCATCTTTAGGAAGGTGGAGGGAGAATCACACAAGCAAATCCTTTCAGTGACAGCTGGCCTCTGCCTGCCTGTATCCTCTTCCTGGCCACAGCCTCTGCCTGCCCACAGCTATTGCTGGGATTGGGAATGAAGAGCACAGATTCTAAAGAAATGCCCCAAAAACAAACACACAATTTCTGTGGTTTTCACTGTCCCCACAAGTGAGAGGGACAGGAGGGAAGGCCTGTCAGAGCTGTTGGACAGTTGAGTGTGCCCAAGCAGGGGGCAGAGCAGACACACCTGATGTCACCCTTCTGCTGGTGTGACTTCAGGCATGTTGGGAAGGAGGATTCATTCATCTTCTCTGCAAATGTTACTTTAAATCCAGGTGGTTCAGCATAAGAGACAGTTTAGGAATTATGCAGCTTTCTGACTGATGAGCTCCTCTGCTGTTGCCATCATTCCCCTAATAATTATGCCCATGCACAGCTCTGTGTTTGATTGTGCTGGAAGATGGATTCTTGTTTCCTGCAGGCATGTTGGATAAAATGACTTCCGTTTCAAAGCTCTGTTTGCAAAGTTCCCTTTGTTCCTGCTGCGAAATTCCTGCGTTGAGCAGAGCCCATTCTGCTCCACAAGGCTTTTGAGCACCATCTGGGTGGGTTCCCTGGGTTGCCTTCAGATTGTTCTCAGGATGCAGTCAGTGCTTGTCAGTCAGGCTGATGCATTGGCCAACAAAGTATTGGTTTAATCTGTTACAGAAAAAAGCAGCAGCTCAGTTTGAGGGCTGAGTTTTGGGCTCTCGGTCCAGCTTTTACCTCTCCAAAGGCAGACCCAGGTCTGGCTGTCAGAATCAGACCCAGTGCTGCTGGGGCCAGTGGATTGATACTGCATGGCAATAAGAGAATAGACAGACCTTTGCCCTTTCTTTCTGCTTCCTCAAAATCCTTCTTTTCCCCTTTTATTTTTTTTTTTTTTTTTCCTTCCACATAGCAAGCACAGCTCCCAGATCAGCAAAGCTTCCTGGCTTTCCTGCACTAGCCAATTGCAGATTTTCTTTGCTGGGAGGAAATCTGCCAGTGCATCTGAGTGGCCCTGGGCAGGCAGAAACCCCTCAAGAACTACCCTCATCAGGACTTTTTTCTGAAATTTGGTCCTTCTGAAATGGCTGTGGAAGGACTCAGAAACTTGTGCTTGGAAGCTGAATTACCTTTATATCTGAGCACTTCATGGCTGATAAATGAAATGAGAGCTGGATATATGTGTGGCAGTCAGAAAAATCATGTGTACGTGAGCAGAGCTTCAGACCCAGTCTGTAACTGTTACAGGAGATTGGTGAATGCTTTCATTTTCATTTTTTCTAATACGTTTATAGACTCATAGAATCATAGAATCACAGGATAGTTTGAGCTGAAGGCACTTTTAAAGATCATCCAGCTCCACCCCCTGCCTTGGGCAGGGACGCCTTCCACTACAAGAGTTTGTTCCAAGCCCCATCCAGCCTGGCCTGCAACACTTCCAGGGATGGGGCAGCCACTGCTTCTCTGGGCACCCTGTGCCAGAGCCTCACCACCCTCACAGGGAAGAATTTCTTGCTAATATCTAACTTAATTTTTCCCTCTTTCAGTATGAAGCCGTTCTCCCTTGCCCTGTCTCTCCAGGCCTTTGTAAATAGTCTCTCTCCTTTCTTGTCAGGCCTTTCAGCTACTGGAAGGCTGCAATAAGGTCAGCCCAAAGCCCAAGCAGCTTTACTTTTGCAATCTGCAAAAATTGCACCCAGGTACTCTGCCCTATACATTTCCTTATGTGCTTCTGGTTTATTTTGTGGATGTCCAGGGTGACCCTAGGATGTGAGACCAGTCCTGGCCAGAAGCTGTGAGAGCTGATGCTGGTGGCAGTGGGGAATCCCTGTGCTTCTCACTACTCCCGTGGCTCCAGCGGCTCTGCCAGCTGCCCAGTGGCACTGTGCCCTCCAGGCAGGCAGCAGGGCAGCCCCTGCAGCTGGCAGAATTCCTGGATGAATTGGGAAAGTTGAGACATCTGGGCCGTTTTCTGCCTGCTCACACATCGGCGGTCAGCCTTGGAAAAGGTTTGGAGAGACATGGCTCCAGGACCCTGATTTAGAATTAATTTCTGCTGTGAGCTTCGAGTCCAAGTTAATCACTGTTGGATTTGGGATTACCATGCTTGTAGGAAAGGCTGCTAAAACCCCACTTTTGTCATGATCCAGCAGCTCATAGGGCTTAGCTCTTGACTGAAGGAAAATGTGCATGTCAGGGAGTTTTGTGATCCCCATGGGGCGCTGGAGCTGCTGCGCTGGGAGAGGAGAAGAAGAAGGAGAGCCCTCACATGTCGTTTCATTTCTAAAATGATTAAATTGAAGTTGCACTTAAATTCAAATCAGCCATTCAAATTAACAATTCTAATGTTCCTATATATTGATCTGTTGGTTGAGACCATTTGGAGCAGACCATAATTAAACCACAAAAGCCTGGACACCAGAAATGCTGAGGGAACAGCACAATAGCTTGGGAAGAGTCATACAGTCCTGCCCTTAACCCATTATGTCCCTTTTTTCCCTGGGAAAAGCCAGGCACTGTGCTGGGAGCCTTCCTGATGGTGCACGAGAGGAGCAGTGCCAGGATGTGTCACAAGCCCAGTGAGGCAGGAAGGTGTTTTCCCACGGGCAGTGGGACAGGACCCTGTCCTGCCTGCTGTGCTGCAGGATTTTGGCTAAAAGGACTCGTCCTCCTTTGCAGGGACTGGAGAATCCAGCCCCAGGGGCTGGAGGCTGAGCTCTCGTCGAGGCTGAGGGGATTGATGGGCACAGTCTGCACTTGGTGGGATTTGATGCCTTCCCACCATTGCAGACTCATTTCATGTCGGTCCTTAAACCTGCCTCTGGCAGCACGTTGTAATTTCCACTGGGAGAAACGGAGGGACGCAGCAGGGAAGTGCCTCCAGCCAGCCCATCCCTGCTCCCAGCCCTGCTACAGGGTCTCTATCACCCCTCCCATGTGTCCAGAGCTTTCTGAGCTGCTGCCAGGGAAAGGTGAAGTCCTGGGATGAAAGGAAGGGCCAGGAGGGCTGCAGGGCTGCCCCAAGCACTCCCTACCCAGGCACTGGGCAAGGCGCTGTGCCCATAGGGACATCTGGACTCTTTGTGTAATATATACATATATATATATGAAAGTAATTTTTTTTGATGCTTACACTACTTCCCCACGACAACCATCTAAGCTTGTTTATTGATATGTTTTCTCCCCTGTGTGCACTGATTCAGTGGCTTGCACAAACTCACTGGATTGACTGGTGGAAGAGGGAATCAGCTCCTGGGCCAGTGCAAGCCCAGGGCAACAGCTCCAGCTGCTGCAGGCTCCAGGGGCTGGACATGGAGCTGCCAGCCCTTCCCAACGGGTCTGTTGACCCAGCTTTGATAAACCCCAGCCTTGATTTCTGCACAAACACTTCTATCAAATGGGAACCTAAATACTGAATAATTGCAAGGAAAAAAGCTTTATTCCTGCATTCCATTTTGGCTTTAATTACAGAAGGTTGGCATTTTTCATACCATTTAAAGAGAAACGAGACAGGAAAAGGTCAAAACACAAGGGGCCTTGAACATCTCTAATCCCGTAATGGAGAGCAATACAAGGCTCTAATATTTGAACAATCAACGTGGACTTTTGTTATGAAGCCCAACATGTGATGGAAGAAGGTAAGAGGCTTTTAGATCTATTAGAAAACTGGTGTGCTGGGAACGGAGGGAAATGATGATGGGAAAATTAAAATTCAGCTCCAGCAGAAGGTTGCAGTGTTCAACTTGCAGCTCAGTGCATCGATCTGTTCCAGCATTTGACTTTCAACCATGACAAAACTGTGGGCAAATTAATTGTTCTCCAGGATATTAGGCATCAGAGTCTATTAATCCTCTCTGGAGTCGGATGCTCCATGAATACTAATGCAAACCCAGCGCTGCAGTCGTGTCTTTTCCCGCTCGAAGCTGCCGCTGCTGCTGCCATGGGGGCAGGGAGGGAGGGAAGCCTGGGTGCCAGTCAGCCATTTGCTGCTTTTATTCAGATTTAAGGCTGATTACAATTGGGAAGAATCGTGTAATATGGCAAATCCTCCTCTGAGCCAGGCAGGCTCTGGAAACCAGAAAGCAAGAGGCAATGTTATGTGTTTTCCACAAGGAAAAAGTGAAAGGCATAAGTTATTTATGCAAATTTGATCTGTATTCAGACATGTTTTAAGGAAGATCTCAGGAAATCACTTCTTAATTACACATATAGATTGCACTTACTGTGCCTGCATCTAGGCTCTTTTCTCCCAGACTAAAACATGTGGAATAAGTAGCTCGTTTCTTGTGATTGTTTTACAAACATATAAAATGTCTCTCCCTCAGTATTCTCCTTTCCCAGGACCCTCCCTTTCCTTGCCCCGCACCTCCCAATACTCTTTGGGGGCAGGAGCCCAGTTTGGAGCCTCTGCAGATTAATTCTGAGCTCTAATCTGCATATTTCTCTCAAGGAAATGGAGGCTGCAGGAAAGGGATATTGAAGATGTTTTACCTCCACTAATACTGCACATTTAAGTAATCCTCTGGAATTCCAGAACAGCTTTAATCATCCAAAGCCCAGTCAGGACCATACTCCGTATAATTAATCCACATTGCATAATGTTGCCTAGTGAAAGCGAATACTCTTCCAAATATTTGTCCAGCCTGTGTATCCGAGCTCATCCAACACGTGGGATTCCAACTTCATGTTTTGCTTCAGAACCAGGTTGCACTGAAGCAGCAAAGTGAGATCAGCAATACTGGGGTTTGACACGAGCAGCTCTCCACTGACGACCTGGTGGTATGTTCCCATCTAAGGCATGGCAGTTCCCTGTGGATCACGATGAGAATACCTTACATTGACAATGCCGGATCCTTTTGTTTCCTCTTTTCCCTTGCAGTTTCTCTCTATGCTGTTCTTAATGCTTACAGATTGCTGCAAGGAGGGTGTTTGAAGTGAAGAAGAAAGGCTGAAAGATTTGGGTACAGGGGGACCCCAAAATAGGGTACCAGTTCATTTGCTTGGGGGGATGGGTAAGGTGTGAATTGCTGCAGAGGCTCTCCCGGTGCTGGCATGACACAAAGCAGATTTTGGAAAGCCCATCTGAGAGGAGGAGATGTGAATGTGCTAGGCTCCTACCCAGTGAACTGGGGCTACCCAGGGATAAGCTTTCCAAGGCTCCCATTTTCCCCAGAGTGGAAGCACTGCAGTGCAAAGGGAGCAGAGCTGCTCGCCTGCACTCTAACTGAGGAGATATTTATGTCTGTGCAAACACAGCACGCGCCTTCCGCATGATTTGGAGCTAAATGCAGTGTTACTTAATTAATGCATATGTAACACACAAGGCTATTACACCTATTAGAGCTCTTGAACAATTAAAATTCCAGTGTCCTCTCTGCCATGGAGTGTCCACGACAAAGGGATGAAATTCTTCCATCCAAAAACAACTGGCAAGAGCCAAGAAAAACCCCAGACTGACCAACAGCCAGAAACAGTTCTCAGGTTTGCATTAATTTATGAAAGACCTGTGAGAGTCTCAGAGCCAGGGAGGTGGTGACAGTGGGTGCACCCCACAGTCTCTGCATTGTCTCGTGTCCCCTCAGAGCACCATGCTGCCCAGAGGGAGCTGAGACAGGGCTGGGAGGATGATGGCCCAAGCAATGGTAGAGTGGTTAATGACAAGTTGTGCTCCTTGGATTTGACCAGCAGCAGAGCAGGAAATCCCCTGAGAAGCCAGATATAGATAAATCTTTGTGAGAAAACTTGTGCTGGAGATGTTTGCAGGCCAGATTCAGTCCTCAGAGGCTGAAGCTTCCTGGAGCCCCAGTGCTGTGCTGGGTGCTGACTCTGCTCATGGATCACAGCACTGCCACCAGTGCACTCAGGGACACACCAGCTCTGGGCTGTGCTGCTGCGGCTGCCCCCTTGATCAGGGTGGTTGTTCCTTTCCAGACAGGCTGAGAGAGCATGGGACTGACGCTTATGCAGCTGTAGGGGTGAATCTCAGTGGCAGGGGATGAATAAGATCTCCATGATGTTGCTCTGGAGATGGCTCAGAGAGGGGACAGTGTCAGTGCTAGATCCGGGTCTCCTGGATCTCAGCAAGGTGTTCCCCAGCACAGAGGTGTAGCAGGTCCTGGGTCCAGCACGATATGGCCAGAGAGGCTGGAGCAGAGGCCTGGCATGAAAGCTGCCTCCTGCCCTGAGCTGCATTACCCAGTCCTGCCTCCCATTTCAGAAAAGCTGACTTCAAATAAAAGAGCCCTTTGAAAAATCATGAGGCATTTTATTCATGATTACGTTTTGTCCAAAGTCTTTTGACAAGAAAATAGGTGATCCAGCTCAGAGAGCGTTTCTTTTCTAGTACATAAGAAACCCATTACACATCTTTTTTAAAAAACAAAAACTTTCTTATTCCCTTTGAGCAGTGTGGCCAGCTGTCAAAGGAGAAACTCAGACTCCAAATGGATTTAATACAAACCAGACCCCGATGCCTTGTGCATTGTTTAACCATGGCTTCAGTTTCCTTCTCCTCCTTTGCTGCATCAGGTACTTGCCATGTAGAGTCATAAGTTTTTAATGTTTAAAATATAACACATTGTTTCAGTTAATGTAATTGTCCTGCCCATTCCCCCCACCCCTCTCCACCTCATCCCCTGGGGTTTTATCTCCTTTTCTTGGTTTTGGTGTGATGGCAGCTCTCTAAGGAGAGCCTGTTCCTGGCTCAGCTTGTCATGGTGGTCTCCAATGGACAGAGCTGCTCCTGACCTTGCCTGCACCTTTTCCATCATATTCCTTTTTCCTTTTAAATAAACTGGCACAACCTGGGAATACCTGGAAGCTCTGCAGGAAGGACTGCCTTGTCTCTGCATCTCCTGTTGGAAACTCCCACTGCTGGCTTGGGAATCCTGTGCATCCAAGCCTTGCACCAGTGGCTCCACACCTTCTCTGGTCAGCCAGGAGGGGATGAACAGCCTCTGTGGAACTGCAGTGGGGACATGGGTAAGATGAGCCATGGGCAGCTTTGTCTCCAGCACCTTTAAATTCAGCTGGTCTCACCCCTTCTGCTCCCTGGTGGTGCTGGGCACGTGAACTGTGGTGTGCACCAGACACAAACACACATATGTTTAATTGCAGAGAAAGTAACAATTTATGAAGTTCATTGAATGAAAAGCTCTAAAGGAAAAGGCACTCAGGAAGAAATCTTAAGTATCCCACAACTGCAAATCCATGGACCTGGCAGCTGCTTGTTTATCTTGGCTGTCTATTGGTGCTTCCACATGGGGGTTTTGGGTCCTACCCTGGCAAAAGGCAAGAAGCCTGTTTGTTCATTGCTGAGGAGAACGTGTGGCTTTTCTCTTGGGTGCCTGAGCTGAAATCACTGATGAGTGATTCTGCTTTATCCATGAGAAAGGGGAACTAAAGAACCAGATGTGGTTGTCCCCAGTGAACTCACATGTTCATGGATTTTTGATTTGAAGAGGAGGGAACTGGCCAAGACATGGATGAGATGGTTAAGATGGATTTGTGATGACTGTTGGTGAGCTGTGGAACTGAACACCTGGCTGAGATCACTGGGCTGTAAGCTCATGTTCAATAAACCTTGGAACAGAGGCTAAAACTTTGTGAGGGCAGTGACTGTGCTTACAGGAGTGTGCAAGGGATTGAGATTCCCTCTGGATGATGTGAGTCTGGACATCAGTCCTGCTCAGAAGTTGAGTGTGACCACTTGATGAGGAGCTGAGAACTGGGGTATAGTAGATACCAGCTGAGAACGTTTATGGAAGATAGACGTGTCCATTGAAATAAAATGTATTTTAATGTAAGTAAATACAAAATCATCTCTCTCATACTGGCCAAGAATGATGGATTTGTTGCCAGAGCAGGAGATGGTTTCACATTCCCTAACAACTTTGCAAAGTGTCTGAGCAGACACAGGCCACAGGCACAGTGCCCTGACCTTTTGATAAAGAGCTAATTCATTCAGGGGATACACAGAAAAGAGTAGTAAGTAGGAGCAGTGCAATGATTTTATGGCACAGTAAAGTTGCCTGGCATTGGTGAGAGGGACACCAGAATATTGCCCATGGCTCCACTGTCAGAGTTTGTAAAGGGATCCTGAGATGTCAAAGAAAGCCACAAAATTGTTTATGAGATGAAGAGAATGAGTTACAGAAGAAGAGATTAAAGAGCTTAAATAAGATCCAGAAGAAGAGTGAATGCATTCATTAAATCCTGAAGTACCTTCTTAGGGGAAAGTACCAGAGATGGGGGCACCCCAAGTCTCGTAGCAAAAGCAGAACAGAGCCAAAGGCTACAGGCAGGAGCAAGACATTTAACATGGAAATAAGGCTCAGACTGCGGGAGGGAGAGTAATGACTGACTGGAAAAAACTACCCGGGAAAGTTGTGTATTTTCCATCTCCTCACACGTCCGAGACAGGCAGCATGGCCCGTGGGGAGCGAGGTGTGAGCTATACAAGTTGTTTGCCCAGGCCTGGGGGAGAGAACGGGCCTGGACCGGAGAGCACCGGCAGAGCCATGGGGTGTCTGTGGGGGCTGGTGGCTTCACCTGTGGGGTGTCTGTGGGGGCTGGTGGCCCCCACCCACAGGGTGTTTTTGGGGTCTGGTGGCCCTCACCTGTGGGGTGTCTGTGGGGGCTGGTGGCCTCACCTGTGGGGTGTCTGTGGGGGCTGCTGGCCCTCACCCACAGGGTGCTTTTGGAGGCTGCTGGCCCTCACCTGTGGGGGCTGGTGGCCCTCACCTGCTCAGTGTTTGTGGGGGTTACTGGGCCTCACCTACAGGGTATTTTTGCTCAGTGTTTGTGGGGTCTGCTGGCCCTCACCCACAGGGTATTCTTGGGGTCTGTTGGCCCTCACCTGAGGGGTGTCTGTGGGATCTGTTGGCTCCCACCCACGGGGTGTCTGTGGGGGCTGGTGGCCCTCACTCATGGCCACCATCACAGCCAGCACCGGCCCTGGCACCACCTGGGGGCCAGGGCCTGCTGGGGCCTCATTTGTGGTCTGTGGGGGCTGCTGGCCCTCACTTGTGGTCTGTGGGGGCTGCTGGCCCTCACTTGTGGTCTGTGGGCACTGCTGGCCCTCACTTGTGCCCACCATCACAGCCAGCACCGGCCCTGTCACCAGACGGGCACCAGGGCCTGCTGGGGTCGCTGCCCTTATTGTTCCCATTGATGCCGCTTCACAAAGCATTTCATAATTTCCTGAAGAAACAACAGCGTGATCCTTCTGTGGGAATGTGAAGTGGCAGCTTCAAAGCTTCGAGGAGTGGAGCAGCTCACCCAGCAAGGCAGAGGCTCCGGCATCGCATCCTGCTGCTGTGCAGCCTCCAGGGGCCTCGCGCAGAACCAGCGAGGATGCTCAGAAATGGGAAAGAAAAGCATCAGGAGGGAAACAACAACAACAGCAGCAACAAAGCTTGGAAATATCAGTGCTTTCCGACAGGTTTGAAAACAAACACGGAAAATAAATGAAAAAAAAAAGACCAGGGAAAGAAGTATCTTCTTAAAATGAAGCACTTAAAAGTGTTCCTTTGGGGCTGGAGAAAATCTCTGTGACTGCCAGTATTTTGAGAAAAGCGGCAAGTTAGTGACAAAATAATGCATTTCAATTTCCCTGGCACAGCCAACTGACAAAACCCCCACTTCTGCCTCTTTGCTCCCTCTGCCCTGCCCTTGTCAGATGCTGCTCTGGCTCTGGGAGCAAAGGGTGGGACAGGACATTACTACTGCTTTGGGGAGGTGGCAAAAACCATGAGCAGTGGGGGTGAGGGTGCAGCAGCACTACACCAGATCCCACTGCAGTGGGGACACTGGGCTGTGATCATCAGGGAGCTGGAGAACCTCTGCTAAGAAGCCTTTGGGCAAAGCTCTGGCTCCTTCAGTGGACAAATAAATATTGAATATAATGATCTGTAAATTAAAAGGTGTTTTAGAAATGTAAAGCAAGAGTTATACCCACTTATGGTGTCAGAGAAGATGCTTTTAGTGTAGTTTTGTGACTCGGATATGTTTCTTCCACTGACAATGATGAGTGGCTGTGCTGAACCCACCTTTGCACCATGGTACCAGGGGAAGCCAGTGAGGCTTCGAGTCTGGGGGGCACATGCTGGGTCACCTCTGAGCCTCACGGACACCTCATGGACCAAACAGCAAAGAGGACACATGGCTGCTGGGCACCCATGGTGGGTATGGGTGGCTGCCCCAGTGTGATGAGAAGACAACCCCTGTCTTCTCCCAGAGTAGGGGGAGCTGCCATGGGGGTTCACCACACAGCAGGGATCCCCCACCAGTCACTGGTGCCAGGGCAATGGTGCAGGAAGGTGATGCCCTCACCATGAACCCATGAAAGGCAGCTGTGACTCAGTTACCCCCATGGCCCATGTTTCTGGCCCTGCCTGCAGAGGATCCAGAAGAGCCCTGTGGAATTAGCAATCCCATGTCTTGATTTAATTTTCGGTCTACTTTAACTCTAACAAAGCGGCAAATTGCTTCCTGTAGTTGTTTTACTTTTATTTATAGGGTAATTTGCATCATGAAGACAAGTTGCCCTATCAATAACTGTGGAGCAATTAAGGTCACCTGTCCCCTCCTCTCCTTCCGAGGGTCTCATCTCTCACTTGCATGTCTCATCTTGATGGAGGATTGTGATGGATTGGCCTTTGGGAGGCTGGCCCCGCTCTCCAGCTCCAACTGCGCTGCTCACACAGATTCCCAAAGCTCAGGCCAAGCTGCTGCTCTGCTTTTGCTGTGTGATATTTTCCAGAAGAAAGGGATTTTTTGAGTGCCTTGCAGTGGGAGTTATTTTGCAAAGGAGAAGGGTGCAGGCATTCCTCGAGAACAAAAGTGAAAGGGAAGATATCTGGTTAAGCAATTAATATTTCATCGTGAAACATGGCAGGGTTAAGTTCATTGCTGAGACTGGGTTGCTCAACTGAAAGAATTAAACCTGACCCCCATACACACATTTTCTCTTTCCATATTCCCACTTGCTTCCCTGCCTGAGAAGCTGGGGGATATGGGGGGTCAGTGGCTGGAGAAGTGGTGCTGACTGTGTGGCCAGTGGAGCCAGGGAGCACAGAGTGAGAAGGGAGAGAGGAATGAGGCTGGGCACAAAACCTCTCTCTCTCACTTTTGGGGCAGTCTAAAGATGTAGCAGGTGTTAGGAGGTCAGGATACCTGGGTGATGTGCTGGATAAATGCTCTGTGCTCCCTGAGTTAAAGAGCAGGACATGCAGAAGTGCCCTGGCCTGTGTGGGTGCTCTGCACATCGAACTGAGCTCTGGGTCTTGCTCTTGGCTGCAGGAGCTGTGCTTCTCCATGAGCCTGGGCTCTCCAGGGACATCATCTCCCACACAGATGTCACCCCAGGCATGTTGGGCACCTGGCTGAGCAGTTCTGGTGCACAGAGCTGCAATTCCCGTCCCTCCTAAGACAGCACATACTCACACTTTCATTTATTCCACTTCAATAAACATCTGAAGACATCCGTAGGAAACTTGTACTTTAAAGTAAAAACATTTCCCAAACACCTCTTGGGGAAGCTTTTCCTTTTCTACAAGTAAGAATTCAAGCCTGTAAATGTGAGGAATGGGAACAATGCTTGCAGCCCTCCCCGGGCAGAGCTTGGAGATCTGCAGCTCAAACTCCCTGGATGAGATCTGAATCCTCTCAACAGCAGCGTGAAATAAATCCTGACATCCTCAACAGAGCAAACAGGCATCATGAAGCAGAACAAGCGACCCGCTGCTGCTCTGGGGACACCTGGACTGTACCCCTGAGAGCTCAAGGTCAGCTCAATCCACCAGCAAATCCCAAGCCCCTGCTCCCGCTTGCTGTCAGGGGATAACCCTCACCAACACCACCCTTCTGTGGCTCTGCTCTGCCTCTCCCACCACCACCAAAATCCAGCAGCTGGTGGCTTCACAACCCAGGAGCCATCCAAAGAAATCTCTATATCTACCTTAGCAAAGTGCAGGGAGAACCTGGACTTGGGGGGAACAGCCTTTGTCGTGCCAGCCAAAAGACCTGAATGGCATTCTCCCATGTTCCATGCAGTATCTTCTGGTGAGTCATTGATGCTGAGCTATGAAGGACATTTGGGAACTGACTGGGAACTGTTTATTGACCAGATCTTGCTGATGGCCCATCCCAAAGACCTGGGAAAATACCCAGAGATATCTTGATTTCCAAAGCTTTTTCTACCTCCAGTGCCTGTGCCTGATGTGAGACTCAGATCCCCCACAAGCTTTGCCCCCTCCACCCTCGTCAGCCTCTCCTGCCTGTTGTGTGACACTGATGCCACATTCCAGTTTCCTAGCACCAGATACACCTTGTTTATATTTTTTAAACCATTTCTCTGGAGCTGCTGGCTGTCAGAGGACTGCAGGGCAGTGCTCCCCATTGCAGGGAGGTTGGGGCTGTACCTGCCAGGTATACAGCTCTTCCTTCTCTTGGATTTTGGAGATGGTTGCTGCTGCTGTCTGCCCTTCCGAGTTATTGGTTTGCACATGTTCACAGGGAAACAGTTTTAAATATGGTAATAACGAACATCCAATCCGTTACCCCAGCGCTCGGGGACAGAGCCGTGGCAGTCAATCTGCAATTCCAAATCTGCATATTTATGCACTTTCATTAATTATGTATTATGCAGCATTAATCCCAATAATATGTGTATGCTTGTTCAGTAGAACAGAGAGAGGAGACTCGCCTCGCAGAAGAATTAATCAGAGAGCCATTCACAGATCCCACATCACTTTAGGTTGCAATTACAAGTATTTTTACTTAAAAGGTTTTGCATTAAAAAAAAAATTAATTTTGCAAGATTTTGAGGTCCCCATGTAGCCACAAAAATTTAAGCCGAGCTCTGAAAAATGGCTCCACCATGTCTTCTGGTAGCAATCACAGCTGAGCAAAGAGGGCCTTTGAAGAGGGATTCCTGTCAAACAGGCTGTTAATTATCTTGGTGGAAGAAGAAACTGAATTTCTCGGGGCAGGGAGCAGAGGTTTGTGTGCTGTGTTTGTTCAGAGGTGACCGAGGCCACTGCTGGCTGCTGCAGGGCTCTAAGTAATCAGTAGGATGCCTTTAGAGTAAGCAAACGAGGTAAGTTCACTAATTGTGGTGTCCCACTCTCTGTTGTGAAGGCAGTGTGTAGTCAAGGGCCACTCTCCAGTGTGGGACCTGCTCAGTCCAGCTCTGTGACATCCCTAAGTGTCAGCATTTGCTCTTGTTGTTTTTATGAATAAGAAAAAAATAATAATCAGGCAGCATACAGAAAAGAAAAGGAACACGGGCAAATACCCAGTTCCAGACTTGTTCCTGAGGTAAGGAGGGGGACCCTGAACCTGCAACACTGAGACAGGTCCCCACAGCCCTCCCGACGGCTGGAACCAAGTGTGGTCATTTCTCCCAATTTTTCAGGCTCTTTCTCCCATATGTGAAAAAAAATGACATGCTTTCCAAGGAAAAAACACAGAAACAGGCACAAAATGGAAACTTGCTGCCTGGTCCTTGCTCCCTGCAACAGGAATGGTGGCATTCTGGGAAGGTCCTAGTGCTGGGGTGCTCCATACACGATGACCATGCAGACTGCCCTCTCCTGTCTGTCCCTGCCTGTCCCTGCCCTGTCCTGCCCTCTCCTGCCTCTCCCTGCATTCCCCTGCCTGTACCCCTGCCTGTGCCCGTGCCTGTGCCCACGCTGCTGGGGAGGATGATTCGGAAGAGCCCAAGAGGAATTGGCCCTGGCTGGAGTGAGGGATGGATAATGCATATGCAGTGGGTATGACTGATGTAATAAAATAATATCGTCAGGACATTTAGATAGGAAAAAATGCAGCAAGGTAATTCCTCACGCTGGCGTAATTCCTGACACTGGCTCCAATTTGTTTTCATTAGTGGTTTGCTAATGCATTTATTAGCCATTACATACGTACAGCAAAATGATGAGGTTTCCATATCTATATATGCAAATGAAATATGTCTGGCACATCTGTGGATGGGCTGGGTGAACATCAGGTTCATTCGCATTTTCCTCATGAGACTTTTCTGGATTATTTTTTCGGACTGCAATGGAAAGACCACCCACTTTTCCTCAAGTATTTTATTTTCTCTGTGTGGAGAGCTGGGGGATTGTGAGAACACAGGCCCCTTTAAAACAGGCAGAAATATACCAAGAGCTTCAGGCTCTGACAAACTCTTTAGAAAATCGGGTGATTTGGGTCCAGCTGTGTAAATGTTTTCAGTTTCGCTGCTGGGGCCCCGAGTTTGATTCGGTGCCAAGACAAGCCTTGCTCAAGTTGTTTTTGGCAAAGGCTCCTGGCTGAGGAATGTCAGCATCACTTTCAAAATATGATGGTTTGTAATTTGGACCACAGAATGAAAACTGAGCTGCTGGTACATTTTGCCATCATCTAATTACCAGGTCCCCAATTACAGTCAAGGAGCAGCTCCACAGCCGGGTGCAGGGAAGGTTGTTCCCATTGTGAGGCATTTCTCCATGTACCATTTCCCTGAACACATTCCTGGAATGCAGACAGGTTCTTCAACACGCCAGCAGAGGTTCACATGGATGTGGATATGGTTTGGGTGTGGGTGTGGGTACCAGGGCGTGTGCCTCACTCACCAGCTGCTCAGCCCTTCCCAGCCAGTGCCTGGTGGCAACGGAGCCGCTGCCACATTCCCATTGCCATTCCTTCAGCTGTCATCCATCCGTGCCCATTGCCAAACAACGACACTGCATCAGCCACAGGGTGTCATTGATGGGGTTGTGGCACCCTGGGACATTCTGTCACACCCCAAGAGTGCTCCCTCTCCCCATCCCTCGCTGATCCTGTGCCTACTGCACACTCTCAGGGATGCTTGGGGTGGCAGGATGCTGTGTGGATGTTGTGAGGTGCCTGCCCCAGTTTCACCATCTTCCCACCCAATGAAACTTTGGATATCTGTGAGGAGAAGGAGTCAGAACAAGCATGGTGGTTCCCACAGCAGCCTTGGAAGCTGCTGCTGATATGGAATCTGAGCACAGAGGGCTTCCCACAAAGGCCTCCTGTATCTACAGGGATGGAGCAGGAGTTAGTTGATAGATATGCTAATCTCATTATTCATGTGCATAATTACAGTCTTGGGGTTGCAAAGCTTTTCAGGTAATGAAGGCTGAGAGCAAGAATTTACCAACTTTTGGAATAACCATGAAATATTATTTGACTCTTGAATACAAATGCTCTGCCTAGGCACCTCAGAGGGAGGCTGTGCTGCTTGGGAGCTGCTCAGGGTGCAGGACACAGGCAGCAGGAAGCAAGAGGGGGCATCTTTTTGGGGTGGGCAGTGGGAGGAAAAGTCATCCCATTGCACACATTAGGGCTGGTATCAGCCATTGGCTGACATAGGTTGAAAGACCCCCAGGAGGTGGGTGGGAGTGGAGGGTGCTGCTCTGCACGTCTGAACTCTGGCAGTGGAAAACTTCTTGCTGTTTTCAGTTCAAATCAGTTAACAGGCAGCTCATACCTGCCTGTTCCCACACCATGCTGGCCTTTGATTTGGTAAAAGAAAGTCAAAAAGGCCAGAGGCATACGTGTGACTCAGCTCTGGTGACCTCCAGCTCCCTCCTCCTCTCTCTGACCACTGGCTCACGGGCTCGCTCTGGCCAAGAGTCTGTAGAGTTCCCTTTAATTTTGTGTGTCTCTGTGTTTAAGGTCAGTGAAAGCAGGATCTGCTCAATGCCTTTGAAAATCGGACAGATACTACTTCAGAGGTCAGACAGTGTAAAATGAAAGTGCCCAGAACTAAAAGCCATTTTTGGTTATCTGGCCCATAACCTCTCCATGGTTTTGCGTCCCTCTCTGCAGACTGGAGTGAATAACATTAACCTCCCTTGCTGGAGGGCAGAGCAGCTTACAGACTGCTTACAGACTGCTCCAACATGAACCAGTGGTGCTGAGAATTCTTTTTATTATAAAGACAAAAGCTCAACTGACACCTGCAGCTCCTGTTTCTGTGAGCTCTGCTCCCCCCTCCCTGCACAGGGCACTCAGGGAGTACCAGCAGTGCCCCAGCTGTGCCTGGACAAGGGATCCCAGCCAGACTTTCTTCTCACCAACATCTTCTTCTGTGTCCATCATCCCATCCTTGTCCAGGCCTGTTCTGGGCTCAGTCTTCTGTGTCCTTGTTGCTTCTCTGGAGAGGTCCCTCAGCAGGTCTCCTGCAGATACCTCACCTGCCATGTTTCCTGAGGGATGACTGAACACCTGATCCTGCACAGTGCTCTGTGCAGCACAGGGTGCAGGTAAAACTTGCTGCCTGGTAGATAATGTGCCCAGAAATGAGAGCTCCCCTTGGTGTGCCCTGAGTAATCACCAAAGATAAATGTGGGTGCAGTGTCATTAGAAATGCCTCCTGCTAATGCAGCTTAAGTGCTAATTCTTGTAGCTCTTCCATTGTAACAGCAAGAGGTTGATCTTTAATTGGGTTTCATGCTCTAAATGCTTCAATGACAAAGGTTTGAACAGGTGAGGAATGACTTACAGGAGCTGGAAGAATATCTGTGAGCTTTGGGAATCACTATCCACTGTCCCTTCCAGATGTGATGAGAGAAAATGGAACTGGAGGCACAGCTTGGGCTGGGGCTGCTGGTTTGCAAAAGGTGACAGAAAAAGATGAACATGGTTGGATTTTGCCTTTCACCCACAGCAATATCTTGGGTAGTTTTTGGGTTGATTAGGATGGTTTAAAAAAAAACCTTAAGCTTTGCTGGAGAAAAGGTTGTGACCTAGGTGGTGGCACTGAGCCATCTAGCGCAGTTTGCCACCTTCATGTCCCAGGAGACCCTGTGCTGGCAGTACAGAAATGCTCCTGCACCAGCCGAGCTGCTTGGACCTCTCTGAATCACCCAAAGTGTCAGTAATGTATTGGCCCTCATTGCTAACACACACTTAAAATGCTAATAGTGAGTAAATGGCTTTTCTTTTCATACTTCTTAAAATCAGATTTCTTGTTGCAAGATGGTGGCTCCGGCTGCTGCTACTGTGCCTTTCCTTTATTACTGTCTGTATAAGATGGACTGTGGAGATCTCATACAGATTTTATGGGAACTATTTTATTTATAAGAATTTTCCTAGTGTCAGATGGATCTGACACTTCTGGAGTCCCCTTTGCCATTCCCATGGAGGGAGACAGCAGGAATGTGAAGACCCTGGCTCCCACCCCCAGCACTGCCCTGGGGCTTTTGTGTCCTCCCAGTCAGACTCGGGGCTGAGCTGCTCTGGGGCTGAGCATCTCTTGGGGCCAGGAGGAGGAGTTCAAAGTCACATTAACCAGGGAATGCTCAAACATCTTGTGTGACCCAGCCACCCTGGGAAACACAAGGCGATGCCACCGCTGAGGTGCCAGGTCCCCAGGAGCTGCTGAGGAGCTGTCCCTTGTCTGGCAGTAGTAATTAAAGGGCTCCCCTGGGCTGTCTCTGTGAGGGTGCTCTGGGTCTGGGCAGGGTGAATTTACAGCAGGAAGAGCTCTCTGCATTCCCTGTTGCTGGGATTTGCATATCACACTGAGGGAAACAAGACAAGCAAAGCACAGCTATAAATCACCAGGCCAGAAGGTGCATTTGTTCCTATTCCAGGTAGGAGGATTTTTTAAGCAAATACAGAGGAAAAGCCCAGAGCCCCCAAAGCCCTGTGTGTGCTTGCTTGTGTCACCCTGCCGTGGTGTTACGGTGATGGGGAGCAACTCAGCCTTCTTTTTGGGTCTGGCTCTTGGCTCCTTCTTCCCTCTGTAATGTGGAGGAGGTGGTGGCTCAGGAGGCAGCTGGGAGCCAGGGCGAGGGGCTGGCACACACTCACCAGGTACCTCACACCAGGACAGGTGTCAGAGCTGGGTGCAGGGGGAGGCAGCAGCTCAGCCACTGCTGCTGAGCCATCAGCTCCCATTGCTGGTGCTGGATCGCTGCTTGCTCTTCTCTGTTGGCACCTCTTCCCCCAAACATGAGCTGGTTTCTGCCTACAGCGCTTCAGAGCAAGTGAGGACACCAACCCAGGCAATGGTACAGCAATAGCAGATGAGCCTGAAACTGGAGGGTTTGCAACTGGCACTGAATGTTTAGGAGAATCCAGCCCACTAGAGCCTTTAATTCAGGCTGAGATTTGCTTTGCTTGAGGTTATTGGATATGCTTGAGTTCTGAGCAGGAAACAGATCATTCATCCTTTAAAATCCTTGCCCCTCCCTCTCCCGCCCAGGTGGGAAGCTCAGATGTGTGTGTGTGTGTTGTACCTGTGCCACTAATGACATCCCGTGCTGCTCGTCCCAGGTGATGGTTTGTGCAGAGACAGAGCGCTGCATCCTGCACTGGCAGCCCTCCCCTGGGATCGGCAGGTGGATGTGCTCAGATCCATCAGGGCCAGGAAAGTGCCCTTGCTCAGTAACTGAGGCAAATATGTGTGAAATAGCATCGCTGCTATAAATAGCAGCGGGCTCATGAGAACATTGTTTATCGCTGCGGTGGGTGGTGTGAAGGCTGCCCTGCACTTTCCAGCAAGGCAGGAATGATGCTATCCCACTCCCTGCCCATTTATAGCCAACGGAAAAGATAAATGCCTTGGGTGGGAATTTTGAATTCCATAAAGACTTATTCATTGTTTTTAGCCCTCTCTTGCTTTCTCAGCGAAGACTGCAAACCCATCAATCACACCCCATAAGCTTCTTCATGAATTGCATCCAAATGCTTGTAGAAATGCCCACCACCCCAAAGCCTATCAAAGCCAGCTCCTGCCAAGTGAGAGCATGCTCCCAGGCTCCTCTTCCTGGGAAAAAATAGCTGTTCCTTGCGCTATTTCTGGGTGACTCTGCAGGCACCTCCCATGGATGCACTGCTATGTTTTTTGCTAAGGCACATTAACATCTCCAGAGGACTCTGGCTGTCAGCTCCAGCCCCAAACAGTTCTATGATGCTGAATTTTAAGCACCAGAGTCAACAGTATTAATCACACGCTTAAAATGAAGCACTTTGGTAAGTCTGCAAGATGAAGGTCTTAAACTGCAAGATCCTTGGAGCAGGGTCTTCCTTTGTGTGTGGACAGATTAGCACTCAAATAAAAACAACATTGCTAAGAACTGCCCAAACTGCCATGGTCTGTGAGGAGGTGCAGTCCCTGGGAGCGAAGGCAGCAGGAGCAGGAGGATCCACCTCTGCCAAGGCTCCTCTGTGCTCCTGTCCCTGTTATCCCTGTCCCTAGGGCTCTGCAGGCCCCTCTCCACTGCTGGATGCTTGCTGCCTGGTGGATGAATTAAGTTATCCTTTCCAGTAAGTGCATTTCTCAGTCACATTGTTCACCAGAGGAGATGTGAAATCCTCGCAGCGTTCCCTCTTGTGCATAATGTCACATTCCCAGCTCCTCTCCCTCCTGCCTCCCGCCATCAGCTGCGCCGAGCTGAGAATGCCCACGAGCGAAGGCACGGAATATGCATGATACGCTCCATCATGTAGGACCAAATCATTTGCTCCCTCTATAAATCTATAACCAAATCACTTTGCTTCCACATAAGAATCTCACGCTGTGTGAAACTAAAGGAGGAAATAATCGTGTGTCTGTCGAGATGTTTATCTCAGTCCTTCGCAGCCTCACCAGCTCCTCATCTTTTAATGAGGGAAGGAAAATCAGTCCTCTCCTCCTGCAGCAAGGGGTTTGGGGAGGAGATGCAAATGTGTTCCCCTCCCTGAGTTTGCCGTGTTGCTGTAAAACAGCAAACTTAATAAATCTCGCACAATTGGGCACAAGTCTTGTTTCCTTAAAAGCGATGTTCTCTATAATTGTCTATGACACAACATGCTACATATTAGTTATTTTTCCCTTAGTAGATCATCAGAGCACAGTGAAGCATTGCAACCGAGGTAATTGAATGTCTTCTTTAAAACAATACGCTGCAAAAAGTCTCCTGACAAGTGCCAGTGTCTTATTTTAAACAAATAACACCATGGATTTGGGGGAGAGGGAGGATTTCTGGAGGAGAAGGTGGTTTTGGACCATGGACAAATGGGGACTTGGCATCTGCTGCAGGAGAGCAGGTGAGCAGGCGCAGGTTGGTGTGATCCATGGGCTGGTGGGGATGACAGATGCCTGAATTCTCGGCAAAGCCACGGAGGGGACCTCGCATTTAACTTTGCTGCTTTAATGCACATTCATTTAATGCACCTGCCTGGTCCATGCTGATCCTTCAAGCTGAAGCAGTGCTGCAGGTGGACAGATTCTTTCTGCTGCCATGTTCCCAGGGTGCCAGGCTGACTGAGCTCCCACCATCCTTGGATTCTGGGGCCAAGGGATCCTCAGCTGCTCCAACACCACCTGCACCTCCTGGCCTGTCATTTTAATTCTTGACCTGGTCTGGCACATCCTGCACCCCCTGTCCTGGCTCTTGGAACCAGAGCTCACACAGACAGCATATTTGGGCAATTTGGGGGAGCAGTGAGCAGCCCCCTACCTGTACCTGAGCACTGGGAGACACGGGGACCCCCAGCCCCACCAGCCCCTTCCCTGTGCGTTGATGCACTTGCCTGTAAGTACAAATGTGGGTCTCTGTTCTCGGAGGGCTGCGTTCCCTCTGCAAGGTGTGACATTTCCTGGAAGGAATTTCAAAGGGCTTTGTGCAAGGTGTTAAATAAGCTCTTAAATAAAACTGAACCAGTGAGTGCTGAAGCAAAGCGAACATTTAAAAATGTATGTGTACATTTAATTAGTCCAGGAACAGCGATAAAAGGAACCGCTAAGACACGTTTATTAAAACTAATGCAAGACAAAAATATATCTTAAAATTTTGATGTGATAAAAAGACTGTTAAAACATTAAAAAGTTTCCCTGTAGCTTTTTTTAAAATTTCTTTTAAGCATGTCACAAATTCTGCGAAAGAATAATTCTTCTTTTATCCTCTTTTTCTTTTCCACTTGGCTTCAGTCCCTTGCCCTCCTGTTTTGCTACTGAGCAGGAAGGAAGAGGTAAAATCTTTGGCAGTTTCGAACAGTTTCAAAATTTTGGTCCAAGTTGGATATGAAAAATTAAAAATGTCATGAAAAAATGTAAATATGGTAAATGATTTTCCACCCACCATAAAAGTGCATTCGAGCACAAAGATTCAAACCCTGTGCTGGCTGTTGGAGCCAACTCAGCTCCCTCCCAGGGCCAGATCTTCCAATTCCTCCTGCTCACCGGGAATGGATTCTGCCAAGCACTGCCAGACCCTTCCATCCTCAAAGTCCCAGTGTAATGCCAGTGCTGCTGCAGCAGTGGGGCACAGGATAGAAAATGCATGTTCTTGTTTCACTCAATGTGTTACCAGTCCTTTGCACAGTAGGTGTAATCAGTCTCTCACTCTTCTTGTCATTTTAATTCCTGTTTGCTGTTGCAGCTGGGTCTGAGCCCAAAAACTGAGGATGAAACCTGTCTCCCATGGGAATGGGCGCAACTATCCACCACCCCATTCCTGGCCCAGCCTTCTCAGGGTGGTGCTCACACAGCTGCTGGGAAAACAAGGTGAGAGCAGAGGGTCCCTGGGTGTTGGGAGTGGCTCTGGACTCCAGGGCTGGCCAGGGCTCGGCAGGATGCCCAGTCCTGCCATGAGCATCCCTCCCTGACTTGAGGCCATCCTGACTGCAGTATTCCACAAGAATTCCCCAGCTGGTGACCAGCCTGGCCCTTGTGATCTTTCTGAGGTGTGAGCAGCCAAGGAGAGGCTTGGGGGCCCCATCAGAGCCAGCCTGGGCAGACACACAGCACTGGGGTCCTATGGGGGTGAGCATGGGGTTGTTGCCTTGCACTTGCCTTTGAGCTGCATGAGTGCCTTTGAGCCCCTGCTTTGCTCACCTCCACTGCTATTTTTATTTACTCTTTACTAATCCTGTTAACAGGATGGGAAGAGAAAAGACTAATTCACTTTAACTCCAATGACTTGTTAATAATTGATGTATTGACACGAGCAGGCTGCCTGATGACCTTAAACAACCACCCAAATCCTGCGCCGAACTGTTTGACCTTTTAAGCCAGTTCAGATTCTTCCCACAGAAGAAACTGGTGTCCGCTTTGATTTAGTGCAGGAAAATCCCCCTTAACCTTCAGGTGTTGGTGAGGATGTGTTTAATTTACAGTAAAGCCAAGTCATGATCAGCAGGAGAATGAAAAAGTCCTTCTGTGGTGGGAAGTTATTACCAGTCCCTCCACAGCAATGATCTCTCCAGCTCAAGAAGCCAATACCTCTTTAATTATTGAAGAGATGCCTCCAACAAAACGTGGAGCCACTGGCTCTGGGAACAGGCACCACAGAACTTCTGTGACATCCTGGTGTGGCAGGCTGAGCAGGGTGATTATAGCTGTGCTCAGGCTCTGAAGGAGCCCCTCATTTATGGAGGAGCCATTCCAGTTCCCCTGTACATCCTGGTCAGCAGCTGCTGCTCTGGATTTGGCCCCTCCGAGAGATGAAAGGATGATACATGGTGCATCATAAAAGGCATCCCACCACTGCTCACCTGTGTGCATGTGCAGGAGCAGATCAGGATCCATCTGTGTGTGTCCAGTCCTGCACACATCCGTAGGTGTGGACCCAGTGTGCCTGTGCACACCTGTGCTTTTCCCAAAATGTGCCTTGTCCCCAAGGTGCTCCCAGGCAGCACTGGGAATCCTGTGAATCTGCCCAATCTCGCTGCCTCTCCTTTCCATGGCTGCTGGGAGTGTGCAGCAGCCCTGTGCAGTGCCTGGCCGGGCCCTGGGGTGCTGAGGCCCTTCTTTGTGCAGGAATCAGCACCTCAATATTTTAGGTACTGCTGAATCTGTGGATTTGCCACAAGAGCCTGGTGCTTTTCGGGGAGTGCCCAGCCAGCTGCACCGGGCATAGCACCCTGATGCCAGCAAACTGCTGCAAATAACTGAATATCCTTTAGATTAACACTGGGGTCAGATGCTTTAATCCTTCGGGAGGGATCCCGGAGTGCCCAGGGGACAGAGACTGAACAGGGAATGCACAAAACTGCCCTCACCAGGTGCCTCAGAGTGAGGGGGGAGGTGACTTTCTCCATGCAGGGCTGTCACCAGCGCATGGCCACACTTTCCTCACACCATGGTGCTCTCCAAGCGCCCCAGGAGGAGCCTGGCATCCAGCTGCTCAGGGGGCCTTGCTGTGGCCGAGCCCTGGCTCCGTGCTCCCAGGCGTGCCGGTGGGGAGGGAGAGGCAGGCGGTGCAAAGGCTGCTCAGCAATTATCAGCAGGAAAATCTGAGACTTCACCAGGCTGCTTAATTAAGCCCCCATGTGGCCTCTTGGAGATTCATCACACGGCACTGGAAATTGTTCCCACCATCCTCACTCCCCCTGGAAGGGCAGGGAGCACTGGGAGACTCTTTGTTTGGGGTTTTTGGAGCTTGCTGCTCCCCTGCAGGGCAGTCCTCGGTTCGTACCGCTGTGCTGCGATGCAGCGTGTCGAGGTGGGCAAAAGCCCAGCCCAGAAGAAGGGATGTGGATTTATCCTGATGGGAACGGTTTACTCAGCCCCTGCAGAAACCCATCACTGCTCCTTTGCCTGCTCCCCCCGGGATAATGCCGAGGAGCACTCCGTGCTCTCCAGCTGTGCCTGCCCATTTGCCCAGAGCCCTCCTGGAAAGGGGAGCTGGATCCCAGGGGGAAAACGAGATGCAGGGGGCTTGTGGGGACACCCGGGAGCACTGTGAGGACACGAGAGGAGGGAGCAGGAAGAAGCCGGGGATGGTCACGGCCCTGTGCCCCCCAGCCAGGCTGCTCGGAGCCCCCGGCGCTGCCCATTCGGTGCCGGTGCCGGTGCCGGTGCCGGCCCCGCCACAGCAGCAGGGGAGGCTGGGGGAGCTGCTTTGTAGAACTGAAGAAACTCCTCCACCACAGAGCCTGCAAGCTCATTTACATACTCCTAGTTTAATTCTCCTAGGGTATGCAAATATATGCAAACAGCAATCCAGAGAGAGTCAGAAATAGCACAGAACATTAAAATCACCCTACTTGAATATTGTTTTATGCAAACGATGTACGCACGCAGTGTGTAGCTGATTTAAATAGAAGCAATGTCAGCATGGCAGTTATTTACCCTTCCAATGATCTTAGCAATTTTTTTTATTAAACTTATATAAAATATATTGAACAGGCACCAAGAATGTAGAGAGTATTTTAATGTTAGCCTTAACTAACACTAAGGAAAGGGCAAGCTTCTTCAGCTGCCTGCACGGAGGGCAGGGAAGGGTTATTTTTCATCATTCCCCATTTGCATGAATGATACAAGATTTGTAAACCCTGACGCTGCTGGTATCGATTATCCGAGCACCATTCCTGCACCTCGGAGGAGCGCGGCCCCGGTGCTGCGCAGAGCCGTGCGGATCCAATGCCTGTGTGCTGCGAGCACACGGTGTCCTGGGATGGCGATGTGGCCAGGGGACACCTGGCTCAGTGGGGACACTCGGGGTGTGCGGCTGCTCCATCCCCGACCCACGCTCCCGGTGAGGCCTGCAGCGCTGTTATCCTGCAGCACATCCAGCGTTCCCTAAATGCTCATATCCGAGAAGAGGGGAGGGTGGGGAGGATTCCTACAGACCGGCTGTGAAAGGACCAAAGCAACCCCCCCAGGGGAGCAGGGAGAGCTCCCTCTCCATTACCATATCCCCCGAAAATGTCCTTGCTCCAGGGGGTTCCCTCACACGGGGCAGGGCTGGACTCTGCAGTGCCCTTCCCGGGGGCCAGGCTTGCACCAGGGCAAGCTCAAATGGGGAGATGGGCTCCTTGGATTTGTGTCACTCATTCACAGCCTGTCCCAGCTGGCCAGGGACGCTGGGATGAGCTCTCCACAGGGAGATGATCCCTAAAAAGCCCTGGCATCACTGGGAACATTGCCAAGGACCTGGGCACACTGGGCACACCTAATGCCCCTCATCGAGGCACTGGTGGGCAGGGGACAGTCCCTGGGTGAGAACCAAGGGTGTGATATAAGGGACACCCCCACCCCTCATGGGAAACAGCTCCTGTGCTGGGGCTTGCCTTGCTCAGATGCTCTCATTGGGCATCAACTCCTGGAGCTGGGCCCCACAGCTCCCTGCCCCATGGAGTAAATCAGCATCAAAGGGAGGGAGGAAGGGGCACATGGCTCTGTGTGTCACACTACAGACACTGGGTGTGCCCCATCATGGGCATGTCATGGGCTCTGCTCCACCATGGATATGTCATGGGCTCTGCTCCACCATGGGCATGTCATGGGCTCTGCTCCACCATGGGCATGTCACGGGCTCTGCTCCACCATGGGCATGTCATGGGCTATGCTCCACCATGGGCATGTCATGGGCTATGCTCCACCATGGGTATGTCACGGGCTCTGCTCTCCTGGCCCCAGTGAGGGCTGCACTGAGCATGGAGTCTATGCCCCTCCTAATTAAACACCAAGGGCATTACGGATGCTGACAAGATGGAGCATTGGTTGGGCACAGGGGAGGCACCCAAGGACCAGCCCCAGGTCTGACCCAGCCTCATACAAGGCTGGGACAGCCAGAGCCTCTTCCCATGCTGACAAGTCACTAAGGGCCACTAAGTCAAATTCTAGGACTTTTGATTGATGTTTTGCAGTAAAATAAATGGTCCTGAAGACCTTTTCTGCAGTAAGTTTTCTGCCAGGTGCCTCCACGTATGAACTGCACATCTGAAAGTAGGAGTGGGCATAAAATGCATTTTGTTTACTTCAACTTGTTTTAAATATTGTCAGGCCAGTGCCTGGCTGTTTGAATGATCACGGCTGCAGAGGAAATGACTGTGCAGGATATTTTTTCAGTCAAGCTCCCAGTTGCATTTTATCACCAGTTCTGTTAAAGACATGCGAGAGGTTTCATTTTTGCCTCAAAAGCCTCATCTTCACTGAGGCAGTTAAACTTCTAATTTTTAAACACACACAGAACAAAAAGGCTCAGAAGACGTTGAGTGAAATATCGTGTGTCTGTGCAGGTCTGAAGGGGAGCATGTTGCAGCAGGCAGCGCAGGGCTGAGAGTCACATTGCATTAGCACCACATGCCAAGAGCTTCCAGCAGCCCCAGGAACACCCAGGGACGCCGTGCACACCCCCAGTGCCTGTGCCTGGAGCACTGGACACAGAGCTCCCCAGCTCCTGCTCACTGCAGTCACCTCAGCACACGGGAGAACTCATGTCCAGCGCCGAATTTCACCCCAGGGGATGTGGAGGCTGGAAGAGCCCATGGGAAAAGCACAGAGCAGAGCTCCCCTGTCCACTGGGAATGTCACTCCCTATATAGGAGCTGCCTGTCTGCTGTGTCTGCAGGCTCTGGGAATCACTGTCAGCACTGTCAGACAAGGGTTGGTGTTCCTGCACAGCTCCCAGCTCACAGAGTGCTTCCTTCCATCCTGCCTCCATCCTGCCTCCATCCTGCTTCCATCCTACTTCCATCCTCTTTCCATCCTGCCTCCATCCTGTCTCCATCCTGATTCCATCCTGCTTCCATCCTGCCTCCATCCTCTTTCCATCCTGCTTCCATCCTGCCTCCATCCTGCCTCCATCCTGCTTCCATCCTCTTTCCATCCTGCCTCCATCCTGCCTCCATCCTGCCTTCTCGTCCAGCCCAGTGGGATTTGGGGCTGTTCAGCGCTCACACTGCTGGGTGGCTGCCTGCCTGTGCTCTGGAATGATATTTAAACATCAGCAGCTCTCAGTGCATGGCTTTACTGCAGAGTGTTATAGTGGAGTGAGGAATCATGGAAACACAGCCAGGTTTGGGATAAAAGGGATATTAAAGATTATCCAGTTCCAGCCCCCTGCCATAGGCAGGGACACCTTTCATTCTCCAAGGAGAGCAGAACAGCTTGGTTGCATGCAGGAGAGATTTCTTTTGTTGTTCCTGGGTGCTCAGCATCATCCTACGGGCAAAACCTGTGTGGTTGTTACTGAAAACAGCCTGAATGTGTAAGAGAATTTGTCTGGTGAGGCTGGAATTCCTCCTGGCAGGGGGTGCTGGCTGTGCCTCGCTCACAGCCCACTCCAGCCCGGGGGCCCATTGCTGGTTCCCTGCCCAGAAACAATTTTCTCTGGAGCAGGCTGTGGCTGGGAGCGAGCAGGGTGTGCCAGGGGGGCTCTGGTGTGCCATGTGCCAGGGCCTGGCTGCGCTCACGGGGCTGCTGTCCTGGGTGAGGAGCTGCAGCGCTGGCAGTGCCACACTCCTGGGGGCTGGCTTGAAACCCTTGGGGGGTGGGAACTTTGCTGCTTAGTTCTGGTGCTTTTCCCATCACATTCTGGATTACTGGCAAGCTGGAAGATGTCTCCTTTCCCAAAAGCTGCTGCCAGGGCACTGCCATCCATTTCCATGAGCAGAGATGCTGTACAGGTGGCTCCTTTCCCTTGGGATTGCAGGATTCTGTGGGAGGTGGGCTGGCAACCTTCCTGTCCCTCCAGGGCTCATCCTTAGGAACTGCATCACCCCAGGGGGGTGAACCAATGCCCCACCCAGCCCTGCCTTGCCCAGCTCCCACCCCACAGTGGCCTTGGACCCTCTGGAGAACTGGGTCTCAGAGGGGGGTTAGCCTCACCTTTCCCAGGATGCTGGGCTCCCTTTATTCCTGTTGTGCTGCCAGCTAGAAAAGTCATGTTATCAAGCAAAGCCCAAATAGCCCAGATCCCAGAATCCTCCTGGGGAGGAGCTGTCCCTGGGGAAGGGGAGGCAGAGCCCGGGAATGATGCCCCAGCCCCATCCCAGGGGGAATGTCAGTGGGTGCCTGTGCCTTGCACAGCCTCTCACAGCAAGGCAGCCTGGGGAGCCCACCCACACCACAGGTCTGTGCCCCTACAAGTGTCAGGAACCTGCTGAGGTCCAGGGATGATCCCTGGCACCAGAGAAAAATTGTAGTGTCTCTGAGAGAGGAACAACAACAGCCGCCGATGTAGCTGTTGGTGTTTTTATCACTGGAGCCTTTGGAGGGTGTTCAATGGGGACTTGGTGTTTATTCAGGGAGATCCTTGCTGCTGCGACCTTCCTGAACTGCCACATTCCTTCTAATTATGATTGGCAGCTCATGGAAATTTTGGCTCTTGATTGGCAGCTGAAGTAACTTTCTTCCTTCCCACAATTCTTCAGGTTCCTTCCCATCAATAGACATAATGTTGGCCACTTTTCTGGGATAAATAGCAACCTTTGCCCCCCTCCTTTATTTGGCAAACGCTCAACACTTCATTCTTTTCAGAAAGCCCCTTGGAATGCAGCTGAGAAGGGCCTCAGCAGTGCTGCACTCCTCCTCCTCCTTCTCCTCCTCCTTCTCCTCTTTCTCCTCCTCCTCCTCTTCCTCCTCCTCCTCCTCCTCCTTCTCAGAACCCATCTGGGGGACTTTTGTACCAGAGCAAACAAAGGCTCATTGGCAACACTTCTGGATTTCATTTCAAAATAGGTTTGTCACTCTGGAATAAAATAAACTTATTTTTCTGCTGCCTTTTTTTTTTTTTTTCCTTAATTTCTCCCTCCCAGGTTTGCCCACCAGCAGCTCTGATTCTGGAATTGCTGGACAAAGATTTGCCTGGGGTAAAAGGAATCTTGCTTCACTTCATCTCGCTCTGTTGAGCTCCAGAGCAACATCCCTGCTCTGCAGCAGCACAGTGACCAGTCAGCAAGGGAATCTGGTTTGTCTCAGAGCCCAAAACACTCACCCCTCCCCATCCAATGGGGTCTCCTCTGGCCTTCCCCCTGAGCTCAGTTAGCACCCAGGAACCCATAACTGATTCCACTTTTTAGCTCTTATGACCCTTTTTAAAAACCACCCAAGTGATGCAAAAGCTCAAACCACAGAGAAAGCACAACGTGGCTCATGGGAGTTGCTCTGTCCAAGGAGAGCAAGGACATTTTGAAGAGGGGATTGGATCCCAGAGGTCCTGGAAGTGCCCTTGAGAAAGGGCTGTCCTGCTCCCAGGGGTGTCCTCTCCAAGCTGAGGGGTCTGGAAGTGCCAGGGGGGCAGGACCCAACATGAGTGGCGCTTGCCACAGCTCACTCTGCGTTTCAGTAATTAAATAAAACTCAGTCTCAGCCCCTAAGAGCTTCTTGTGCTGAACAATAGCCAGTTACAAAAGGATTTGAAAAATGATGAAGGGAATACTCAAGGGTTGTGTTCGAAAAGAAACGAGGAGGTTCCCGAGCTGCAGAGATTGCCTGTGTGCACAATACAGACACTCACCCTCCACCAGCCCCAGACTGAAGTGTTTCAGAGAGGGATGACAGACCTTGGCACTCGGTGCTTCTCAAGAGCAGGGTGGATGAGGAGACAATTAGCAAAATACAGGATCATTTGCATTTTCAGGAATACTTGAAGGATTCTCACTCTTTGCCAAATTAAAAGGGGAAGTGGGATGAAACACATCTGGCATGGCTGGATGAGCCCTGAAAGCACAAGGGCTGGAGCAGGGAAGCCTCAGGGACTGAGAACCCTCACTGTTCCCTCAAGGTGGCCACCCTGGATCCATAAATGCTGGCACCTCCCGCAGCTCAATGGCTTCAGGAACCAGACCCAGCTTTTTGAGTTTGTCTCTCACTGATGTTTGTGAGATCTGCTAAAGGTTTCCCACAGTCAGGGTGGCTTGGAAGAGCCTTTGCTGCCCTCCTTGGCACGGTGACAGTGAGCTGAGCTGGCCCCAGCCCTGGACAGGACAGGGGCAGGGACAGGGACAGGGCAGCCTTCCCCATGCAGGAACCCTTTGTCATGAAACATGGAGGAATGTCATTGTCCCCCCACTTCTGTCAGATTTAGTTGAAATCTGCTGGGAGATTACAAAGTTATTGCAGCAGACATGCAGCCAGACCCAGCCAGGCATGGGCTGGGTCACAAAAACTGCATTTCATTAGAGAACTGAGCTGAAGCCACACCGGATCTTCCCTTCCTCTCCCCACAGCCACAGTGTCACTCCCCCTTTCCATGTCCCTGCTCACTGGACAGACTGATTCTAAAATACTCCAACTGCTTCCAACTCTTCTCTAGAACAGAACAGGAAAAGGAGGAGGAATGTGAAACCCTTGCTTAGAACCTTAGGGATGAGACCAAGAAGGTGAAAGCCCTCATGGAGCTCAGGGCAGTAAGGAGCTGCCACAAGCTTTGGGGGGCTCTGCTGGGGACCAAGGGACCCCAGAGAGTCTGTGAGCCTGTCACTGCTTGGGGAGATGGTGTGTGATGGATTGTGCGGAAAAGGCTGAGCAGCTGATAATTTTTGGGGTCACTCTGCACAAACTGCAACCTCCCCTCCTTTGCACCCAGGCAATTTCTCTGCTCTCGTGCTAATTCAGCCCCAGGCTGCCTTTCCTGCACAGCTGCCACAGCCGGGCTCCTTCCTGCCTGTGGGGATGCTGCTTTCAGGATGTGGTTTCTCTGGAAGCGCTGGAGCGTGGTGGCTGCAGGAGCATCCCAACGGCCGCAGGGGCCTGGTGGGCTCTGTCACCAGCTGTGCACCCGCAGAGCCACCCCTGCAGGTGTGTCACAGCACAGAGGACAAGAGGACATCCTCCCGGCAGTGTCCTTCCCCTGCTCCTTGCCACCGGCCCTGCATCTCGCGGTGCTGGCACTGAGCTCGCTGGTTCTCTGCCTGAAATGAATCGGGTCAGCTCTGACCCGCATGTGTCCCTGGGCTGGTTTTCTGCCACATTAACCCAGTGTCTCCTGGAGAAGTCCAGGCAGCTCTGGAGATGATGCCAACATAGGCAGCAGCCCTTGGAGCAGGCAAAATCCTGTCACCAGCATCAGGGACTCACGGGATTGGCTCAGCCACCTCTGCCTGCATCATGGATAAGTGGGGATGAGAAATTGGGCTGGAGGGATGTTTGAGAGCAAGGAGAGGAAGGAGAGGATCCAGAAGGAGGGAAAGGGGACTGAGCAGCCCCTACACAGCAAACCTTGGAAACACTGCCCAGTGCTGCAATGTCACCAGTGGGATTCTCCTCACACTGGGTATTTATCAGAAAGGGAATGTGGGAATGCTGTGGCAAGGCCAGGACATGGCTGGGTTTGTGCTGGGGATTGGAGCATGCACATCTCAGCAGAACAAACACAGATAGAGAGGCAGAAGCATCCATCCTCCAGGACTGCTCTGGGGAGGGTGATTTGACACAGAAAAGGCTGATCCTGCACAGGAGCAGTGCAAAGGGCTGGTGCCCCTGAGGAGAATGGGGATGTGGATGTTTGTGTCAAGAGAAGACTGCCTCTCAAAGGGACAGAGGGCAGAGAGAGTGAAGGTGACACTGGCCCTGGTGTCCCTGCATGGGAGCAGGACACTCCCCAGACCCCTGAAAACATCCTTCATGGCAGAGCTGCAATGGCACCTTGGGAAGGGCAGAGGAGGAAGAAGAGGGTTTGCAGTGCAGGTCAGCACTCCCAGCTGTGGCTGTGCTCCCTCTGTTCACAGGGAGCTCAAACCACTCCTTACCCCACAAAGCTTGTTAGGAGAGCTGGGTTGCAACAGATGGATACAGACGGGTGGGGAGAAGGGGAAACAACACGGCAATACCAGCAGCACGAAGTGTGCTCACCAAAGCACAGCAGCAGCCGAGCTTTGGAGGCAATGGAGAATTCTGAGGAGCGTTTTGGTTCCTTTGGGATGCTCACAGGTGGTTTGTCTGAAGCATGACAGCCAGCATGAGACAACACGCTGGTTTGGGAACCCGGCAAGTGGTTGATAGAAAAAGAGCACTCGGCTGTTCCTGGTCCTGTGCAAGCAGTGAAGTCAAGCCAGCAGGAAACGGGAATGAGCAGTCTCTGGCTGAGAGCCGAGAAGCTACATCCCACCCATCCCATCCCATCCCACCCATCCCATCCCATCCCACCCATCCCATCATCCCATCCCATCTCTGGTGCTCAGCTGCCTTGCCATCACCCAGAGCTGTTCACATTCCAGGTGAGGTGGGTGTCCTGCAGTTCCTGCAGCTCAGGCTTGGACCAGAACCCCCAAACCTGGTGGGAAATGACCACTGAGAGCAGCATGGCACTGGGTCCCTCTCAGCTGCTGCTGCAGCAGTGCTGGGATGTGCTGTATATTAAGTGGAGTGGCAGCTGCGATATTGCCAACTAAAACTAAGTACAAAATTTACAGCAGTAAATTCTTCTCTCTTCAGGGTGGTTAATTATCTTAATTACTTTTATTATCTTTTATCTTTTAAGATCCCAAATTGCTTATTTCTGCTTGTGTTGCCAAAGGGGGTTGCATATTTTTTACTGGCGTACGCTGTGCAGAGGCTCTGATACGCGTGTCTGCGTGGTACACTTTAAAAGAACTTTGATTTATACAAGACTTCTCCTCGGGATTTTAATTGTACTAAATAGGGAAAACAAAGTTCAGTGAAATATTGACTGACTGAAGAGCTGACAAGTGGCTCTTTCCTTTTGTTTAAGACAGGGACGAGGCCACTCCAGCTGCCCGCTGGGTGAGCAGGAGGGGATTTGGCTTCTCTGGGCCACAGTCTAAGGGCACTGGGGAATGTGTGGCCCTGGGAGTGGCACAAGGACATGGCAGAGAGGGGTCCCAGCGTGGTGGGCAGGCAGCAATGAGCTGGGCAGGCACTGGGCCGGGGGATCCATCGGGCAGCCCATGGTGCTGGGGGCTGTGCCCATCTCAGAGCCCACGCAAGCGCTCAGCCACCACTTTGGGCACCCACCATCCCTCCCCATTCCATTCTCTCTCTCTTCTCCAAGCTGTTTCCTGCTGCCTCCAGGAAGTTTCCCCGACGTCCTTGCCCCAGGGAAGTGCCTGGGGTGTGATTTCAGCCCATGATTTCATCCCGGGGGACCACAGCAGAGGCATCGCTGGCAGCTGCCTCTGGGAGCTGCCCCAGCACCAGGGCTCCTCTCAGCGTCCCCTGCAGGCACCTCTCTCCTGCTGCCACCTCTGCAAATATCCATCCCCGGGGAACTGCTTTCCTCTCCTCTTCCTGCTCCCCTGCCTAACTAGCATTCTTTTTTAACAAGGGGGAAAAAATTTTCGGGAAAGGTGCCTCATCCCCTGGGGATCAGCCTCGGCGGATCTGAGCAGAGAACAGCCCCGCACCAAAGGGGAAGGAAGAGGGAGGAGGAGAAGGGAGGAAGGAGGAAAGGTTTTTTGTATCCCACGGAGGAGCGTCCTAAACGCTCCCAGGTGCTTTTCTAATGGAATGACGATTTCCTCCATGTTTATTTTCAATGCTGTCCTGCCTGGGGAGTCGGGGGGGCTTGGGGGGAGCCAGCCATGGCCAGCCTTGCCCCAACTCTGCATGCACTGAAGGTCCCTCTCATGGCATTCAGCTGACAGGGAGGGAAAGAGCTTTTCATGTGCAAAACAAAGGGGAGAGGGGGCTTTTCTTTGCTGCCTGCTGAATGCCACACACTCCTGGCCAAGGGGGGCAGCTTGGGGCTCTGAACAATCACGACATGAAAAGCAGAGAGGGAGGGAGAGAAAAAACTCCCCCCTTCTCATGAGAGCACTGTAGCCTCTTGTTGGTGGTTCTGGAGAGCTCCCTGTCACCCCAGGAGAATCGTGGCTCTGACTACTCCAAGCTGTGTATAACCCCACACCTTACAGGTATTTTTTTTCTGTCTTCCTCATCTTTTAATAGCAAACCCAACAAAACTGCTGCAGCCCTGCTTCCTCCCCATTGCTGTGCTGGCTGCCTGCTGTCAGATGAAATTTATGCTGTGGTTTAGGAGTAATTTTTAGTTTGGAAGATTTGTCCTCCTGCCACCTGCTATAAATAACCCCCGTGAGGTGGCAGAGCCCCGTCCCTCTGTCCTGGTGACACCATGGCACGGTTGGTGACGGTGCTGGGCCCATGGCACACTTTGCTGTCACTTGTGGTGCCTTTGCTTCACCTTGCCTGTGGCTGGCACAGGCACTCAAGGCCTGGGCACCCCTTATCTCCTGCCCCTCTGTGCCTGGGGAGCATCCAGCTTTTGGCCATCAGCAGCTGTGCAGGGGCTGTGGAGATGCCGAATCTGCAGCTTCCCCTCGTGTTCGTGGTGATCTACAGCACAAGGGGCTGTGCTCAGGCCCAGCCACCTCTCTCTCCTTTTGGAGAGTGTATTTTCTGTTCCTTACAGATGCTGGAGGGGCTCCTGGCACTGTGATGAGCCCAGCACTGCAGCATCCAGAGCCTCTCTCTGCCTCTGGAGCTCTGTGCTTTGCCAGTGCAGAGGGGTGGCCAGTGCAGACACATTCTGGATTTTGCTGTCCAAGAGGAAGAAGATTCACTGATGCTCAATATCCAAGCCTGCAGCCTGAATTTTGCAGGGCTTGAGAAATGGAAGTTTCAGTGTTCCCTCTGCATTTTGACAGCTGAAGTGCCTTCCTCGTGTTTGTGAGCCCGGAACATCTGAGGGAGTTTCCTTTCCAAAAACAAACATCCTGAGGGAGAGGCTGCAGCCACTGCAGGACTCATCCACAGTGCTCCAGTTGCTGCCACAGAGCTGGGCATGCATGGGCCTTGTCCCCTGTCACTTGGGTCACTGTCACCACATGGCAAGGCTGGCAGGGACACATGGCCACCCCCAGCCAGACTCAGCTGCTCTGAGCACCCACGAGCCCGGGCAGAGCGAGCGCTCTCTCCTCCATCTCATTTCATGCAGGAACCAGCAACATCAGGATTTGCTATTTATTTTAAATTGCAAACTTTTCAACTGGAAAGGAACAATGGGGAAAAACCAACGCGCCTGGGTCGACTTCCATGTATAAAAGTATCCCATGTCTTTAAGGCAGTGAATTTTAAAAAGGCACATAATTAGCAGGCTGCTTCCTCGTCTGTATTCTCCTCATCTGCCTGCCCACATAAACATTCGGCACACAGCACTTCCAGACACTTTTTAATAGAATCGCTTAAAACAATTAATTACCAGAGTTTTCATTCAAGCTGCAGTGGAAAAGATACGCCGGCAATAAAAGGCATTTATTCGTTGGTTTCTGGAGGCCTGTTTGTTATTAACATGTAAATTAAATCATCACAGATGTTCCATTTTTAATCTGGGGATGTGAAGTGCAGGGCTAACCACGGCCCAAACAGCCTGATTTTATTACACACACATTCATTAGGAACCAGCAGTATTATTGGATATCATTTTTCTTTGATGCATTTTTTAAACCAATTATCAGTATAATTTGTTCATTTCCCTCCCTATTTGTTTTTCTCTTGCCATTTGTGTCAGGATTCTCCAATCAAGGGCGATGCCTTTGGCTCCTCGTGGCCTCCTCCTCACTGCTGGCCAGTGCCACCATGGAGCCCGTGCCTGGCTGTGGCCTCACGGGCCTCTTGCTGCAGCTGGGCATGGGCAGTGACAGTCTGGTGCCAGCAGGAGAGGTGGTTTGAGCATGGAGAAGCTCACTGTAGACCTTCAGTGCAAGGTGATCCTGGATAGGCAAGGTCCAAAATCCAAAGAGAGAAAAGCAGGGGCTAAAGACCACCAGACCTGGGGTGGGACAGTGATGACAATAACGATGGACAGGTGGGCAGGGGTGTCACTGCTTCTGTGTGTGGCTGAAAAGGGAAGGCTTTCTCTTCCTCCTGCAGGCAGGAACCTCTGGCTGCCGAGTGCCACCTTGGGGTGCTCTCCAGGGCAGGGCCATCAGTGGAGGATGGTCACCCACTGTCCCCAGAGGGGAGCACGGTGGCTCCAGCAGCTCTGTGCCAGCTGCCTGATCCGTCCCCAGGCACTGACTGCATCCCTGTCCCCAGCTGCAGGAGAGCCTCGGGAGCCCCAGGAGGAATTCTTGATGTGGAATCGATTCTGATTGCATTGCTGCAATGAGCCCAGGAACAGTTCTGGTCTAAAAGCAGGATTTAGATTAATGAGGAATAAATAGCTCTGGCTCCTGGGTGATGGGGGGGTCCCTGACTGTGGCTTCCCTGTCCCTGGAAGTGTCCAAAGCCAGGTTGGACAGGGCTTGGAGCAAGCTGGGGTAGTGCAAGGTGTCCCTGCCCATGGCAGGGTGTAGGACTGGATGAGCTTTAAGGTCCTTCCAGCCCAATCCAGTCTGGGATTCTGTGGTTCCATGGCAGGCAAAGGGCATGGAGCCAATGGGGCAGCACTACAAAGAGGGTTCTGCTGGGGTCAGGGACATCCTCACCAATCAGACTCTTCAAGCAAAGCTGGCATTGCGCATCTCAGTCTATTAATGCTTTGATTTTGTCCACTGGAAACCTAGCCTGTGGTGGTACAGACAGGGAGATAGTGGAAAATCATCTACACCTGAGAAAAAACCCAAGCTTTTTGGGACTGCAAAACACATAAATGTTTAATTATCACCTGGAATAATTTTCCAAAGTGAAAAGGCAGGTTTTTGTGCCCAAAAAAGCATCTCATGCTGGAACACTGCTCCTGTGAACATGGGCATTTTTCTGAAAAACAGGGAAATTACTGCTGGAATTGACTTCACTAGGATTCTTTAAAAAAACACCAGAAGGCAGGTAAAACCAGACAAGGAAACCAGAGTATCTCCACTAATGAAAATAATAGTTTTCAGCCTGAATAATTTTTTGCAGGTGTCCCATCAGCCTTGTCTTCACCTGCACATACACCTGCTAGGCCACAGCTCTGCCCATCCCATCCCATCCCATCCCATCCCATCCCATCCCATCCCATCCCATCCCATCCCATCCCATCCCATCCCTTCCTGTCCCATCCCAGCACTTCCCTAGGAGCTGTCCCCACAGGAGGACACAGCCTGCATGGCCTTTCTCCTTGGGAATCATCCCGGTGGCTGAGGCTGCCTCGTTCCACTGCCACCCTGTGTCCTTGCCGCGATAACTGTCAGAGAAGGGGGGGTGGGAGGAGTCTTGCAATGACCAAAAACTCTTGGAAATGCTTTCATGCTAAAAATCCCATGTTTGACAGAAGTGTGAGATACCTTGAGGCCTTCTATTGATTACCTGGGAGCAGGAGAGCACTGGCTCTTTGAGCTGTCACAGTTCCAGGCATTTCTGAAAACGATAGAAGACTGGAACAAAAACACCACTAAGGCTCCTGACACAGCGTGTTAAGCAATAAAACATGTTTAATTGTGTTGTCTTAAGGCTATAACCATTTCCTGGCTGAAGGTCACTCACTACCCATACTGCCAGTGGGAGAGAGGAGCTCTGACAGGTAGGAATCCAAATAGGAAGCAGATATCTGGGAGATTACGGCGTGAACAACAGTGAAATGCCAGTGCCAGAGTAGTTAAAATGAGCAGCACAAGCAGCAGGACATCTCCTGGCTGGCAGATCTATACAGGGGATGTTACAAACACAGCTTGGGGCTTTGACCAAGGACCCTCTGGGGCACCTTGTCACCATATGGCACCACCAGTGCGTGTCTGTCAGCGGCCACAGGGCCCACCTTCAGCCACCATTGCTCCCCCATCTATGGGGGACCAGGCAAGCTCCTGGTGGGAGCTCAATTCCTCCCAAAGACCCTCCTGCTTTGCCCCAGGGATCGGCATCCAGATGTTCTCTGCTCCCTGCACATCTGCTCTGACATGTGTGGGTCATGTCACACGGGTCTGCCCAGCTGCCCAGGGAGCCAGTGACTACCTGGGGTCATGTTGGGAAGGATGGGGTGATTTTATTCTCCTCGGTTAGAGGCATCATAATCATAAAATGTGCATTTGGCAAGAAATTCCAGGCATTCCTGACCCCAGATACTGCCAGGCCTCCCTGCTCTTGGACATCCACACACTTTGTCCTCTTCTTTTTTTGTCTTGGTAACTTCTGTGTGAGAGGGGGCCCTGAGCATGGGAAAGGTTTGAGGTGTCTTGTGTTTAATGAGAAACAAAAAAGATTAGATTGTAGCAAGGTATTTAATTATTAGGAGATTGCAGCTCTGGCTGCATCCTTTGCCTCTCCATGGGGGAAGTGCCAAATTACATGTCACCTCAGAGGGCATATTTTCTGTAGTTTTCAGAGCTCCTACAATGGCAGCTCATGAATATTTACTGAGCTGCTCAGATATGCAGCGGTGGGAACAAATAAAAAAACCCTTGTATTTGCATCTCCCACAGACACTAACAAACCATGTGGCTCTGGTAGGGAGAAGATGGGAGATTGCTGTTGCCTTTCCAGAGGGATAGAGGAAACAGCTTCTTGTATAATGAGATTGACTTTTAAATTGAAAGTGGTGCTGGTTGTGCTGCAGTTCATACTTCCATGCTGTGCGTTTGCTCCCTAGGCTCTAACATTAAGACATCTTATGTACAAGCTGGGAGGATTCAATTAGAGTTTCAGTTATTAATCAATCAATTAAGCCACAATCTTTGGAATATACATTTTCACTCCTAAAGAGGTGTGATGCTGGCACAGTGAGCTTTAGGGACCCCACTTCAGCTGGCCACACAGGCAGGTATCTGTGCAGAGCTCCCGGTGCCGGCGCGGTGCCGGGGCTGCTTTGGCACCATGCTGGGCAGGGAGAGCAGCAGAGCCTGGGCAGGGGTGGTGAGGCCTGGCACTGGGATTGAGCACCAGGAAATGCCAACTCAGCTGGCACCGAGTCCTTCGAGAAACATTCAGCTCCACTTGCCTTACTGCCAAGCTGGAGCTGCTCTGCCTAGAGCCGGCACACGGATGGAAGGACGGACAGCTCGGCTCTCGCTGCTGCTCTGGCAGCAGCTTCATGCTCCTGCTGGAGGAGATCCTGAATCCTTCCTTGCCTGGAAAAATCTGTGTATGAGTTAAGAGACTCAGAAAAGGACTCCAAATTAACTGTCCCATCCGGGTGCTGCCTCCTCTCAGCCCCTAAGAGACAGGTGTGACACTACAAACTCTGCAACTGATCTGGTTCGTCCAAATCTCTGGCATTTTCCAGCTGCAAGAAGGAGCTGAAGGCAGCACTTCCAGGTGTTGCATGTGGACAAAGAGAGAGGCGGTTTGTCCTTAATTTCTGTAGTGTGTTTCAGAGGCTGCAGCCGTGTCAGGGTGAGATTCACACGTCTTGGACCAGCGAGAGTGTTCCTCGTGCCCTGGTATTTCTTCATTAGTGACACCTGCCCAGTCCTTGCTGGACAGGTCCATATTCATGGGCTGCTCAGTGAAGGGAGGAGAGCAGCATTCAGAGTAGGAATGATTCCCTGTGTCCTGTTGCCTGGGATATTTAATCAGACCTGTAACCAGAAGTCCAGGGGAAGGGTTTGGAGAAAATGAGCTCTGTGGTTTCAAGCTGAAGTTTGAACACTCGAAGAGAAGTAAATGTGCAAGTGCTGTCTATAGGCAGGGAAAAAAAGCCAAGAGAGGATTAAATGGCAATGTTACCTTTACTCTTGTCAAATACCTAAGTAGAAACATTGGTTAATGCCCTTAAAAAAGGCCCATTACCACAGGGCAGGGAGTCAAAGAGCCTGGCTGCCCTAATACTCAGTTATCTCGTTCCCGGATAATGGAATGACCCCTCGCCTGCCCGAGCTGTACTACGATATAATAGCATGAGCCGTGTGAATAAAGAGGTTATTTTTGGAATCCAATTGAAGCAGTGCCAGAGCCGGTGTGACAGGGGAAGGATTGAACAAGATGCAATGTTCTAAGGGAAGGGAAAAAAAAATTGAATTTTGGGGAAGGTGGCACTGGCAGTGAACTGTGCAAAGAGAGGCACTGTGGTGCTGGTGGAGCACGGTGCCACGGGACAGTTTGAGGGGATGCTGGGACTGCAGACTGACCCAAAACAGAGTAGGGCAGGGGAGTTTATCCCCCAGAGGAGCCAGAATTCCCTCAAAATGCTGAGCCACGGGTGGCTGTGGCAGCCCTGGGCAGCACAGTCACCAGTGCCAGCCCAGAGCCATTGGGTGGCACAGGTCTTTGCCAACACCCCGATCAGTGCCCGTGCCTAGTCCTGGCTCTGCCCTGCAGCCTGCACACCCTGCAGCTCTCTTCATGCCCCTTAAGCACATATATAAAGGTAAACCACAAAACAATATCAGTTCTGCCGTGCAGTATCCAACACACAGGGCTGCAGCTCATCCAGCAGTGAGAGACAAGAGCACAAGAGATTCGGCATAAACAGAGATGAAAATGAATATTAATTTACAAAGCAGCACAAAGACAATGGGATCCAAGGAGATTGATATCACAAACTCCCCTTATTCAATCAGATTAGGGACTCATCTTCCCCAAACACCAATTGCTAATCTAGATTTGAAAGACAAATCCTCTTGCAGAAGGGCTTTGCCTTTATCTTGTCCCTCTGATGCCTCTACTTAAGATTTTAGTACAATTTTGGAGAAGCTGGGAGGAGGGAACCTTCCCAAGCAGCATTTAACCATTGTGATGCTGAAGTGTCATCGAGCACTGGTAGGGTCTGCAGAGCACGGGCTTCCCTGTGCCTGTGGCAGCAGAAACATGACAATTCCTGAGAGTTTGGCAACTCTGGGGAAAGCTGTGTGGCAGCAGACTCCAGCCAGTTGTGTCTCCCAAAGAAGGGAAGCAGAGGTGTGTGGAGGGAGTGCCGCTCTCCTCTGGAAGCTCAGGTGCTCCATAATTGCTGCTGAATGGGAGGAAATGAAACCAGGAATTCTTTCTGAAGAGGTATGGGCTGGTGGCTGATACCACAGGCAAGTTTGAACAAGGTACAGTTTGTCCAGGGACAAGAAGGTAAAAGGCATTTGAGATGGACCCCATGGCCCCTCTCTGGGCCACTCAGGATGTGCCGGGATCTGCAAACGAGGGTTTCCTCCTGGGCAGCAGCTGGATCCAGGTGTTTCACTTCCTGGCAGAGCTGGTACCTGTGATGGTCAAATGTATCAATCAATAGGTTTTCTTTCTCTTATTGCTCTTTATAGGAGCAAGGCTGGGTCACCTCATGTCCCCAGCAAAGCCAGGTGGGTGACAGAGTCAGTGGCTCGGCCTCCTGCCAGCAGCACGGGAAAGCCATTGGGAAGGGGGGGTTTCCATGTGTGATGTGCAAGTGGATCCAGAGCTGTGGTCAGAGGGCCTTGAACCCCACCCTAGGAAGGGCAGCTCAGTCCCAGGAATGCTCCTTCCCCCGTGGTGCTGTCCCCAGCACATCGCACAAGCACCCAGCTCCTCTCCCTGGCGCTGCTGGGGGATGCGCAGAACTTGAAAGGAGCTGTAATTACCGGCGGGGTTTAGATGCAGTTGGTGTTTTACTACTTAAAAGCAGTTTAATTGAAAGAGAAAATTTGCCTTAATTTGTATTAAGATACATTATTAAATACAGTTTATGGCTGAACTCACAAGTGGAGCCCGTGGTCCCAGCAGGGAGAAGCTGCTGGGCTGGGCACAGTCCCAAGACCCTGCAGGCTCTTCTGCTCTCCCCAGCACCTGAAAAGACAGGTTGGTGCTACAAAATTCACAGGCTGCAAATGGTATGTGATAAAAAAGTGAAATTTTTAAGATGCTAATTTACCTGTGCCTGTCTAGTAATTACGTATTTTATTGGTGTAGCACGTGCACTACAATAAATGCTACAGATTCAAAGAGATGTTTTTTCTACTCTCCATGTCGAGTGTTTCTGACACATACATGCATTTCAAGTAGAATTAATTTTTTTCTATTTGATGCAAATGCCTCTGTATTCCACCGTGGTTGAGTAAACTGTGTATTCTCTCCCTGTCAATGATCTCCTTGGAAATAGATGTCAGCCAATCAGTCTGGTTAAAAAAAAAAAGAAAAAAGCCACAACACGCCCAACAAAAACCCAGCGACCAAACAAACCAGCCTCTCCAATTTACTGGGATCCGCTTCAGAGGGAGACAAAGAGCTGTGGCTGCGGCGCTGCGGGCAGCTCACCCAAACAGGGCAGGAAAATCCACACCACAGGCTGCTGGGGTGGGCTGGGGGCACCCTGCGGAGGGGGGAACAACCCCATATGATGCCACAGGAAAAGGCTTTTCCAGGGTGGGTCTGCCCCAACCTTTTCTCCTCTCCTCCTGCATGAGGTTTTAGCTTTAAGGAGAAAAGAAAAACAAGTTTTGCCCAAAAAATTTGAGACACCAAACTCAAATGAGAGGTTAGCTGTGGTGATGGAAACAGCAGGGGAAAACAGGAGCCTGATTTCATTGAAAACTTTATTTTGAGGAGCAGGGAATCCAAGAAAGGACCTCACAACCCTCCTTCCCTCGAAGTGCAGACCATGGTTGATGATGGTGAGCCTGTGGATGAGGGCTCAGATGGAAATGCTGGAGGTTTTCAGCACCTGCCCCTGGCACAAAGAGCCCCCGGATGGCTGTGGCAGGGCCGGGTTCCCACATTTGCTGCTGAAATATCCACCATGGTCCTGCTCGTTCGGGAGCATTCCAGGTTCCATTAGAATGCACAGCTTATTGCACCATGAAAGCGCTCAGAAAGGGCACGGGGAAAAAAAAATTAATACCCAAATGATCTGATTTCGTGAAGGTTTAAGCACTTGCTCGCCGTGGTCCCCTTTGAAGCTGATCAGAATCACGTTCTTTGCTATTAAGGTGATTTTTATCAGGATTTGCTGTGCTCCCCTTTCAAGGGGCTCGTTTGTGGGGCGTGGGCAAGGCGCTCACATGCCACGCTTTGCTTTCTATTGTTGTTCTTATTTTACTACACAGGGGAGAAGTAATCTTTTTTTCCCTCCCCTTGGCCTGGAGCTATTGTACATATGCAAATGTGACGATGGCAGCCAGCTATTTATAGCTCGAGTTCCTGCTACACTTATCACAACCACTGCAGACTTTTAAAAGCAGAACCCACACACACAGTATTTTTTCCCCAGGATATAAATTTCCCATCCCAATGCAGCCTGGCCCGTCGCATGCAACATTGATTGTCTGTTATATTACATTTATTAAGGAGTGATAACTTGTAATAATTGGATGTTAAATTAAAGAACTCTTTCCTAGTTATTGCCGTCTCAATTATAATTGTCATTTGCTGGCAGTTATGATGATATATGAGGGTTGTATTTTACTCAGCCGACCATGACCCGGTGAGTAATATTCCCTCAGCTATAGGGGCACTGATGCGCTTGCTGGCTCTTAATGCAGTAGCTCAGGAGCTGATTGGAATATTAAGTTTCCATGAGAGTAGGAGACGCAGAAATCCACATGGATATACATTACCGCACAGCTGAGAGGCCCCTCCGGCTATTTCTTTTTCTCCTCACTGGTACATGTCCAACTCGTTTCAGCTTTGTTTTATGGTTATAGGAATCAGGTTTATATGGTGAGTTATAAAGTAATAAAACAGGGCGAAAAGGGTGTTTGTGGTTTCATTTAAGAATAACCAGTTATAATTAACCTTTGTACCAAAATGTCAATATGTGTAAGGGCACTGGAGCAGCAGTGATAGCGGCTCCTCGCAGCCATCACACGGAGGTGGCTGCCTGCTTGGTGGATTCTTGCTGCTGGTGGAAATGGGGCAGTGCTGTGCTCGAGTGCCTGGTGGGGATGGGGAGTCTGAGAGGGGATGGGGAGTGTGAGCAGGGATGGGGAGTCTGAGCAGGGATGGGGAGTCTGAGCAGGGATGGCAGCAGCACCCATCACCAAGCTGCCCGTGATCATCCCCAGTGCAGAGAGAGCTTCACCCCTGAGGGCGACAGCCCTCTCCTGCTCTGACCCCAAAAACTCACAGAAGTGAAGGATTTACCAGCCCTCTCCAGGGCTCTGTCCTGCCCAGATGATTGCTTGTGAGGAAAAAGGAGGGAGGAGCACAGTGGTCTGGCTGTGGGCAGCACACGGGGCCAAGATTTGGTGAGAAAAAGATTTGTGGAATTTTAACCCAGAAGGAAATCCCTGGGCTGCTGCAGGGGCACGGCGGTGCTCAGGGGGGCAGGAGCAGCTCCCCTCACACCCACAGATCAGTTCCCTGTTCTAAGAATTAATTGTCCTTTGTATGGCTCCAGGATATTTGCACTGCGGAGCGATGCACTGCCCTTAATCACAACAACAGCAACGCTTGGTATGAGCAGGAGGGGTTGGAGCAGTCATTAGGCGTCTGAAATCGTGGTGCATATTAATGGGCAAATAACGTGTCTGAGCAAAGAAAAATGTGTCTCTTGTAAATTACATTTTTAAAAGTTGATTCAAACTAAGCGTTGTGCCATAAATCTGTTAATTTTGGCAAGAGTCTGGAATGAGCAGGGGCGACTCAAGACTTTCTTCAAACAGCTTTTCAGAAACTGCCCACCCACTGCCAGAAAAGACAGAGCAGGAGGGAGGGGACAGAGCATAATTCCCTTCCCTTCCCTTCCCTTCCCTTCCCTTCCCTTCCCTTCCCTTCCCTTCCCTTCCCTTCCCTTCCCTGTGCCTGGTACCAGCCATAGCTTTGTGGATGGGTGAAAGGAAATCACAGATATTTAACGGGGTAGAATTAGGGAGGAAATCTTGGTTTTCAAACAAAACAACTTCAGCAGTCGGTGGCTGGGGACTGTTTGAAGCCCCAGTGGCCTGTCCTGGTGAATCCCAGTTCCTGAGGTGATGGGACACCAGGCAGGGCACGGTGACAAAGGGACACAACGTTCTTCCCTGCCTCATCCAGAACTGTTTTAATGGTTGAGAACCGGAGAGATGAAAAATTTGCCTGGAAGCAGAAAAGCAACCCCCGAAAATCTACAAAATATGCGACTTCTGCTACAAACTTGCAAATGGGCCCATATGTGATCAGTAAACGCTCTCAGATCCGCGGATTTGCCTGCATTCATTTGGGCTGGAGCCCCGCCAGGCGCCGAGCTGCGCAGCCACCGCTCCTCCCCGGGGACATCGGCGCCACAAAGCACCGGCGGCGGGCAGGGAGCAGAGCCCCCACCTTCCTCATGTGGAACCCCCACCTTCCTAATGGAGATTCCCCGTCTTCCCTATGGACAGCCCTCCCCTTTCCAGGCCTGCAGCCCCCAGCGCTGTCAGAGCAGGAAGGGAATGGGTTGGAGTGGCTTTTTCGGGAGCAGCTGGGAGCTCACCACCCATCGCTCCGGCCACGGCTGAACCCAGGGCCCTCCTGAGCTGCTCTCCTTTTGTTGGATGGATTCTAAAACCACACAGCCTCCCTGGGGTTTGGAAGGTGCCTGAACAAGTCCACTGTAAAAGCCGCAGCCAAAGCTGGTCTTTCTGCCTGTCCCTGCACAGCCCACAGCCCCATGCTGTTGTCCCATCCCAGCCCAGACGTGTGTGCTCAGAGAGGAGATGTGGGAACCATAGGGAAGCACAAAAAGAGCATGCCAAACCTGATCTGATCTGTTCAAACACAAATGGCAAAGCAGAGGGTGCACAAGGAGGATGAGGGGACAGGGAGAACCCCCAAGGGTTTTCCAGCCCAGCAGACACCTGCTGCTCCTGCTGCTGTGCCCTTTGTGTCCTCAACACTCCTCCAGCCTTGCTCTCCCAAATGTCAAACGCTGGGAAGTCTCTCCTGCCCAGCTGTGGGACCTGCCCCCTTCATTACAACCCACTGACAGGTTAACTTCTTTCCTATGATCCTGCTCCTGTGGGTGCTGGGTGCAGGTGGCTGCTGTTGTTAACTGTTTATTACCTGGGGAGCGATTTTCAGCGTGTTCCACATGATTATTTCCCAACACTGCAATTTGGGACTCGCTGGGCAGCTGCAAGGTTTGTTTCTCACAGAAGTGACCTGCCTGCAGCTCTCTGCATGTCAGGGTTTGAGGAATATACTTGAGTTGATGGGTAGGTTGTGTGCATCCCCTGACCTCAATCGTTTTCACACTGTGAGAACTGCTGGGAAGTGGTTTGACACAAAGTGTTTATAATCTCCATCAGAAGGAAGGGAAATGATAATGGGCCCATCTTAGCAAAAAGGAGACAGCCACCAGGCTCCCTTCTAACAGTGGCCTTAAGCTCTGCTCTGATTTGAGCATTATAATTAGTAAAGAAACAAGCTGTAATTAAATTAGGGAATGGAAAGGCAGGAGTGCAGCCACCACGGAGGGTGGTTAGGGGAGCTCCTGCCTGGCAAGAGGAGCCATCAGGGGCAGCCAGGACCATGACAGAGTCTTTATAATCACCTCATCCTCCTGCATCATGCAGGAATTGGTCACTGGAAACCAGTTAGAACTCTCCACAGAATGATGAATTCTGGGCTTTTGCTATGACATCAGGCCCCTGTTCTTGGAGCAGGTGATTTTTACAGTCCCCACCAGCACGTGGGAGCTGGGGCTGGTGATGAAGGATTGTCTGGTCCCCAGGAACCCCTCCAGCTCTGAGGTCCCCATCAGATTCACCACACAAGCAGCTGGTCTCTGAGAGTCCTTTTCTTGGGCTAAAAATTGACTCTTTTGGGAAGAAAGCACTGCACCTGCAGATGCAGGGTCCGCTAAAGTGTTTTTGGTGTTCAGATCCCCTCAGCACCACCGTCTCACTGTCCCCCAGGCCGGTGGCTGTGTGTGCACACCTGATCCTTCCCCTGCAGGGTTCCTTACTGCACCAGGCTGCTCCCCAGCCCCAGCACAGCCCGTGCCTCGCTGAGAGGGAGAGACCTGCACAGGGGCTGCCCTGAGCCTCCCTGGGGGCACAGGGGTAGGGCTGGGTGCCAGTGCCCGAGGTGCTGCCAGCTCCAGCTCCTCAGAGATGCAGCCAAGACGCTCCGGCCGTGCAGATTTATTTCCTGGCTTTTAGCCAGCCTAGGAATGAAAATACTCTAGAGGGTGAAAGGCTCATAGTCAAGAGCTCTTCACCTCTTCCCTGAAAGGACCTCTCATCCTCATTCACTCAGGGGTTTATTACCACTCCACTGCCTGAGAATAACTGTTTGCAAAGACAGAGCTTGGAAAAAATAAGCCGCCCAGGTGCCGGAGTGCTCAGACCTGTCAGTGCTGCATCCAAGGCAGAGTCAGTGTGGGGCTCTTCCTCCTTCTTTCATTTGGATCTGGAGGAGCAGGCAGTGCCTGTGGTGGTTGGCCACCAAAGAGGCTTTACTTTTAATGCATGTGCAAAGGTGATGGCACCTTCCCTGAGAAAAACCCAAAAGTGGGATCCCACTGTTGAAACAGCCCTGTGGGAGCTGCTAACAACAACACATCTCCAGTCCTTCTTAATGAGCCACAGGGAGGCTGAGGAGGAGGAGGAGGAAGACAACAGCCTATTCCCATCTCCTCCCAGCATCCTGCCCAGCTCCTGCTCCTTTTCATCGCAGGGTGATGGCACTGCACCCTTCTGTGGCATTTATTCACCTTTATCCTGGAGTTTTCCCCCAAGTCTTGCCATGCAGGCGCAGGCTGTGGTGGCCGGCAGAAACCTGCCCTGCGACAGGCCCCAGGGGACAGCCCTGGGGACATTGGCGGTGGGGACACGGTGCTGTGCACACCAACAGCGCCGGCCCCGGCGGCAGCAGAGGCAGGGCAGGCTGTGCAGGGTGGCCAGCGTGGGAGCAGGGCTGGCATGGGAGCAGGGCTGTGCCCACAGGAGCGGGAGCTGTGTCTGCCACCCAGGCTGAGGCTCCCGCGCTGCCACCCGGCTCCGCAGCCCCGCGCAGGCTGCCTGCACCGCACCGAAACAGGCAGCTAGAAAGTAAACAGTGTCTGAAACCTATTCTCATTAGGCTAATTTACGAATAAATTACCATATTCAATGGCCTTATTTTTACTGCTCGTTAACAGGCCCATGATAGGATGATAATTATGGGATTTTAAGTGGCTAATGGCAGCTGGGGCGTCAAAAGCAGTTTTTACGAATCTGTTTATGGCAGGGAAGGTGACAGGAGGGTGGGACACTGAGATGTTGGAATCGCATGTCAGGGAAAAAAAAAAGCTTTAATTGTTGAGTATTTATTAGAGAGGAGGGAAGACTGTAATTTAAAAATGAAACTCTGAAAAACAAAAAGGAAATTAATTAGTCTCCCAGCGCTCGGGTGGCTAGTGCTTAAGGAGGACCTTGCTGGTGGGCAGGCGGCCTTCGAGGGTCCCCGGCGGCACGGGCGCTGTCCTCTCCGTACCTGCTGCAGGAGCAGTCTCTGGTGCTGGGAGCACAGGAGGGGCTCTGCTGGAGCAGCAGCAGCCGGGTGTGAGGGCTGTGAGGCCGCGGTGGCAGCGCGGTGCTCCCGCCAGCAGTGGGTGCGACCCGGCTGGGTCGCTGTCCCCGCTGCCAGCGGTGCTGCTGGGCATCTCCCTCCGAGCATCTCCCTCCAAACATCTCCCTCCGAGCATCTCCCTCCGAGCATCTCCCTCCAAACATCTCCCTCCAAACATCTCCCTCCGAGCATCTCCCTCCAAGCATCTCCCTCCGAGCATCTCCCTCCAAGCATCTCCCTCCGAGCATCTCCCTCCAAGCATCTCCCTCCAAACATCTCCTTCTGTGCCCGTTTCCCAGTAGCCGCTGTTTTTCCCAGTGTTTAGCCTGGCTGCTCATCATCTCCCATCTCCACCGATTCATCTTGATCTTTCGGTTTAGTATGCAGCGCTCGGAAAACAAACACGTACCAGACTGACAGTGGGAATAAATATCGTGGAGATGTTGATTAGCATTTGATCCCAGCTGGGCCTCTGGAAGCTGCAGCACTGGAATGCCTTGGCAGTTTTTTAATGCTGAATAATTTGATTAGATCAGTGGCTGAGCCTGCTGCTCGCGGTGAGATAAACCCTCCCCACCCGCCGCCCCCCGCACGCCGCTCCCTCCCTGCCTGGCTTTGCTTTCTTTTATGGGGCCTTAAATACGTCGTTTAATCAACTCTACAATTTCAATTTAGCACAGTTGTTGACTCGCATGGATGATAAGGTTCTGGAGACCCCACAGATTGCTGCCTGCTCTAACAGTGCCGCTCTCCACGGCCTCCTGGCTTTGCTGCCGAGCCCAGCCCGGCCCAGCCTGAGGGGCTGTTCCCGGAGCCGGGCTGTCACTCAGCCACGGGGACATCTCCAGACTCTCCGCTGTGTGATCACCAACGGGGACATGTCCCCTCCACACGGTGACACGACAGCAACCAATGGTTTGTGTACAAAAACACAGTAATCACACTTTTTTTTTTTTTTTTTTTTTTTTTTTTTTTTTTTTTTTTTTTTTTTTGTTCTTCTCTGAAACACTGAAAGCGTGAAGACACGGGGGGGATGGGGGAACTGCGATTATCCCAGACCTCAGCAATCCTAATTAAACACGGATTTCTGAAATTTCCTTCTCTCTCCCTTAAAGAGAAAAGAGTGGGGCACACTCCTACACTATCTAAACGACTTCTACTTTAATCTAATTTAAATAACACTCCTGGCATTCCTTTCCAATAGGAGAATAATCAGTTCAGAAGGAGTGGAGTGAGCATCCCTGACTCTTCCACTGCCGGTTTTCCCAAAACGCCCTGCTGATGGCTATTTCCAAAGTGTATTTTATCTTATCGGCAGAATACCATTTAAAGCAGCTGAGCTTCCCCTGAACCACAGTTCCATTTCTCCCCCTACATCAAAACCGGGAAAATCCTGAATTAAACCCAGCCTTTTCTATCAGAAAAGAATTATTTTATCTGCAAGAGCAATACTGTGTATTTTCAGCCACTGACCCAATCCCGGGTAAATAAACAGGCAGAGACTCCCTGTGTTTGCTGACACTCATTAGCATTCCCGGCGGGTGTGAGGGTGATACTATCTGACAACCACCAGCTCAAACTTTCTCCCTTCGCTTTAGTCGCTTGTGATTCTCACGCACAATAAACAAACCGGCTCCTGCTGCTGCCCGCCCCCTCCAGCCCCCCCTGCGCCGCTCCCGCAGCTCTCCCGCACCTTCCCTGACCTCCCGCACCGGCAGGCAGCCCCCGCAGCCCCTCCGCACCTTCCAAACCCCCTGCACATCTCTGACACCTCCCACACCCCCTGCACCTGCGGGACAGCCCCTGTATCCCTTCTGTACCTTCCAACCCCCTGCTCACCTCTCGGACACCTCTTACACCCCTCTGTACCTGCGGGACAGCCTCCGCATCCCCTCCGCACCTTCCACACCCCCTGCTCACCTCTCGGACACCACTCACACCCCCCTGGACCTGCGGGACAGCCCCTGCAGTCCCTCCGCATCCCCTCTGCACCTTCCACATCTCCTGCACCCCCTTCACACCCCCTGCTCACCTCTCGGACACCCCTCACACCCCCCTGGACCTGCGGGACAGCCCCTGCAGTCCCTCCGCATCCCCTCTGCACCTTCCACATCTCCTGCACCCCCTTCACACCCCCTGCTCACCTCTCGGACACCCCTCACACCCCCCTGGACCTGCGGGACAGACCCTGCATCCCTTCTGTACCTTCCACACCCCCTGCTCACTTCTTGGACACCTCTCACACCCCTCTGTAGCTGCGGGACAGTCCCCGCACACCTCCTGCACCCCCTCCGCACCTCCCGCACCTCTCTGACACCTCCCACACCCCCCTGCACCTGCAGACAGCCCCCGCAGCCCCTCCGCATCCCCTTTGCACCTTCCACATCTCCTGCACCCCCTTCACACCCCCTGCTCACCTCTCGGACACCCCTCACACCCCCCTGGACCTGCGGGACAGCTCTGCAGGACCCGGAGCCCAGCAGGACTTGTCCCAGTCGAGGGGAAGGATCCAGCCTGCCAGTGCCCAGGCACCTTGCCGAGGTGGCACAGTGGCTGAAGTGGGGTGGGCAGCAGGTGCTGGAAGTGCCGCTGTCACCCCTCGGGGCGGGGACAGCCCGCGGGAGCAGGACAATGGCACCTCTGGGGATGTGCTGGCCTTTGAGTGCAACAGGTACAGCCCAGACCCCTCCGAAACCAACGGCAGCCACAGGCTCCAAGGGGGCCGAGGCAAGGCACACCAAACCAGCAGGTTTGATTTATGTCGAGCATTAGATCCTGCTCCAACTGGTAAAAGAACATGTTGAGAGCATAAAAATAGCCACAGTGGCTCATCCCAGGCGAACACCCACTGGAGAGCACAAGCACAGAGCAAGAGAACAATGATACTTCATCAAGCACTCTATTAACCTCCAGCAATTTATGGCTCAAGATCCTTCAGAGCCAGAAATAATGTCTGTGTATGGACGTATGATGGATTTTTCTGACATTAATTTGTCCGGTAACTTCTTGAACCCATGTAAATTTTACCTTGCACAGTCTTGGTGAAGGATCTGAGAGCAGCCTCCTTCCTGCTGGGTTCAACCTCTGCCAGCCCCCTCAGAGCCCTCGTAGCAGCAGCTAATCCTTGTTCACTGTCCTGGGTTTACAAATTTCTGTTGTGTCCCTTCCCAGGCTGAAAAGCCTCGCCCCAGGGAATCTTGACTTTATCCTCACTCATCCGTGGGCCCCTCTCCGGACCTTTCTCACATCTATTGCTGGTTTTGTGTCATGGATTGGGAACAGAACAATGAAGGGTTCAGAGCAGGGCTGCCACACAGATGTCAGTAACACCACAGTGCTCTTTCTCCAATCCCTGCTTTTCCCCTGATTATTCCCAATATTTGGTTGGAAACTACTGGATGTAGAACTAGTGTTTCCACAGAGTTATTTGTTGCAGCCTTCAATTTTCACTCCTGGATGCTGGCCCTCAGTACAAAGTCCTCTGTGCTCATGAAGATGAGATTTCCATTTCTACAACTCTTCCAGAGCTCAGGATTTTATATTTGTATGCCTTGAACTTCATCTGCCCCTGCCCAGCCTTGCAACACCACACTGCTTGTCCCCTGTTTGTCCCAGTTCTCCAGCTGGTGGCCACGCACAGCAGCTCCACCATCTCTTCCCTCTCACTCTTCATAAAAACTGGTTGCATTAATCACTTTCCAGAATTTTCATTCCAAGAGGAGGCCCCATCCATGGAAGTGTTCAAGGCCAGGCTGGATGGGGCTTGGAGCAGTTTGGTCTAAGGGAAGCTGTCGCTGCCCATGGCAGGGGGTGGAACTGGATTAGCATTGTGTTCCCACTCATTTAAAATGAAAGAATATATAATATCAGAATTAGATTAGTTATATCCCACTTGAGCTGCTGGGCAAATACTCCTGGTTTTCAGTTCTTCATAACCATTCAGGTGATTTGGTTGCCTTAAAACTCTGACATCAGCACCTCACCTTGAACAGCTACAGCCACAATCCCCTGGCTCTGAGCTTGCTCTGCTTGAGCAGCTGCTCCTGCACAGCTGGAACCAGGGCAGGGTGTGTGGGAACAGGGGCAGAGAGAGTTATGGGCACCAGAAACTGCAAAATGCCACAGACAGGGATGCAGGAGCCAAGCATTTGGTGTCAAAAATGTGACACTTCCAACAAAACACAACGTTGTTGCCATGTTCAGGATGCACAAACAACCAGACCCCTGCATCGGCCTCTCTGGCTGTCGTGTACCCTCTGTACAGTGCTCTGCATTGAATTAGGAACAGGATTTGTTTCTTCAAACTTTTGCAATTTTAACATCTGCTTGTTTTGGTAAATCTGACAGGGACTCTCTTTTGTCTCTTTTATTTTATTTTATTTTTTTTTAAACCAAAATTCTATGAAAAGTGTTTTTAAAAGTGCTAACTGACAAGCCTACACAGGCTGCCTCCACTCAGGGAGCACTGCACAGTTGTTAACTTGTTAGACAGGAGCTAGATTACAATCATAAATAAATGATTTGCTGTCTCCTTACATTCAGACATGTAGCTTTTAAAGTGTAGCTGTCATCCCTGAATCAGATTTAGTCAAATGCTGTGTAACTGCAAAATTATCCTATCCTTACCTTTTTTTATTCTCCATATAATGGACAGTTAAATTGGATTTTCAAATTTGAAGTGCATATGTTTTTCAAATCCCCACAGGGTTGCCATTTTTTCATTTCTAAAGCAACTCACTAATGTTTATCATTACCACACAGAAATATTACAATTCTTAAGGGGCACCTTATAAAATAAGTACAGGAGAAATATGCTTTATCGTCTCAAAATGAAACCAATTTCTCAGCTGATTTGCAATTTATTTACATGTTAGCATTGATTTTCTGCTGATTTATAGCCCCACATGCCTGTGTCTTTGCTGCTTTCTAAATAAACACCACCAGGCTGGGGAAGGCAATACTGAATTACGGAGCTTTGTTCCAGCTTCTCTCTATTAATGAGTTAAATCTTTTACCAATAGTGCCTGGTCTCCCTGAGCACTGAGTGCAAGGAGAAGTCATGCATGGTATTTTATAAGGCTGGAGTTCTGGTGTGCTATAAATAATCAGGAGGTGTGGAGAATCCAAGGGGAAAATAGAGATCTCAGGAAAAGCACAAGTGAAAAATGTGGTCTCGCAATTATTCTTTTTTTCTAAGCTATAAATTTGGAGATGCAGCCACAGCTTGTGGAAACCAGTGCTGGGGACATTTTATTTTATGCAGCCATTTAGGACATTCCTTCCATGGCAGCTTTGCAGGGTACCTGCTGCACACCTGGGCTCCTGCATCCAGCATGTTCCACCCATGAGCAACGCAGGTAACGCCAGCCCGTGCTGAGGATTGCTTCTGAGTAAGTTTTATAATGGCAGGTAAATTATTCATTGGCATGTAAAATAATACTCTCAGCCTTAACTAACGGGGTAGAAAAAATAACCCCTGGCAAAGACTTCACCCTTCCAAGGCTTGGTTTATCAATAAACAATCCGGGAGCGCCTTCGGAAGGGCCCAGCATGGTGAGGGGCGATTCGGAGGGAGGGGGCTGAGATTCAAATGTGCATCAGTCTGGGGGAAATGCGCCTTTTCCACTCTGCAAGCTGCATGTGCAAATTCTATGGATAATTAATGCAACAGTTCCTTCAGCAGCATCAAAAGACCCACTGTTTAATTCAACATCCTACACGCGCGGTGTGACAGCAGCGAGGAGCGTTATCCCTGGCAGTGAGTGACAGAGGGCATCAAGCATTCCTCTGGAATGCTCTTGCATCTCATCCAAGTGGCACCTCAGGTGTGGCTGAGCTGCATTAATGACAGGAGGTGCTGCCAGCCCATGCCAGGCACGCTCCCGTCGGGAATGCCAGCCTGGCCAGGCACCGTGCCGCATCCCTCCCATCCCTGAGGCTGAAGGACTGGCTCTGCCAGCACTGCCGTGGTCACCGGGGCATCTTGGAGGAGCTGGGAAGGGATCTGGCCACTGCAGGCACCTGCAGAGAGGTCATAGAGCCGACATTGAAAAGGCAGACGCCAGTACCAGCCTGGGCTCAGCAGCCCTTCTGGCACCTTTCTCCTGCCAGGACCACGCACCCCACAGGTTTTCCAGCCTGTTGACGCACTGGCCCTGTCTCAGGCACTGGAGCTCAAGTGTAAAAAAGGCAGAGCAGGTCACAGCTCAGTTCTTTGGAGGGGTCACCGAGGCTTTGGCACGGCTGTGGGCCGCCTGCTCCGGTGCTGCTGTGGGGTGAGCTGGTGCCCGATGCCCCCCAGCCCTGGAGCCCGCCCAGCCTCTGCCCGGCAGGCGAACTCCAAACCCTGCAAATCAAACTCCAAATCTCAGCAATTCGATTCCAAAGCGTCAGGAAGGGCCTGGCAAAGGAGGAGCCGGGTCTGTGGTCTTGCTCCATCCCTCCCCCAGGGCACTGGGTGCTCCCCCCAGGCAGGGAAGCGGCTGTGGCAACCACAGCAAGACAGCCGCGAGGCCGCTTTGTGCCTGAGCACATTTGTGCTCGCTTAATGGTGGGGGTTTGTTTTTTCCTGTTGACATTGATCATAATTGTTACCCCATCGATTGACACACAGACTGCTAGGCGGAATAACAAGGAATGCTCCGTGCCAAATTATTCACTCTCCACCGGCTAAATCGCGCATCCTCCTGCAATCAAACCACAACGGCAGCCGCAGCTGGAAAACAAAGGTCCTGCAATTCCGAGTGGAGATGTGGAGAGCTGGGCAAGGAGTGGTGGAACATCAGGCTCCCGGTGCTCCCAGCGCCTGTCAGTGACGGGTGTGTGACAGCAGTGTGACACCGCCAGCAGCGCGGCCCCGCCGTCTGTGCAGCTCCAGCCACAGGGAGATGCAGGAGGGAAAACGGATGGCATCGACTGCAATGGGCTGAGCATCCAAATCCAACCGAGAGCAAGGCAGAAAACCCTCTCGATTAGAATGTGGGGTTTGGAGCCCAGGGTCTGTCCTGCAGCCACACATTAAAAATAACCCGTCCGAATTTGGGTTGGTTTAAGGTCACAGGGTTCCACGGAGGGCAGGGCCAGCACAGCACGGCACCTTTGGCCTTGTCGGGGAGCTCTGGGATGGGATGGACTGTGGTTCGGAGCCAAGCTCCGTGCCAGCAGCGAGTGGGTTCCCTAGCCCTGTCCCCGGAGCGTGGAAGGTGTCACCTGGGGCTGAGCACACGCTAGAGAAGCATCAGCAAAAAGTACACTCCTCCTCCAGAAGGAAAGTTTCCTTTGCTGAAAATCACAGCTCTCCCATTTAATTCTCATGAATATTCATCCATGCGGGGATCTCATTCAGAGGGAGACTGAGAAGAACTGGTGGGTGCTTATGCAAAAACACAGACACTTGACACCAAAGATGCTTGTTTAGTTGATGTGAAATCTCTCCAGTTTTCTTTTCCCAGTACATACACGGGCTTGTTGGGATGAAATACATTATCCAGAGAATCATTCATCAAAGAGACCTGGAAAGACGCAGAGCGCATGTGATGGATATGGAAAATGGCCACCTCGGCAGTGGCTTAAGGACAGCCAGAAAGACGTTTTGATGAGCAAAAACCTTCCCATGGATTTGTGCTGGAAGCAGGGTTCAATAGGGGACTGTCTATACCATCGAGTGCCAATCAAACGGAGTCATCTGTGCAAATCTGTGGCACAATCTCAGAGGGAGCTGTGGCACGGCAGGGGCTGGGCTGGGCAGGATTAGTCAGGAGCTAGAAAGGGATTAGGAAAACCTGACATGAAAATGCTTCACTTTGTGTGCATTTTTATAGTGTGAGACTATATACGGAGAGCTGTTATCCCACGGGCTGCCAGGCAGGAGCAGGGAAAAACAATGAAATGTATTTTGGGGGGGAAAAAAGGGACTTGGAAGGAGACATCCTCCCAGTGTGGGAAGAGCGTTGCTGAAGAACCTCTCCTGACTTTTGGGGAGCTGGACAAGGGCCATTTGCAGGCACTTGTGAGAAGGTTACCCAGCCTTTCCTTGTTTTCTTTCCCGTTGTTTTGAGTTAACGCCGTTGTCAGAGGCAGCTCCCCGATTTCCCAGGAGTTATGCCTCCATCCCGCTCCCTGCTGCTGCCGCGGGCTCTCCAGAATTCCCTTTTAAGAAATCAGGGCAGAGAACAGGGGAAGTGGGTCCTCAGTGACGTAAGTGTTGCAGAGCTCCGAAATAAGCCGGCCTAACTAATGGCTTTGCTAAACACTGCAGTCGCTGGCGACGATCTCCGTGGCCATTCCCTGTGAGAGAGGGTTGAAATCTGCAGGCGAATCCCGACATTTTTGGAGCCGCGGTGGGCCTCACGCTCAGAGACGCGCTCGCTCCCCGGTTCCGCTCGGCTGCGGCTTCGCCGTGATGTAGCAGATTGTTTGGTGGGATCCATGTCAGGATATTTTAGGGAAGTCAGCGCTAGCATTGCTGTGAATACAGCATCTCTGCGCGTCGCACAGATCCCTTCCCTGCTCGGAACGGAGCTCTCTGAGGGCTGCTGCAGGCGAAGACGGAGGGGCTGTGGTGGAGGAGGCAGATGGAGCCGCTCAGCTCTGCGGGGATGGAGCCTGACTGTGCGGCAGCGCTCGCTGTTGTCCTAACGAGAGCCTGAGGGGTCCCAGCAGGGCCCGGGTCCCCCAGGATGCGTGGCACCCTTCCCTGGCACCGTGGGCAGAGCGCTGCTGACAGCGGGCACTCGCACCCGTGGGCACCGGCGCCGCGTCTGCGTCCTCCTGAGCAGCGTTGCAGGCTCTTTGGAGATAGCAGAGTGACTTTGTTCTCATCAGCCCCACAAACTGCTTAATTAGTTAAAAATTTTACTCCAGACTAACTTGATTTGAGCTGTCCAGTCTGCGGTTCGGCTGCCTCCCGGCGCCCCCAGCCCCTCCGGAGAGGGGAAGGGGCTGGGATGGGGGAGCAGCGCCGGGAACACCACCCCGGCTGCAGGATTCCCCCGCTCTCACGCTCTGCATCGGAGCTGCAGACTCTTTCTGCAAAGCCAATTTCAGTCAACCTGGTTTCTCTAAAATACATCGACTTCAGTAGCGTTTTGTACAAAGGGAAGGAAAAAAAATCCTAAATATTTTCCTTGGGATAAACTCCCGTGTTAGAGCCGCGTCCCTTTCATGCTGTTGCACATGGGCTGGTATTTAAGGCAGGGACTTATTGTATAACCCAGTGCCTGTGGGATTAAAAAAAATAAAAAAAACCCCAGTCTCCATGGAAATGGAGGCCATATCTTTTGAAAACTGTATCAGAGCTCTCTATCCTCTCCCCTTTATCATTGTATTTTAACCTACCAGCTGCATATTTAAGAGCAGAGCTTGCAAGATGATCTTACCCTTTTTTATTATTTTCCCTTATGTGTTAAGGGAGGGAATACTGACAGGGACAAGTGACAGCTCGCTAATTATTCCCTTACTGCCACTGCTGTTCTTGTTTTGGACGTGTTGCTCATTTTCCTCTGCTCTTCGCACTGAATAATGCATGGGTCCCTATCAGTATTCATGCGGTACCTTCGGGAACTGCCAGCCTAACTAGCTGATAACTGATTCAGTTTGTAACCGGTGCCTTTGGGAGTTGCAAGGAAAAGTAGCCAAGAACAAATTTAACACTTCTTTCTCATTGCCTCAGAACATCAAGGAGAGGTGCAGGAGGGCTGCGCATGAAACCCGTTCGTTGCCTAGAGCTGTCGGGGGTGCGGAGCTGCAGCCCCCGCGTTTAACCCAGCGCCCGCGGCCGCGGGGTCAGCGGCATCCAGATGGGAACGCGGGGAGGGAGCGGGCCGGGCCGCCGCCATCCCAAAGCAGTTGTTTTCAGCAGATGCCCTCTCTAGGCTTTGCAGGGAGGTGCCAAGAAAAGCCACCCCAGAGCCATCTGCACTTCGGAGCGGCAAATCGTGCGAGCCTGGTGGCGGTGCCGGGAGCGCTCCGGGCTATCGGCTGCTATCGGCGGGGCACGGGCACATCGGGGAGGGGACCCTGCCGGGCTCAGCCGGCCCCGCCGCACCCCCGGGGTGCAAACTGCCGCTGCCGGGACACCCGGCTGACCCCGAGCAACGCTGAGCCTGGTTCCTTACAGCAAGGTCTGTCCCGCTCCGAAGCGGCTTCGAGAGCCCCCTCCCATCCCAGGGAGAGCACAAAGCGAGGGAGGATGGGTAAAAGGCGTACCCGCTCTTGCTCTGTTAAATACGATTGTGAGAGGGAAGAAAGGGAGAAAGTCTGGCATTTCCTGCGTGCCACGTTTGTCAGAGGTGCCTGGTTATGCTGGTGCTGCAGGAAACACATTTCCTACCCCACAAGTGGGGAGAGATGGGCTCACTCACTGCACGGAGCTGCTCTGCTGGAAGAGCTCTGCTCCCTCCCAAGAAGGATGAAAAATTGCTCGGAAGAGTTGGCTGAATATTCTTACTCGAGCTTTTCATCTGACATGTGTCAGATGGTGTGACCTTACCCACCCGCAATGGCATGACCTCAGCCGCCATCTCCACAGCTTTGCTCCTCTCCAAGTGCAGATATAGATATTTAAAATACTGCCGTGGAGGAAGAGATGCGTTGGGTTTGGGGTTGCGTCAAAGTTGTCAGACGTGTCTTCTGCAGGAGCTGAAAGCAGATGGGGAGGTGACCTCGTAGGCGTCCATCATGCCTCATGCGAGGGACAGAGGTTCCAGCAGGAAAATTTTAAAGGTCTTTCTTGGAGCTTGCACTAGGAACTGCTTCCCTAGTTCAAACTCCAAGAACTTTGTTGAGGAAGTTTAGAAGCTCTTCTCTCCAATAAAGATGATCCAGATGAGCGCCAGGCAGGAAGCGAGGTTTGTGCACAAGGGACGAAGCTCTTGAAGCACAGCCAGACCTGGGAGCAAATTCATCAAGACCCAGCAGAAGAGCCACATCTGGGCTGTGCTCAGACAGGGCTGGGGTGTGGGGATTCCTCACTGACCCCTGAGTGCTGTCAGCCTCTTCAGACACAGAAAATGGGCTGGAGTGATGTGGGGACCCAGCTCAGAGAGCTCTTGACTCAAACAAAGCTGCTGTGTGTTTAATTGATTCCTCTCCACTGTTCCCATTTCAAGCTTTTCTGCACTTCCTCTGCTTCCCTGCCCGCAGTGCCAGCTGACCAACTGGGCACAGCAGGAAATCCTGGGTGATCTGTCCCATCAGCCCTTAAGGAAACAGGCAGGCCAGGTGGTCACTGACAGCCAATGACTTGGGAGGGAACCAACCTCTCTCCTTTCTCCTTCTGGGTTCTGCAAAACTTGGCAGCAGTTTGCATTTAGAACTGCTAAAACCCGTGGCTAATCGGGCAAAATTATCTTTTAAAAGGTAAAACACAAGTTAAATAATGCTGATCTCTTTATCTCACTGCCTATAATTACAGAAAAAAAAAATAGGATGTCAAAGAGAAATTGAAGTACAGAACTGAAAATCCCTCAGCAATGACTGCACTCAGATTCCTTGCCCCCAACCTGCTGGAGAGGTTTGGCTCCAGTGGCAGTGGGCACGTTGTGGGCTTGGCAGCATCATTCCTGTGCCTGTTCCAGGGAACAATTCTCCCCAGCCATAGTAAGCCTTGGAAACACGTTCACCAGTGTCTGTGGAGCCTCTGGGGAGCCCCTTGGAAGACAAGGAAAAAAGCCTCAAGATACTGTATGTCAGTCTATCTCTCTACTATAATTACCTTTATTGATTGGGGACTCATTTACATTTCCATATCTCCGAGTTTCCTGTTAGTGTGCCTGTTTAGATGTGTTCATGGATCAGATTTCAGGAGATTTAGGGGATTTTAACCCAAGGAAAAAAAAAAAAAAAAAAGCCTTGTTATGTATGAACTCCATGCAAATCTCAGAAGAGAGGTGATGAGGCTTTATGGCAAGAAATAACACCAGAAACCGTCGGATGAGCGGAAGGAGAGAAGAGGGAGCGGCCGTGGCAGCAGAGCCATTTGTCACAGCGTCCCCAGCACACAGAATGCTCTGCACAGAATTCCTCCTTTTAGGGAAACCCAATATTTCCTCCAAATAAAGAGCAGAAATGCGCGAGGAGCACAAAATCACCAAACAAGAAATTCTTCTCTCCTACAGGTTTGTGCCGTGTCCTGAGGGGAGAGCTGCTCTCGCAGATGGGTGCAGAAATACCTGCTTAGCCTGGGCTCACAACTGGCTGAGGGTGGCTGCTCTGCCCTGAACATTCTCCCTTGTGCTGACAGAAATCCTGCTCGTGTTCTCCCTGCCGTGCAGCCCCACGTGTCCTCGCTGGAGGCAGAGCTCACCCAGCCCTGGAGCCCCCTCACCCCAGTGCCATGAGGACACCTCCAGCTCTGGGTCACCTCCCCAGGGAAGCGGTGGCAGACACTGGGTGTGGAGAAGAGAAAGTCTGCAAGTGGCAAAAAGACCTTTTGGTGACAAAAGGGGAGCAGCGAGAGTGCCTGGGGAGGGGGGAGGTTTCAGGTTAGCAGTAAGTAGCTGCGATCCCCAGAGGAATTTAAATTGCCTTGCACTGATTCTCGCCGGAGTGAGAGGGAGAAGTGGGAGAGGGTCAGTCTTGTTCATCCCCCCTGCATCACACCCAGTCGCAGCACATCTGGGACCAGATGTTCACATGTGCATCACACTGCTTCCCTGGCTGGGGGAGTCCCAGTCACCAGGGCTCCATGTCCTGACTCAGAGCTCAGGGCTGCAGGGATCTTTGAAAACAGCCCTCACCTCCCTGTGCAGCCCCTCGCAGGCTGCCTGCTCCGTCTCACCCAGACTAGACACAGAATCTGCTCCAAAATGGATGTTTTTCACATTAAAGAGCTGCACAAACATTTTATTTCCCATTTGTGGCCCTTTTGCAAACAGCAGAGAATCCACTCTTTCCTCCAGAAGATTTGTGTCTGAGGGAGCTCCCAGGCTGACATAAAGCTGCCCATACTTTCAAGAGGCCTCTCTGGTAAGCTCTTATTTCTTGGAATCCTTCCCAAAACGAGGCAGTATCACTTATGGGAAGCAGCAAACAGGAGTGATGTGCAGCCCTGAGAAACCCTTCCCGTTTCAACAAAGGCACAAGTGTCACGTCTCCGCAGAAATATCAATTATATTTCCTGTACAGCTAATGAGATAGCAGTTGGCAAACATCACAGGTAAACAGACATAGCCTAGCACATAATTTGGGTTTTTGGGATCACATTTTCCTGTTCCTAAGGTGTCCCTGAGTGCTGCACCCACTGCTGTGCCCAGGTAAAGCCTGGAGTCAACAACGGAGTGCAGTGAAACCTCAATGAAATGTCACAGGGCTGGGGAAGGGTCGGATGAGGAACAGCTGAGGGAGCAGGAGGGGCTCAGCCTGGAGAAAAGGAGGCTCAGGGGGGATCTTCTGGCTCTCCACAACTCCCTGACAGGATGGTGCAGCCAGGGGGGTTTGGAAGAAGCATTATGACAAGAGGAGATGGCCTCAAGCAGCTCCTTACCCTAAAGGGCTGCCCAGCCCTGGCACTGCTGCCCCAGGCAGTGTGGGGCCACCATTCCTGGCAGGATTTAAGGGACATGTGGATGTGGCACTTGGGGGAATTGGGTCAGTGGTGGCCTTGGCAGCGCTGGGGGAATGGTTGGACTTTGTGATCTTAGATGCCTTTTCCAACCCAAACGATTCCATGATTCTGCAAGAGACCATATCTGATTCAGCATTATTATTAATCCCAGATGTAGCTTATGAAGGGAGGAAAGGCAGTAATTAAGTGCAGTCGTAAGTTAAAAGAATTGACCGTGTGTTTCTTGCTTGCCTGATCTCTGGCAGCGCCTGGTGTTTACTCAGTCATCTGCTGCTGGTTCTGTAACCCTGTGTGCTCCCCTCGTCTCAGCCCTGGGCACACTCAGGGGATGCCCTTCAGCTCCCAAAGTTCTCCTCAAAAAAGGGGAGAAACCCACTAAGGAGTAGAAAAAGGGTGAGAAAATTCAGAAGAGCAAAAGGAATTGGCAAAAAAAAAAAAAAAACCAAAAACACCAAAAAACCCACAAAAAACCCCAAACCCTGACAGGCAGCAAGATACAAAGACATAGAGGGCAAATACCTTCAGGAAGATGGTGACACTGGCAATGGGACAGACTGTCATGGTCCAGCACTGGGCAGGGTATGGCAGGGAGCCCCAAGAGCCCCCAGGATCACAGGAAGAGTCCAGGAGCCTGGCTACAGCACAGCATGTGGCTACAGGGCTCACAGCTGGCCTTTAGAGGTTGTGGGGGGCTTGTTCCTGCACTCCTGCTCCTCACAGGTGGCAGCCTGGGGCAGGCGAAGCATGACCCAGCGTGGGGATCTTAGCTCTAGAGGGAACTGGGTTTGGGTAAATTTTGTGTGGGTTGTTCTTGTAGTAAGGGGATGGCTTCTGAGCAAGGAATAAATGGGATTTTAGTCCTTTTTTGAAACAAAAAAAAGAAATGTGTGCCTTCTGGGAGATGCTGGTGTATGAGTGTTGGTGAGGATGGTCCCCAGCTGTGGTGAGAGAGAGAAGTCTCTGCTCCTTGGGAGCTCCTCTGCAGCTGCTCTCTGAGACCACAGGAAGGGTCCTTCTAGACTGAGAGTAAGGTGACCCTTTTGGGAGAAAACACCAATTATTAGCAATGTCCTGGGAAGTCACAAGCCATGAGGAGAACATGGCTCAGTCTGGTCCTACTGCAGCCACTTCTCAGGCATTCCTAGATTTGGCTCCAAGTCCCTGAAAAGAGGATGAATTCTGAGCTCTCTCTGAGTTGTTCCTCTCCCTCAGGCACTGGAGGGATTTGGGTTTGTCCCTGCCTCCGGCCACTCCTCACTGTCTCTGTCACACCATGGTCACTTTGGATGCTCTCGGGTCCCTCCTGACACTCTCCAGTCCCTCCATCCTCTCTGGTGGCTCTGCCACCTCCCTTTAGCCACTCTCTGGTCTCTCCAGCTGCTCTCTGGGACCTCCAGCCCCTCTCTGGTGGCTCTGTCACACCACGGTCCCTCTGGTGGCTCTGCTTTCCCACCCGGCCCTCCTGCCCCGGTGGTTGTGGCTGCTCCTCCATCCCCAGGATCAGTTTTCAGCCAGCCCCGCGCTTTGCCCTCAGTCAGACTATTTAGTCTGGTTTTGGTGACCCTGTCTGACTGCTCGGGAAGGAGCTCTCAGGTTTCTCTTTTCTCTGCAATCACTACACTTTTTTTTTTAAACAAATACCTTTGCGCCTCAGTCTCTCAGACAGGCTTAAGGTGGTCCCATTTGCCTTCCTCGTGTGAGGAAGGGAGCAGCTGGGAGTAGCCCTGGGATTTGCATTCCTTTGCTGTGGGAGTGCAGGGTTACCTTCCCTTATAAATCGCTGTGGAGTGGCCATTCAGGGCTAATATTTACAAAAATCCCCCTAAAAACTGAGGAATACCCCTGCTTAATATCCAGCCAAGGCTTATCTCTGAGCACGAAAGCAAAGACACTGCCCGAGTTTTCTTTGGAGAAGTGATAAGTTTTGATTCGATTAGTACGTGCTGAAAAAGCCCCTTGTGCTTTAAATGTGAATTTCAAAATATTTAAAAATTGCCACAAACTCTTTCTTTTTGCTGCTCACATCATCCGTGGAGGGTCTGTGCCTCTGTGTGGTGAACTGGTTGAGTCAGCAGGACAGGCTCTGTGCAGGATGGAGGGATGGAGGGATGGATGGATGGATGGATGGATGGCTGGCTGGCTGCAGTGCTCATCACTCCATTTTGGTTTAATTGCTCAACTCCATTTGAAGGAGTTGATCACTCATCAAGGGCTTTTCCTGCATCATCCACAATCCAACAGCTGCCCAAGGCACAGGGCTGCTCTTTACGAAAACGAGGCTCTGGAATGGGTTAAGAACATAAAGTCTCTAACAAAAAACAAGCCAAGAGTAGATTTTAAAAACTAATTGTGAGGGCCTGGTGCCACATCATACACAATTTGTGGAGCTTCACACTTGGAGCAAAGAAAGTGCTGATGGTGCCAGGGCTGGGGAGGCCTTGCATTGATCAGGAAAGAAAAGTGAGGCAGGGCCCAGTGCTGGGAGAGCGGGATCCATCCCGATTTATTGGGCTGCCACGAAGCACAGAGCGCTGGATGCAGATCGTTCAGCTGCTGCGTGCTAATGAAGGCTGCATTAATTACCCACTGTGGATTGATTTTCATGATTTGTCTGTCTGGGCCTCTCAAATGGGTCTGAAGGAACTTGGTGCTTGACCTTCACTGTGTTCAATGAGAGCAGGGAGACGCCTCGTTCCCCAGGCTTTGCAGGGAAAAAAAACATTTCTGGGACTTTTCCCAGCCCCAGGGACCTTCCTGGGGGCAGCCCTGGCCCTGGGGAGATCTTCCTACCACAGGGATGAGGGTGGGGTTGTTTTTATTGCAATGGCTCTGCGGGGAACAGGGAGAGACCTCCCAGCTCAGAGGGACAAGGTCTGGGGTGGGAGCCCAGACCCCAGACCCCAAGTACTCACTGCAGGCCCTGGGTGCCCATCCCAGCTCCTGTGTGCTCATCCCAGACCTGGGCAGTTTTTGGGCGACATTAGAGGGAGAAATTCTAGCAAATTGATTCTAAAGGGTGCTCAGAGGGGTCCCTGCACCCCCTCCACTGCGCCGCCCAGAAGCTTTTCAAGTGGAACAGCCTGCAGCTATTACAATAAACACCTCAGCCGCAACCTGGCTCTCATTTGCATATTAGCAGCCTTAATTTTGATGAAATATGCAAATGTATGCAAAATGAAATTCATCTCATAATGACACAAGGCGATTAAACAATTTTTATGCTTAAATATTCTGTTTAATGAAATCAAACAGACCCATGCGTGTGACAAATTTGCCTCAGCATGGAGAAATTAGTGGATATCAAAAAACTACCCCAGAATCCCAAACATGGGCCGCAGTGTGCTGGGCATTGAAATCACCTCTTCAGAGGGAAAACAATGGGGGTTCCTGATAACCAAAGGAACTGGAAATCACATTACAGAGAAGCACTAAAATAAGTTAGTGGCAAGGCACTTTGTTTCCTACTCTCCAAAGAAATCCCTTTCTCCGTCCATCTTTTGTTGATGTTCCAGATGTTGAATGGAGAAGACGCGCTTGCTGGTTCTTTGTGGATATTTTTGTGTTTTAAATAAAAAGGTGATCATGGAGCAGCTGCAATCAGCGTCCAGGGTGGGTCTGGCATTGCTGGATGGGTCGTGTGGCACAGAGGGTGTGGGGTGCCCTGGCTGTGCTGGGGGTGCCAGAGCAGTGGAGAGCTCGGAGCCCCTCCAGGGAGCTGCTGTGGATCCCCTTGGGTCCCCCATGGCAGTCCTGGGACAGCCCAGAGCATGGGCAGGCTCTGCAGGACAGCATCAAACTGAGCGAGATCTGCCTTGGTCCCATGGACTGAAATGACAGCGGGGTTGGAAACGATCTTTGCTTCCCATCCATCATTGCAGACTCATCCCAGATTTTCTGTCTGAAATCGTTTTTATCTCTCCCATCCAGACCCTCCTGTTTCCTCCCTCTCTCTCCCTCATGTCTTGGCTGTTCCAGCTGTGTTTCCCTTGGTTGTATCCTGCATTGCCCTGGTTCTTCCAAGTTCCATGTCTTCTGCTGTGGGGGGTGTGTGCAGCTCATCCCAACTCAGCCCAGCTGAGTCTCACCTGTAAATTTTACCAACTGTGTGTTCATTGTCCCTTTCAGGGTATGAACATTGCCTGTAAGCCCCATGGGCCCAGGTGCCTTCCAGTGCCACTGCCCCCCGTTCCCCCATGGCACTCATCCCGCTGCTCCAGCTCGGCTCCAGCTCTCCAAACTCGGGCTCTGTGCGTCTGGAAATGCCATTGTGCCTCCTGATCCACAGCGGGCCTTTAACTACTGCTCTCTCCTTCTGGCCTTCCCCTCCCCTCAGCAGCGTGTCCCCGACTTCCCCTCCTCTCCTTCTGGGCTGTCACGGTGTAATTGATGATTTTAGGGAGTAGTTGACTCAGGCTGCCTGGTTTTGCTCTGTGAGTTCATTCCTGAGGCCGGTGCCTCGCTGTCGGAGTGTGGGGCCAGGCTGGGCGCATCCAAGCTCCGCTGCTCCCGTGGAAATCCACGGATTCACGGCTTGTCCTGACGGATCAAGGGCATCCCGGGGTCCCATCGTGCCGTGCCACGCTGTGCCACGCTGAGCCGTGCTGCACAGAGCCACCTCCCCACGCCTCAGCCCAGCCAGCAGCTCCTGGGAGCTGCACAAGCAGTTTTCCCCCTTCCACCCCCCCAGTGAGACCCCAACCCCCTGCAGCCCCAGCAAAGGGGTGGGTGGGCTCAGTGCCTGTGCCCCCTCCCTGCTGCCCTGGCCCAGGCTCCCTTGGCCTGTGCCAGAGCTGACAGAGGAGCTGCAGAGCGGGAGCCCTGCCAGGCCTCATAGCAGAGCCGTGATGTAAGAGCAGAGAGTCAGCAAAACCCCCCGCACCAGCAGAGTTAACCCTCACGGCCGGGACGTGCTGGGACGCTCCTGAACGAGGGCTGGCACCTCATCTCTGGGCACCCACCCTGCTCTGCTGGCGCCTGGGCACCCCTGGGCACTGCTGCGCGCATTTTCCACGCCGAATCCCAGTGCCTGGTCTGTTCCCAGGTGGTGGGACTGGGCTGTTCCCAGGCCTCTCTGTGCCACCTGTGCCAGGCAGGCATCCCTGGGCTTCCTGCAGTGCAGTCCTGGCATCCCACATTGGGTGCCAGAGCCACTGTCCCAGCTCACGCTCTGCCTGTACTCTGCATTTAAATAATTCCTGAGGCAACAGGTTATGGGCTGAGAAGTTCTTAAATTATCTGAGCAAGTTTATGAACTTTCACGGTGTGGAGTGGATGTGACATTTCCTCTCCATAATAAATGTTCATCAGAAATTACTTGATCCAAACAACCTTGTGCTACAAAGCCACCGGGCCATGAAAAACCTTTGACAAAACAATCTTCTTTAAACATGGCTTTGCTGGAATTAAGGCTGATTGTGATCGGATGTCTCAGTATTCTGACCTTGTTATATTCCCATTATTTTGACAATTCACTGATTATTTGTAATATTTCACTCTGGATGAGTATTCTCACGCAGTGAGGTGCCTGCAAGCGCTGGATTCATTTTTTCTGTGTGGATTTGGCTTGATCAGGAGGAGGTGATGAGCTGTGTGCTTCCCCTGCTGCACTTTCTAAACAAACCATTCTGGGCTCACGAGAAAGGATGCAGGAAGATGATCTTCACCCAGGGAGCATCCAGTGGAAATGCACCTCATTTTTTAATTTTCACTGTGCTGAGCTCTGCTGGTGCTGGAGCTGCAGCAGCTCCCTTCCAGCACCCTGGAACTGCCCTTGCAGGTGCCTGGGGAGCACTGGGAGCACTGGGAAACACTGGGAGCAATCCTTGCCCTGTCTGCCCGTGCTTCCTACACTGAGGAGTTTTCTTCAGGGACCAGACAAGCAATGCCTAAATAAATAGTCCAAGTGGATGCAATTCCAAGCTCATATCATGTTACAGTAATCAGAGGATAAAATTGTTTTTCTCTGTGACCTTGTTACAACCGTTTGCGAAGTCTGTGGAGAAAACTGCATGTCTAAATCAATCCTCCCTGTGGAGAGTGTCACTGCTCCTCTCAGAAGGCAATTAAAAAGGAGCTTTAGCTGGAGAAGGGGCTGAGGGAGCCTGTGGTGCTGCGGGGACTCTTGGAGAAGTTGGTCCAGGACCTGCACTGGGGGCCATCCCATCCTGGAGGGACCCCGAGATGCCAGTGGGAACCACGTGGATGGGTGAGGCCAATATCACTGTAAATCGATTTGCTTTTGATAGAGTGAGCTTGAGATTATTGTAAAACTCCCGGCACAATTGGAGGGCTGCCTGCTATTATCAGTCCAAATAAATATGGGTTAACAACAAATTTGAAACATCTGCTGGGGCTGAAGCCATCTCTGCTGGGATGTTCCCAGCCCAGTGCCTCATGTGAGTGAGGTGGTGGGAGTCCCAGCTCCAAGGGACGTGTGCAGGGGACATCAGCCACCACCCAGCCTGTCTGACTGGTCCTGCTGGGACTCTGGCTCCCAAGGGATCTCCAGTGCTCCTGGGAATGCTGCTGACCAGCACTGCTGCCCCAGGACAGAGTCTGACCCAAGCAGGGCTGTCTGGGGGTGCCGTGGGCCCCTCCTGTCACACAGCAGTGCTGGGGACAGTGTGGTGCCAACCACCAGACCCCAGTGTTGGCACAGCCCTCGATGCCATGAGGCTGGTGATGCTCAGGGCCCTGGGATGAAAGAAACAGGATTTGTACCTGGCACATCTCAGGCTTTAAAGCCATTTCCAGGCTTCTCCTGCACCAAAGAGCTGAAGTCTGAAATAAAAGCCTGCCGAGAGAGCAGCTGAGCACTGGGGTGCAGCTCCTGGTGTTGGCTGGTGCTCTGGAGCAATGTGGGGCTCCCCAGCACCCGGGGTGGGAGAGACTGAGGCAGAGCCCTTGGAGATGAGACGAAGGCAGCAGGAGGGAGAGAGGGAGGGAGGGAAGAAGGGAGGGCTTTCTCACAGGAACCTTGTGGGAAAAGCAAAACCTCTTGTCGTGGTTCACTGCCTGCCCGTCTAATGCTGTCCCCGAGGGAGTCGGTCAGGCGCCATAAAACCAGGCAATTTGCCCCGGAAATAGGTGAAGAGATGGAAATGTGCTGAGGCGATGTAAATGTGCCACCCCGCAGGGGCCGGGGTCCCGCCGGGCAGCTGCGGCACGGGGAGGGTGTCCCGCGGTGCCAGGGACAGGGAACCCCCCTGCCTCCGGAATGGGGGGGATTTCAGGCCGGGCTGCCCTCAGCCTCCTCCTTGGAGGGAACCCCTCCTGGCCGTGCTGGTGCTGTGGCCCCCGGGGTTTGGGGCACCCCGGTGCTTGTGGAGCATCCCCAAGACTCTGGAGGGGCGCTCGGTGCCAGCCGGGAACATCTGCGGTGGGCAGCTCACAGCCTTCCACAGTCCTGCCTGGAGGGTCCCGACCCTGGGACAGCCGGCACCCAGCGAGGAAGCCTGGAATTCAGCTGGAAATCGGCCCGAAAATCTGCCTGAAAATCAGCTCAGCCCAGCAGCCAAACTCTGACGTGGTTTTGGTGGCAGCTGAATATGAGCAAGGCTGGGATGCACTGCATCAGCTGGCGTTGGTGCAGGGCTGAGTGGGGCCTCGGGGCTGCTGGTGCCACAAGAAGTTCTGCTGGTTTTTGGATGCTTGGGATGCTGGGTGCTGACTAAACAATAACTCAGTGCCGGGGAGGAGCTGTGGGGCACGCTGTAAATCCAGCCCTGGGGGATGTCACGGAGATGAGATCCGCCTCAACCTCACGCACCAGGAATTCAAGAAAGCCACCTTGGCCACCCTCATCCTTCCTCCCACAGTGCCTGAGACAGGCCAGACCCTGTCAGCTGGGATCTGCCTGGATCCTCCTAAATCAGCGCTCTGCTCTGCCTGTTCCTGAGCACAATCCTATCTCCTGGCTGTTGGACTGCGGCCAAACGCAATCACTTCTCTGAAAGACTCGCTAAATATGTTCAGCAAAAGAATTTAATTAGCCCCTTTCTCTTCCGATGGAAGGTTTTTAAGGAAAAAAAAAAAGAAAAAAAGAAAAAGAAAAAGGGGGAATAAAGGAAAAGAAAGAAGATCCCTGTCTCCCCAGTCCATTTTCTCAGCTCGTGGTTGCAGTCCTGCTGCTCTGCTTGGGGTTTCAGCGTGTCTCACTTGGCTTGCCAAGGCCTAGAGAGCAGAACCTAGTCCTGCATTGAGCTCCCTAGGTGTCCCAGAGGGAAGAGCTGTGCATCCCTCCTCCTGCCCGAGGAGGCCATTGACTGGGACTTGGACTTGAAAGGATTGTTTGGTTGAGATGTTTGTTTTCAGCCTGAACTCCTGCGAGGGATGAATCATATCTGCGTGCGTCTGGCTGAGCTACAGGGCTCTGCCGAATGCAGGGGAACACGGGGAGCAGCACATGTCCCTGCCAGGAGAGCTGCTCTCAGATTCCCTGTGTCCCTGCCATCCTGCTCCTCCCCCGTGCTGGGGGAGGGAGACCATCTCCTGAAACGGCTCCAGGTGGGGGCTGCAGGCAGGGAAGGCAGGGAGCTGTGGCATGGAGGGGGCTGTGCCCGGGAGGTTCCTGGGGCTGTTTGTCCAGCCAACCCCTCTTGCTGTGAGGATCCGAGGGGTGGGGGGCAGGCGGGGGCTGGCTTTTCCTCCTGGCTAAGGATGGGGACTCTGCAGCACTGATGCCACCACTGGGGCTTGAAGCTGGTGTCTAGACCAGGATAAACTGTGCCTGTGTCACCCATGCTGCCAAAACCTCACCTGATCCTTTCTCTGCGTGGGCAAGGGCAATGAGAGCATTCCCTTGTGGTTGTTCCAGTTATTTTCACTTGGGTCAGGCTTGGGATTGGGGAAGCAGGATCTGTGTGGTGCATGGAAAGCAGATCCCTGTGGATGGAGCTGTGCTCAGCCTGGGGTTCAGGGCATGGCACCCTGTGATCCCACTGGGCTGGCTGAGGTGCTGCTGTCAGGTGAACCAGTCAGGAACCAATCTGTTAGGAAATTTATGAAATGTTATGTAACTGCGAGGAACCAAAAGACAGACACTCTTAAAATGATATCCCTGTTAATAATCTCCTTCATCCATCACTGCTGCTCAAGGATCCTCTCGCTTTTATGCGGAACATAAATTATTTGGTGGTGGGAGGAGGGGTTCTCCGAGAGATGGGAATTACAAACAGCTGGTTGACCACAAATTGCACCTCCTGCATCATCAGCGAGCGCACGTGAGCTCAGCACCAGCCCTGCACGCCACGTTCATGACCAGGGTGGGATATTTTCACTCTGATGATGCAGAATCCCTGGTTTGGTGGTACTCCCTGTGTGCCCACACGGCTCTGTGTGCCCTAAGGATGGCACAGCCAGGACCACCACACTGTGCCCCCCTCATCCTCCTGTCCAGCATCAATCAGGTCCTGGCTTCAAACCTCACCATGCACATGGAGAGTGTCAGAGCTGCATGTCAGAATCCCCACTCTGAGGGGCCTCAGTTTTAGAGGGACACCCCACAGCAGTTTCTGAACCCCCTTCTGGTTTCCCGGGTATTTTCCCAGAATCACTCATCACTCCTGCAGCCCTTGGCCATCCCTTCTGCTTCACTGCATCTGAGCAGCACGGCCAAAGCTAATGCTGATGTTGGCGTTCGTGTGGAGCTAAGGGTTAAGGGGAAGGGATCAAACCACAGAACAGAGAGTGAATGCAGCTTTTCTTGTTCGTGCTGCATTGTGATATATTTAAACTTTCATTTAGCATAAATACTGTAGGTCAAACACCAGACAGATTCACCAATTATATTTTCCCCTATTAGATGAAATATGTTTCTAATTTGGCCATAGTTTTGTTTTATTAGACCTGTGGCAGAGAGGGTGACCCTGTTTCAAAATAACCTTTTCAGATCATTTAGCCCTAGTCTTTTGCAAATAGAGTTTGATAAAGCAAAAATGTGCCAGTCTATTTTTTAAGTGAGGGTTATGTGAACCCAATTCCTTCCCCAAGTCAGGCTGGGGCCCCGCTGGAGCTCGGGAGCCCTTAGGAAAGCATTATGTTACAGTCACTCCGTGTGTGCTCACTGAGTGCCCCAGCATGCAGAGAGAGAACTCAAACTGTGTTTGTTTTGCACAGCGGATTTGAGCCAGAGGATTTTTGTCTCTTTAAAATGTAATAAAATATAGTACTAGCATTTCCTGGGTTTCACAGCTTCCCTGCGTGCTATTGGAAGGACGGCAAGGGGCGATGTGCTGACTCCAGCTCCAGATCTCCCTGGTTTTCTTAACAGCAAGATCCCCAGAGCAGGAACATCAGGTATCTTTCGGGATCAGCTTCTGCTTTTTGTGTGCGGTGAAAACGGCAGAGATGAGTTATTTTTACTTTATGCAATTCCATTTTTCTCCCGGCTTATCTGATCCGCTTATTGTACCGAGGGCTTTATTTCCTTCAGGCTCCACAGGAAAGCTCCGGGCTTGCGGGAGCCCATTCAGCCTCGGCGCGATAGCATCAGCTCGGGTGGCAGCGCTATCGCCGCCGTTATCCCCCGATCGCCGCCGTTATCGCGCCGCTGACAAACCCGGCAGGACTCCAACGCCGTGGTTGCCTGTGCCTCTGGAAGTTTTCCTGGGCACTCGGGGTCTTCTCCCTGGCTCTGTGCCCTTTTGCAGAGCCTGGATGAGTTCCCCAGCCAGGATTTCTCCTTGAGTAGAAATTCCCTAAACTGCCCTCCCCGCTCCTTTTACCTGCAAGGTTCTTACTGGAGTCACTTCTCCCTTTCCCTGATTTCAGACCTAATTCCCATATTCACACCAATTAAGATGCTGGTTCATCTGTCCCTGCCAAGGGAGAAGTCCAAGAAATAGGAGAAGTCCAAGAAATGAACCCCCAAGAAGGGCTGGTGGGTGCTCCTGCTGCACTGCCAGCCCTTTCAGCAGCTCTGGGAAGCTTTGGGGCCATTCCTGTGGGAATGGGGACCCTCACAGACACAGCCTTGTGGGGCCATGGGGCTCCCACTGCTCTGCTCCCCCTCAGCTTCTCCCACTGCTCCCTTGGCTTGGGATGTGTGTGGACCCCTGGAAGAGTCAGGAGGCACAGCCAAGGAGAATAACAGCACACAGCCACCTGTGTGGCACCGTTGTGTCCTCCTGCTGTCACTGGGCTCCTGCGGCTCCTGTGCCAACACCTCTCAGGGCAGGAGCTCCCCGTGGCCAAACAGCAGGAATGGCCCCCAAACAGCAGGAATGTCACCATTCCCAAACACAGGAATGGCCCCATGCCCAAACATCAGGAGTGTCACCATTCCCAAACACAGGAATGGCCCCATCCCCAAACAGCAGGAATGGCCCCATCCCCAAACAGCAGGAATGGCCCCATCCCCAAACAGCATGAATGCCACCATCCCCAAACACAGGAATTGCCCCATCCCCAAACAGCAGGAATGACGTCGTCGCCAGTGCTTTCATCATCCTGAATTGACATCATTCAAAGTAACAATCACAGCTAAGCTTTGCATTTAGGGATTAAAACCAGCTGGAAAGCAGCGTGTATCCTGTACAGAAAATGGTTGTTAAGATGGTGCTTTGAGTCAAGAAAGTCACGCCTCAAAGTTTGCTGAAATTCGATATTCTTAGCAAATATTATTGTTACTTGTTAAATATTTGGTGAAATGCAAAGATCAACACTGAAGAAAACTATCAGCACTGGCAAAACAAAATCCACATTAAAACGTCCTTGAAATTAATCTATCCCTGTGAAATGTCCTCAGTTCCCTGAAACCGCCATTTCCAATGGAAATTCTCCATCAGAAAATTTCCTACAACTCTGCTCAAAGCCTGGAACCCCAGAGCTGAACCATTTCAGACACTGTTCAAAGCTATTTTTGTTAAGTCTTTAAAACCCTTTAAGACTTCATTGAGAGAAAATCCCTCTCTGTGCTGTCACTGAATTTAACAGTCTCATCTCCGGGCTGGGGGGGGGAATGCTCCTGTCCCCCTCTCTCTGTCAGGATGAGATTTCCCCCCCTTGCTCCCCAAGCTGCCTCTGTCCTGTTTTCTCCCCAGGAGCCCTCAGTGCCTCCACGCCACAGGGACAGGAGATGGTTTTGCTCAGGCTGTGTCTGAGAGCGGGGTTTGCTGCCCGGCAGAGCCAACAGCACCGAGCAGTTCCTCCCATCTCCCCGAGAGTTCCACTTGCTCCAGAGGCTGCTGCCAGTGCCAGAGACCTCTGAGACCTGGGCCAAGCTCTTGCACCACGGGGAGAAGGTGGAACTTGATCTTAAGCAAAACAGAAATGTCGCCAAGGGTTTCAAGTGAAAACTGAAGTTGGAAGGAGTGAAGTTTCCACCTCCTCGGCTCTTCTGGACAAGCTGGGGCTGTGGGGCCTGGGGCACCTGGGGGCTGCCCATTGCACCCAGTACAGGCTGGGAGAAGCAGCTGGACACCCCCAGGAAAGGGAAATAAGGGAACACCTTCAGCAATGTCTTGTGTGGTTGTTTTTTGCTGTTTTCTTTTCTCCTGTTTTTCCTCCCCAACATTTTCCCCCAGGTGCTTGATCCTGAGGTATTAAAGGATGATTCTGGGTCACAGAACTTGCAAGCAAGTGGAGAAAGTGACTTTATTTCTAGGTAGAATCCAAATTTGGGAATACTGGCCGCAGCAGGTCACACCCTGTGCAAGGGTGTGTGTCTGAACTGAGCGTGCAGAAAACAGCAGCACACGGCACAGGGGAGCAAAGCAGGTCACTGAAACACTTGTCAGCTTTTCAACATTGTTCACAGACATTTTGGCATCCCAAAAACTGACAGGGGATCAAATGTTCCCAAATGGTGAAATCTCTAAGTAAGAAAAAGGCACATGTGCTTTTGAAAGGTCTCATGTTCTGAGCACTGCAGGCTGCAGCAGCCATAAATTGTATTTACAGCCTTGCTGAAGCGTGTCCTGTTTACACCGTCTGATCTCTGTCCTGGGGACTGACTGAACCTATCAGGGGCCGAAAAAACCATAATTCCTTTTATTTGGAATAATGGGGAGGAGCAGGGTGATGTTCTCCCAGCAGCCTCAGATTCCTCAGAGCTGTGTGCCTGCTGCTGCTTCAGACTCTCCAGCAAGGGCAAGTCCTTCACTCTGACCACTGTCCCAGCACCAGCAGGGGGTTTGCCAGCAGAACACCCAGGGCTGCATCTAGGCATGAGCTGTGCTTCCCAGGGACATCCCAGGAGCTGGGGCCAGCTGGAGGAATGTCTTCTAAGCTGCTTTCTGTCTTTTGAGAAGCCCAGGGTGTCCCTTGCCAGGCTGTGCTGCCATGCAGGTTTCTCGGTGTCACTATGTCAGATATGAATTCTGGTTTAACTGCCAGAAGGGATAGGATGTGACTTTTCCTTGCTGTTTGGAAACTTTCCCATGGAGCTCTAGACATGATGTTTTCCTCTCTGGTACCAGGGTGAGCCCAGATGCTGAAGGCAGGCTCCATTCTCCATATCCATAGCCTGGCACATTTACTGGCGCATGACTCCTGCATGGGCAAAGGGCAGCTCCAAGTTGTCTGAGGGAAACCAAAGTGCCTCTGGTTGTTCTGCCAGTCCTGGTGACCCCCAGCCCCTCGGGCAGGAGGTGATGGGGAGGACACCTGAGCACAGATGGGACAGCATGGCTAGCACCTGACCAGGGCACATCACAGAGCACCCTGGGCTCAGCAGGGCCGCCCCAGCCCCTTGTGTGGCTCTGTTGTGCTCTCTGGGCCTCTCCAGGACCTGCTCATCCAGAGCCTGTTGCTGCTTGAGGCACAACCAGAGAGTTCCTTCTGCAATGGAAAAGTTATTTTCCTAAACGGACATTAATGTTTTTTCCATTAATTGGAAGAAATTCTGCGGCTATGGAAAGCCTTAAAGTGATATCACTGTGAAAAACTGCAAAAAATTCACACTGAAAAGGGCTTATGAAATCCAGATTTTCCCAGCCAAAAGGGACTTTAAAATAATCCCCCCAGAGCCTCCACAGCACAAGAAACTGGAGATGGCAAAGGGCCCCTCACTGGGGAAACACGATGTGGGAGGGGAGATTGTTTTGGCTGCCAGAGGGAGCATCCATCCCATCCCATCCCATCCCATCCCATCCCATCCCATCCCATCCCATCCCATCCCACCCCATCCCATCCCATCCCATCCCTGCTCCATGCCTAGCCCCCTTGGGAGACAGGAGATGAGCCAGCCCGGTGGCTCATTCCAGGTGCTGTCAGCAGCCTGGATCATCTCCCTTGATTTATCACACCGAGTTCCTGGAAGAAGAGGAGAAGCAGCCCAATCCAAAGCAGAGCAGCCCAACTTGGGAAGGAGGGAAGCAGCCACCGTGAACGGGGCAGGGGCAGAGCAGCGGGATGAGCCTTGGGGTCATGGCAGATGGGCTGAGGCTCCTCCTCAGACCTTTGGCAGTTCAGGGACATGGGCAGAGGGTGCTGCCATGGCCATCCCTTCCCACGGAGAGCCTGGGAGCAGCTCTGTCCCTGTGCCCCGGTGCCACCGGAGCGCTGGTCCCGCAGCAAAGGCAGAGCCAGCCTGGCTCACACAGCCCAATTACCACAGGCATAATTGTTTGCAGAATTGGAACCTTCATTTGCTTTGAGTTCTTCCCAACTTTGCCCAGTCCTCCAATATCTCCCTGCACTGTCAGGCATTCTCTGTTCCAACACAAATACAGATTTTTCTGGAAATGTGATTTATTTCCCCTAATTTTGATCTCTTCTTGCATTCTTCAGTTGAAGAAGCAGAACCCATGAAGAGTTTGGCTGACAGAAGTATTTGTGCAAAGGTTTCCTTTTATCCCCTCTTCCATATTTTTCTCAAAAACAGCTACCTAAATCCAAATAAGATTAAGAAAAAAACCTTTCCAATGGGCTACATTAATTTAGTTACCAGATCCTTTGCAACGATGAAAGAAGCACAATATTCTTATGTAATAAGTCCTGCTTTATAAATGCATTAATTCTTAAACTATATTGTTTTAATAAACAAGGCTCTAGACATGCCCAAGGGCACTGGTATTCTCAGAAGAGTTTTCCAAGAAGGCTTGTGTTGTTGGATTATTATTCCATTACTTCCAAGTTCACTGAGTGGAGCTATTTTTTTTCATACTCATATTGCAGTAAAAACAACAACTTTCAAATACTTTCTTGAGGAGATTGGGAATCAAAATGGAAACTATTTGTGTAGGATGAGAAGTGCTGAAAGTCTCTTGGTTCATGCAATTACGTCGGGAATCTGAGGCCTGACTTGTTATTAAGGGGCAGAAGGGTGGGGGATTCAGGTCACTGCAGAGATTTCTGGGCTAATCCCACTCCTGGGGATACTCTGGGGGAGCCATGGCCAAACCTGAGGGGCTCAGGCAGGACCCAGCTCTTGACCATGCCCATCCTGGTCCAGCAGGATCTCAGGGGTGTCGGTGGCTGGATGCGAGTGCTGCCCTCGAGCTGCTCCAGCGCTGTGTCCCTTCTGCTGTGACTCCTCTCCCTCTGCCTCTGAGCCCAGCTTCCCTTCAGCTCCCCCAGATCCACCCCACACGGGTGAGCCAGAGGCTTTAAACTCTCATTTTAAGACCCCATCTCTTGGAATCCTCCTCTTGCTGGCTGGGTTGGGGAGCACCAAGCTGGTAAGGCATGGCTCAGGCAGGGCAGGGTGGACAGCAAGTTCTGGCTGGCTCTGGGATATCTGTGTTCCCATGGATATTTCCCCAGGGAACCCCTCTGAGGGAGGGCTGACTAGAGAGGCACTAACAAAAATGATAATAAAGAGATAACTCACATATGCCCCCCCAAACCAGCTTCTAGGCGATGCTGCACAGAGCCAGGAAAAGTCTGGAAAAGTTGCTGTGCCAGGGCAGTTTGTGCTGTATTGAAAGGATGAAACATTCATGGTTTATTCACCCCATTCAGTGCTTGGTGTGGATGTGCAGTTTTGGGGTGCTGTGTCTCACCTGATCATTCCACGCCCCACAGGGGATGAGCAGCTCCCAGAGGAGCCAGCACAGAGCTGCTCTCCCCCCTCACCCTCCTGTCAGCACCGGCCACTCTTTCCAAGCGGATGCAAATGAAGGGAAATCTCACCCATTTGTGCCTCTGCGGAGTATCTTCTGCCTTATTCCCATGAATTATTAGCTCACTTTTATTGGGTTTGGCTTGCAGGAGGATGACTATTTCATCCATCAAATCAGAATCTTTTTTAACACTAATACTGAATTTATAGAAGTGGTTAAACGAAGTGTTGACAATATGGACAATGTGTTTCTGATTAACGCTGCGATTTAACAGGGAGCTGCCAGCGGCCGGCACTCACTGAACCGGAGCAGCGCTTTTCCAGACCCTGCAGCTCAGCGCTGCAGATGTCAGGGCTGGCTCTAGGGGGCTGGCTGCAGCCAGGCTGCTCCCAGGAGCTGAGCTCTTCCCCTGTGGTCATACCTGTGCTGAGCTTTCCCCTAAGCACACCTGTACTGAGCTCTTTTCTGTGGTCACACCTCTGCTGTGTTCTTCCACTTGTGGGTGCATGTATATCTGTGCATTTTGCTGTGCAGGGGCTGAACAGCTGGGCCTTGCAGCTCTGAAGAACATCAAAACAGATTAAAATATGGCACCTTCCTTCCTTCCTTCCTTCCTTCCTTCCTTCCTTCCTTCCTTCCTTCCTTCCTTCCTTCCTTCCTTCCTTCCTTCCCTTTCCTTCCTTTTCTCTGTGACACAAAAGATAGGAGTTGTACAAAGCAAGTGGCTTTGAACAGAAGGCAGAGGAAGAGAGGGGAGTGTGAAGAGCCATGGTGATCACAGCCAAGATGAGAGGATCCTGCTACCTGGAGCCTCCTCTGAGAGCTCACAGGCCAGGGATCTTTGATCCTTCCTTCCCTCTCCTCACTAATCGCCTTCACGGCAACACTGAACTTCTGAAATTCAACAGCTACTAAAATATCAAGTATTTAGGGCTGGGAACACCTTGTGGAGTGCGAGGTTTCAAGAGATGTTTTGGCTTCTCTCGAGTTCAGAGCTGCAGTTGGAGTCTGGGAATTTTTCTTCCTCTGGTTTTATATCTGCTGGGTTTGCTGCTTGTTCCAGAGGGATTGATTCAGCTCTGGAAAAAATTGAGAGGTTTTCCCTGTGTGCAGCATAGGGTTAGAAAATCCAGGAAAGCCCAGGCAGGGAATAGACCTGCAGGTTACCCCAGGCAGGGCTGGAAGAGTCAGGCAAACCCAGGAATAAAGGAGCACAGGGAATTTCCCTGCAGCACAGCGAGCAGTGCCCATTCCTCTGGCACAGTGTGACCTGCCTCATGTTCATCCCTCTGCTCATGCCCAGCAGAGGTTGTGACTGGCTCCCACCGCTCCAAATTCCACCTGCAGTGATGGAGCTGTGGTTCCTGTAGTGTCAAATCTTGGACGCTTGGGCTGCTTGGGGCTTGCTAAAACCAGGTTTGTCCCTGGTAACACTGGGATGAGTTCCAGGTGTGTGATAAAACAAAATCACTTTAAAACCTTCACACACAGCTTGAGCAAAAGCCAGGCTGACCCTCCTCTAAAGCTCCCTTTTCCTCACCCTGCCCCCATCTCTTGCAGCCCTCCTCCCCCACCCACCCCCAAAATATCCCGACCCTTGTCTGGCCTTGTTTAAGAGTCAGCTTCAATAGTACCTTTGTTAAGGGTAAAATCTCATTAAATGTGAGGTAAGAGGAAATGAAAAAGTGTAAAATATCCAGATTTATTACCTGTTGTCTTCTGAGCATTTGAGAACCAGGAGCTGGGGGCAAGGGGCCATGGGGGATCAGAGCTGTGAGCCACGAGCCTTCCCCACCACCCGTGCTGCCTCTGGCTCCTGGGGCACTGCCTGCTCCTGGCACCGGCTTGTCAAAGGAAAAAAAAAATTAATTTTGTGCTTTTTGAGATAAAAAAGGTGAATTGCTCTTACTGTATCAGACTGGCCCTGAGCGCCACCACCCCGTGCACGTGCGGGTGGGGATGTTTATTTACTGAACTCAGAAGTGTTTCTCAGCTCAAAGGGAAGGTTTTCCAGGAGCAGTGACTCCTGCTTTTCCTCCTGTTCCAAAGGTGAAGGGAAAAGCAAACCCAGTAAATTACAGTGTTGGGTTTATTAACTCTGCTAATGAGGGAGCAGCCTGCATGGTTGGGGGTGAGAGAGCGAGACCCTCTGCTCTGGGGCATTGCACTTGGGGTGCCCCCGAGCTGCTCCCTCCCTTTCAGGGTGGAGAGAGGTGCCAGGGCAAAAAAAGAGCAATTAGAGAAACCATAAAACCTGATAAAACTGCTCTGCTCCCGGAGCAGCCACAGTGAGCTTCGATCAGAGCTCGGAGCCTGTGAGCAGTGCAGTGGGGCTGTGCCCATGGCAGGGGGATGCTCCAGGGTTCCTTGTGCCCAACACGAGTTCTGGGGTGTGATGTGAGCACACACAGGTCCTGGGGTGTGATGTGTTGGTGCACAAGTCTTGGGGTGTGATGTGTTTGCAGGGCCCACACTCCCTCTCACCTTCCCCGTGTGCACTCAGGGATGTGCTGCTCACTTTGTCCTTTAAGGAATTAGTGGCTTATTAATGAGTAATGAGATAAACTGTCCTCTCTCCCTGCACAAAATGGGGGAGCCAATGTCACCGGTGAAAAATGTGGGGCCACCCACCGGGCCCGGGTGTGGGGGGGGGATTGTGCTGAGGCTGCCACTGGCTACAAACAAGTGGCATTTCTGGCCTTGTTGTTGGGTGGTTTCCATGGAAAACCCTTGGCAGTTTTGGAGGGACCCATCAGCACTGTCACTGTCCCCAGCCCTGTGCCCCTTGCCCACTCCCCCAGCCCCACTGCCAATGCCACCACCCAGCCCTGTCCTTGAGTGCCACATCTACCCATCTGCTAAATCCAGGGGCTGAAAGCACTCATGGGATGTGTGCTCTGACAGTGCCAGCACACAGCTGTTGAGCTGGAGAGCCACACGAAAGTTCTCATCCCTCTCCTGCCTTGGCAGGTCTGTGCTCAAGCTCCCTGCTGGAGCAGGGACCTTTTCCCGGGATGGTGCCCGCCCTACAGGACCTGTTTGCTGTGGGACACCTCGGGCACGTCCTGGTGAGTGACACCAAGCAGTGCAGAGCTCCAGGGCTTGGCCACGACCACGGGGCTGGGCGTGGTGGCAGATGCAGGAGCGGGTTCGCATTGTCCCCGCAGAGGCGGCTTTAACTGGTGACATTAGCGAGTGGCGGGGCTCCGGGTGCCTGCTGGCTCTCCCTCCATCCACTCTGTATTCTAACCCTAATTGTCTGCAGCAACCTGTTATTACGGCGCCTTTAACATGATAGACACAAATAGGACGCACTAATCCACTACTCTTTGGTTTAAGAGTCATTACAAAGTGCTTAATTAAGTAAGCCTCACTTAATCACAAAATGTTTGCATGCTAAACGAGTTCTTGTGAAGCACGACACTTGACATATTCTGTACAAAAATAATTACAAGCGGGAGGCCCGGTACATTGAGCCTCCGAACATTTCATTTCAGGCCTTGCCCATTCATCACCAGGCTGGAATTAAAAGGCTTTCAGCGCAGAACTCCCACATTCCTGCCGGCTGAGTCACCGCTGCCGCTGCCGTGCCTGGGTGGCTGCCACGAAGCCGCTGTCCCGCCGGCTCCCCGGGCATGTGCCGGGGCCATGGCACAGCTGCTGCTGCCACCGTGGTGTGACTGCATCCAGGTGGAGGCTGGCAGTGGTACCATGGGACAAGAATCCTGGGAAAGGCCAGCAGAGCATCCAGGGAAGCAGCACGATGCACGGTGGGCGTTTTGTTAGTGTTGAGGCATCCGAGCATGGCGTTCCCTTGGGGTGCAGCATCTGGAACAGGCAGGGGGAAATTCCCTGCCCCAGAGCACACCCTCTGCCCCGAGGGATGGTGGCTTTCCCCGCCCTCGGCTGCATAAAGGCTGCGTGAATGGGATTGTGTCAGGAGCAGCCTGCAGAGCTTTGTTGGGTGTGCTGGTGCCCATTAAAATCCCTGCCCCTATTGGGATAATTGGGATCCTTACCCCAGCCTGCCTTTTGAAGGAAAGCCTTTAATTAGCGTTCTCCAGGCTCAGGAATGCCCTCAGCACTACATTTGTTTTCTCACATGCTGCTGCTCAGGTTGGGGTATTTCGAGCTCCAAACTGCACCGTGCACAGGAGCATCCATCCATCCATCCATCCATCCATCCACCCATCCATCCTCCAGTACCCAGGGCCTGGGCACAGCCAGAAGCACCTCAGTGCCCGCGGGTGCCCTCCTCTTCACAGCTGTGTTTGGGTGGTCACTGTGCCATGAAAGCCAGAAGAGGAAACATTTGCAACATGGAGAGATCCTGCTGAGCACAGGGACGATGCTGGCAGCTGGAGGGTCACAGGTCCTGGTGTCCCCAGCATCCCCAGGAATGCCAGGACCAGGCTGTTCCCAGGGCTGGGATGGGGAGAGCTGCCAATGTGGGGCTGTCATTCATCTTTCTCCAGAAGCAGGTGTTCAGTGTTTATCAGGGCTAACCAAGCAATTTATATTAATTAGGAGGGCACTTGTGACTGGACCCTCACTGGGGTGTCATATCAGGGTTTTATTGCTGTGACTCCTCCATGGCTCCATCCCACCCCCAGCACCTCAGTGCTCTGTGTTGGGTCTGATTGCAGCAGAGTTTTGTGTTGGAGGAAAACCAGAAAAAATATTCAACAAGGCTGTAGCATCCTGTGTGACATTTTCATATCAGATAGTTTCAATTTTTAATTCTGAACCAGCCTGTATTTCAATAGTTTCATTATTTATCACATTATGTTTTGTATTTTGCATTGTTACTCTTGTCTTCCGTATTAATTTTGCATGATGAATTATTTTACTTGAAGTCAAAATCAAAATGAAATCCAAACGATTTTGTCAAAATTCAAAGGTTTTAGTTAAGCTGCAGCGAGGATTTCCAGCACTTTCCTCCACACACCAGTTAACAATCTCCGCTTCTGCTCTCCTTCCAAAAAATTGCTTGAAACCTGGAATTCGTGCAGCAGCTGTGCAGGGTGCTGTTGATTTCCAGCTCCCAGGGATTCTTTTTCCTTCCTGCGTGGTGAGAGAAGGAGAGGGCTGGGGGGAGGTGAGGGGCTTGGGGGCACTGGGTTTTGGGATCCCAGGAGGAGCCAGACCCTGGCCAACCTGAGCCTGCCTGGGGCTTGGCCGCCAGCACTGACCCAGCAGCAGGAACACACATGGTAAGAGTTAGTGAGCAACATTCCCAAACTTGGTCATCTGTGCTCCCACACAGGCGCAGGGTGCCAAGGCACGCCGGGGCCGCTGCCCGGGGCCGGGGCTGGGGAGGGCAGTGGGTGCTCTGGTGAGTCCCAGAGAGGGAAAGATGCCTTGTAGGGATGGATGCTCACTCCTGGGAGGAAACAAAGTGATCTGAAAACTCCATCTTGAGTTGGACTGAGATTTTGGCCCAAAAAGGGAGGGATGATTGGTTTCTGTCCAAAACCTCAAAGCGCCTCAGATTGCCATTTTCAAACCGAGATTTTTCATCACAAAGTGGCTTTTATCAGTTAAGCCAAATTTGGGGTTCTGCCTTTGTTTTTTTGGAGGGAAATCTTGAGGAAAACGGCATCCACAGCTCAGCATGAAACACAGTATTTCAGTTGAGTTCAGGCTGTCCCCATACAGCCTTTTAATCATTTGCTGCCCTTAGGTTCAATATGTTTATTTTGGGGTTGATTTTCTGCCACTGAAGCAAAAGCAAATTGCTGATTATACCAGTGTGAGCTCTTGGATGTGCTTGGGAAGGGAACAGGGACATGTTCCTGCCCCATGTCCATCCAGGTGCTGGGAGCAGAGTCCTGTGGAACCTTCAAGGACTCTCCTCCCTTCCCTCCCACTGCCCACATTCCCCTCTCTGATTTTTCCATTGCATTTTCCCAGGTGACTTCTTCTTTCTGCATTGTTTTGTCCTCGCTGGGTGTGGCGAGGGGCTGGGAGCAGGGAGAGGTGTCAGGCTGGTGCAGCCGCAGCATCCTCTGCTCCCCGGCCGTGTGAGCATCCCTGGGCTGCACCAGCAGCCAAGGCACACCCACCCTCCCCCTGGGGTGTATCCCATCCCCACACAGGGCCAAGGGCAGCCCAGGGGCACTGGGCTGTGCCCCGTTGCTGGCCAGGCGTGTTGGCCCACGGCGGCTCCGGGCCGGATTAGCCGGGTTAAACCGCTAATGCAGCCGCTGCGTGGAAGGCTGCTTTCAGTAAGTGGCTCCCTGTAGCTTATTTGACTCCAGGCCCAACTCTAATGTCTCAGTGGGCCTGTTACATTAAGCAGGCCCAAGTGGTAGGAGATTTAAAGCATCAAAATGAAGTGCTTTATCACTCCGTACTGTGTTCTTGGCTGCTTTCGTTGGCCTCACTTCACAGGCGCCGCAGCCTGCGAGCCGAGCCCTCTCGGCAGGCCCATTACAAATTCCACTTGTTGACGGTTGCCTTGTTGCAGGATTTAATGGTAGAATAATATTTACACAGTAAACTCCTCTGGAGGTGTTATAAACACCATAAAAAGGATTTTAGAAGCTTAATGAGCGTTAGTGAAGTCGAGACAGGATAATGTGGCAACTGTGCACTGTAATCTGATTTGGCACCTTCTGCACAGCAGGAGTTAGTGGGTGGAAGAGCTTTTTACTTTTTTTTTTTTTGTTTTGTTTTAGTGTGTAATATTGTTTGTTTAGCACAGAGCTGAATGGGGGCTGTAGAGTCAGGTGCCCACAGCCTGGCTGACACGAGTGCCCACCAGCATGGGGAGCACGGGCACTGCTGGAACGTCCTGTCAGGACATCGCGGTCACTCTGTGCCAGATGTGACAGGATCAGTGTTTGGGCCGGTTCAGTGCTCAGTAACACAGCCCTGCACATGGTCATAATGGTCACAGCAAGAATTCTGGGACATCAAACTGACAGAGAGTAGGTTTAGATAAGAGATTAGGAGGGAATCCTTTCCTCGAGGGTGGGGAGGCCCTGGCACAGGGTGTCCAGAGAAGCTGTGGCTGCCCCATCCCTGGAAGTGCCCCAGGCCAGACTGGAGCTTGGAGCAACCTGGAATAGTGAAAGGTGTTCCTGCCCATGGCATCCTAACTTTAAGGTCCCTTTCAACCCAAACCATCCTACTGTTCTTTGATGATGATTTTGGGCATGGGGAACCCAGCAGGCAGCAGCAATTGGAAGAGTGGCTCTCCCACTGGGTGAAGCAGGGGATGGGTGATGATTTTGGGGCTGGGCAGCATTGCAACCAACCCAGTCTGGGGGCTGTGCCAAGGGGCTGATGGGCTCCTGCCATCCCTGGGCTGGCCCAGACCCCTGGCACAGAGAGGGGTGCAGGAGGGGCAGCCCTGGGAGCAGCAGGCACAGGCTCACCCCAGCAGCCTCCTGCAGCCCCGTGTTGTCTTTTTCATGTTATAATTCCTGTTTTCCCCTTGAGCTGAGCTGCAAATACCCCTGTTATGTGTGTGCATTCACACCTGGCCATGCACACAGGGGGTACGGGGTGTTCTGGCAGCATTTGTGACTCAGCCCGGCTCGGTGATTCACACGCAGATATTTCCAGGGTTTGTCTCAGGGAGGCAGCCAGGGAGCAGCTCCTCTGTGAGGGGCTCCGTGGGCACCTCCCAGGGGAGGGAGGATGGAGAATGGTCCCTACCCATCTGTGCCCAGGGCTGCCTTCTGCCAGTGAATGGAACTTTGGTGGTGGGAACGTTGCTATTTCTGCAGAGCGCTGATCACCAAAGGGATCTTCTTGGCTGCCTGCTGCAATGACTTTTCAGGGTTTAGATTATTTTTCATTTTCAGTTTTGAATGTTTCCATATATTTTGTTTTGCTGTTACATAAACACGTACAAGTTTTTTTTTGTTTTTTTTTTTTTTTTTTTTTTTTTTTTTTTTTATTTTTTTTTTTTTTTTTTTTTTTTTTTTTTTTTTTTTTTTTTTTTTTTTTTTTTTTTTTTTTTTTTAAAAACAGATCTATTTAATACATACTGTCAAAAACTGTGAATTTTTTGCAACTCCAGAGCCCACCCCAAAGGTGAGGAGCTGTGTTTCAGCCATGAAGTGACTGGCTCCCTCCCCCACAGCCCCTCTCCCATTCCTGGCCCTGCTCCCACAGCACAGAGTCCCCCGTCCACCTGCTCAGAGTCAGACCCATCCCCTCCCACCCCAGACACTCTGTGGGGGCTGGTGGACTTCAGGGACTTGGATTTTGACAGTCCAGGAACTACCCCCAGCCTTTCCAATTTCCGAGGGATGTGAGCAGCCATGGATCTCAAGACTGACTTGCCAGCAGCAAAAAGCTGCCTTTTGTAAATAAGCCAATATTTTCTTTCTTTCAAGGGGAAGCTGACAAAGATCAATACCAGCCTGCAAAAGACATTGCCCTCTTAAGAATTAGCCCTTTGCAGAATCATTAATCCAGGAAGCTGTTACAGGGTGACAAGAGCACAGAGGCTCTGCCAGCTCCTGGAGGGATGGCAGCAACATCCCCTTATGCACAGGAAAACAAACCAAATGAGCTCGCTGAGAAAATCGTGGCCATGGGCTCATTCTGCCCAAGGAACCCATTGGACTTTAATTAAGGAAGGCTGGCTGCACTCTTAATCAGTGTCATTAAAGTTTCCTGGTCCTTTGCTCTCATTTGACTTCCACGAGCTCTGTGCAGGGCTCGGCTGGTGGCATGTTGTGGCTGCCCCACCCCTGGGAGTGTCCAAAGCCAGGCTGGACAGGGCTTGGAGCAACCTGGGGTGGTGGGAGGTGTCCCTGCCCATGGCAGGGGGTTGAAATGTGACTGACTTTGAGATCCCTTCCAAGCTAATTTCTGTGTCCCCGGTGCCACCCTCCATCCCTGTGGCAGGGCAGCGTGTCCCTGTCCCACCGTGGCAGCAGCCAGGCCACTCAGGGTCAGCACCTGCTGAAGCTGCGGCAGGGGCAGGGAGGGCTCAGGTGTCTGCAGGGAGCAGGGCTGGCCAGGTGTGGCTCAATAAATGAGGTGCAGATCACAATTAGCAAATAAGAAATCAGTTTACAATTTGTTTTTCAGGTGAAGCTCATCAGGGGCTAAATTAGCGGTGCCATGGCCACATCTACAAGTCAAGAGTGACCCAGCTGCTTGGGAAGGGGCTGCCAGGGGTGGGGGGGTGTTGCCATTGCCAGCAGGATTTATCTGCCTCTGTGTGCAAGCTTCTCACCTTCTCCTGCTTTCTGCAGCTCTGTTCTTTCCCTGTGGTTTGCATCAGGACCATAAAAATGCAGCTGACTGTGAAGCAGCTCAGTGGAGCTCAGGACAGGCCTCTGGAATTGAGGAAGCTCCATAAAACTGGCACCCAATCCCTCCTGGGCCAACAGGACAGTTTGCTCCCTTGAAACAAAACGCTGTTGGGCCACAGCCTGGCGCAGGGACACGGTGGTGGCACTGCCATGCTGCAGCACCAGGGGAAGGTGCCTGTGTGGAGCTGGGCAGACCCTGACCCTCAGCCCTGCCCGGGGTGAGCTGCCAGCGTGGGGGGCGAGATAATCTCACCTATTATCTGATTTAAGCAAGAAGAAAAATCAGCCGAAACCCGAGAACCCTGGTGTGTTTGGTGAACAGCTAGAGATGGAAAAATAATTCCAAATAAGGCCTTTGTCACAACATTGCAGGGTCACCCGCTAAGCGAGGGATGCTGGAGAGGGAAACAGTTCTTAGGGGTAATTACAATGTGTAAGAAGTTTTGCACTGGCTCTGTAATTGTCGGGGGGTGGCCATTGGCACTGCAGCGCTGGGAAAGCACCACAATAGAGCCCTAATTTACAGGGCTGGAACCGTGAAGCCAGAAGTGTTTTGGGAATTATGGCTAATCTTTATGGATTCAGCCATTCACGTGCTGGCCCAGGCGGTTTGGGTTGCAGAACTGTGAGCAGGGGTCTCACACTGCCCCAGCACCTCCTGCCCGAGCCCCCACAGCTCTGGGGGAGCTGGAGCTTCCCCCCAAAATGTTGTTTCACTTCTGCCTCAGCCAAGAGCCCTCAGCTCCCTCGAGGCTCCCATGGGAGAAGTTATAAAGAGGAAGAAAGTTGCCTTATCACCTTTTCTTAATGAAAGAGGCACCAAGAGAGCTGGAGAGGGAATTTAGACAAGGAGCAGGAGTGACAGGACAAGGGAGAATGGCTTCCCACTGCCAGAGGGCAGGGTTAGATGGGATATTAGGAAGAAACTGTTCCCTGTGAGGGTGGAGAAGCTCTGCACAGGCTGCCCAGAGAAGGTGTTCCTGCTCCTGGTTCACACCTGGCTGAGAGGGGAGCACAGGAAGAGAATTTCTGCCCCGAGAGCCCCTTTGCTCTTGGTCCCTCTGTCGCCTGCCAGCGTGGAGCAGCTCTGTCACATCAGGCAGCTGCCTGTGTTCGGCAGAGTTTAAAAAAAAAAAATAAATCACACTTTTTTCATTTGTGCTGATTTGCATATTAATAGTTTGCATATTAAACAACTACTTCAGAGGGTGGGCGGGCTAATGAATGCAGCAGTCTCCTCTATTTTAACTCAATTTGCCTCATCCATATTCCAATGACTTTGGGGATTGGTATTCAGTTTTCATTGAAATTATCCAAGCCAGACCTAATTTGTGCTGCCCTTCCATTAATCCAATTAATTAGCACCATTGATGTGTGCTGCCTTTGTGAGGCGCTTTGTGCGGCGCCGCTGCCGCTAATGACAGCCTGGGATCAGAGCGAGTAACGAGCAAACCAAAGGAGCGTTTGACCCCTCCTGGACCCTCACACAATGCAGCACTTTGGAGCCTGGAGGCCCTAATTTAGGTTCGATAGTCCAAATTACAGACAATAATTCAATATTCTTTGTGGGGAGCTGAGCAAGTGTCACCCTGTCATTTGTTTAGCTTATAATTTTTTTTTTTCTCCCCCTGTCTCTTTATTTATGTATTTTTTCCCCCCTTTTTCATTATTTTCCAACCTGGCCTTCCTGCTCCACCTCCAGCATTGATTTCTGACCTTGTTCCGCTGAGAGGGCTGAGGATCTCTTTACTCTGAAGGAATTCATTAACCTTTCCCCTGCCCAGAGCTGGAGAGAAAATCTTTATATTTTTAAGTAAGGCAAATAAACACTGGCAGTGACTAGCGGAGTCCCCTCTCTGGCTGCTCCCCAAGAACTCCTGTGCCACCTCAAGAACTGCTCCTGGGTTTCATTTTTTGGGTAATTTTGGGGTAATTTGGGTTAGAGATATAGTTTAAATACTGACTGAGCTTCTCCAGACCCCACTCAATGAGGGTCCTGCCTAACTCAGCATAGTCTGTGATTCTGTGATGAGTTTCTGCACTGGTGACCACCCCACTTCTTCCCCTAGCTGTGGCCCAGCCCCGATGTCCCCAAAGTGGCCAAGACCAGTTTGAATTGTTGCAATTAAACATGGCAGTAGAGCAGCAAAAAGCCATTCCCATGGCCACAGCTGCTGGGCCAGGACACATCCTCAGAGTGCCGCCAAAACCCTGGGGAAAGGGGAAGTGGAGGAGCTGCAGATGTGTCCAGATGCTGAGGAAGCAGCCACTGCACCTGGCATGGCTGTTCTTCCCCCAGTGCTCCTTCCCTGGCTCACCAGAGGAGGAGAAGCTGTTACAGGGAGCGTTTAGCTGTGGTTACCCACAGGTAGGTCACTAAACTCATTAAGGTAATTAATTACACACGGCACATTCACTGTGCCCACAAATGTTTGAACTGTAAGGAGACAGGAATTGTCAGCGCCTGGGAGGACAGAGAGTCAATTTGCACAGGGATATGGAGATTTGGGTGCTCAGTTTCCTTTTGACTGGAACTAAAGCTGAAGGGTTTTTCAGGAAAAATCTCAGGGAGGCGAGAAAACCCTGCTGCAGGAAGGCTGTGTGTAATTTGGTAGAACCATTGTTTGGGGTGAAAAAAATCATTTGAGACTTTTAAAATCTCACAACAGATAATTTAAAAATTGCTACAGGAATAAAGGTTGAACCTGGTTTTAACTCTACTTTGTCTTCCCCAATACTACCAAAATTTCACTCTGGGAAAAGAGGAGTGGTTCTGTGCCGTGCAAGAATGAGGTTTTCCAGACGTTTTCCAGAGGTTTTCTATATCAGCCTGGTCACACCTCCCCGCAGGCAGGCTGGTGTCCCACTCCTGTGGGTCAAGGTGCTGCCAGGGGTGTTCACTCCTCGCTGGGCTGGGACTGTGGCACAGGGGACATTGTGTCTGTGCTGTGGCCATGCCAGTCCCCACTGAGCCACAGGAATGGGGTTGGCATTGCTGAATGGGGACTCTCCTCCTGTGGCTCTCCATGCTGTTCCAAATCACTCCTCAGCATTATAAATCATGCTATTGCAATAGCAGCTTATACACTCAGTTGCCTGCAAGATTTTCTTGATTAACCTTAAAATCTGCTATAAATCTTATTCCCTTCCTTTCTCACGGAGCTTCAGGGACACAAACAGGCTCTGCTGCTGCTGGGGCTGATGTGCTGCCTGCACTGTGCCAGCTAAAAATGGGCCAGGGGAGCTAAAAAACCCATTGAAACCTCCCTCCTCTCAGGGTCCTGTGCTCTCTGAGGAGGAGGAGGAGGGAGACAGAGCCATGGGCAGCTGTTTCCTGCAGCTCCAGCTTTGCCAGGCTCCAGGGGCTCCCCAAACTTTTGATAACCCCTGTGGATGACCTTTGGTGGTGGCAAGAAGAGCGAGTGCAGCACCCAAAGGCAGGTGGCATTGAATGGGTATTTATTTCTTTGTCTGAGGTGGGGGCCCTCGTCCCAACCTGCACGATCCCGCTGCCTGTCTGGCACTGCTGCAGTAAGATCCCGTTTAGTGGCATCACTCAGGACTTGTCACATTATGGGATGTCACAACATGTCAGGCTCTGACAGGCTGGATACCTGCTATTAACTCAAGACTAGTTGCAAATACAAAATAGAGGTGGTGAGTGAAGGCAGTGCCAGGAGCAGGGCGGATGCTGGTGCTGGCACTCAGGGTATGGCTCTGCCAGCCTGGCTTTGCAGAGTAGCCCAGGGCTCTGGCATGCTCAGCTTGGAGGTGGGAACACAGCCTCCAAAATGGTGACAGAGAGCTGGATTTGGGGAAAAAAAAATTCCTCCTGACACCAAAGTGTCAGTTTAATCCTGACAGAGCATCCTGGCACTGTCAGCACCCCCAGGAGCAGCAGCACCTGCAGCCTGTCCCTGCTGTAGCTGTGGATGGGCCTGATGCTCCTGGGAAAGGTGGAGGAGCAGGACAAGGATGGAGGCTGAGGTGTGCTCTGGGGAGGGATGAGGGATTCCTTCCTGCTGCTGCCTCTGGCCTGTGGAAGTCCCTGAAGCCTGAAGTTTAATGAATTGGCTGCCTGTGAGTGCAGCACGACAGTCGATCAGGTCTCCTCCTTTTGCCCCTGTTGTGATAGAATTCACCTTTAAATCAGAAGTTTAATTACAGCATCACCCTCCCTCATCACGTCCTTCCTCCCAGGAACCGGACAAGCCCTGTCTTGAAGGGTGTTTGGCCTCCAGGACCTCTCCTGGGACATCTGGGAGGTTGTGGAGCCACATGGACCGAGCGAGGGAGGGTCCTGCTGCAGGAGATGGGGCTGGGGGAGGGGAAACAGCTGGAACCTGGGGGCTGGGGCAGAGGGAGGGTCCTGCTGGGACCCTTCTGCAGAGCTGTGGGGAGCACACAGGTGCTGTGCTGTGGTCACCAGTGACAATCCCTGGGTGTTTCTGCTCCTGGCGCCCACAGGCACTCTGTGGGGAGCACCCCTGTTTTGGGAGCAGGAGCTGCAGCACTGTGGGGCTGATTGAGGGAGAGCAGAGTTGAGTCCAGCTCTGCTGGAGGCCAAGGCAGAGCTCATGAGCTGCTGTTGGAACCCTGGCACCTCCACCTGGCACTGCTGGCTGCCACCCTGCCCGTCTGGAGCTGTGGCGGCCACGTCTTTCAACAGATCCCAGGTGGATGACAGCTCTCCGTCCCTCGTTGTCCTGGGATGTCCCTGGCTGGCTGGCTGATGCATCCTCACCATCCAGCTGAGTTGGAGGCATCCAAGCAGAGCCTGGCACCCCCTGAGACCCCAGAGGGGCCAATCCTCCGTGCCCGCGCTCCCTGCGCCGCTACAGAACCCCCTTGTCTCCCATAGTCCCTCACGCTGTAACAAGCCAAAAACCAGGCTGGTTTTTATTTGCTTTATTATTAAGCTGATGAGGTTATTTAGCCCGTTTTATGCCCCATTAAATTCTGTGTTTGAGATTCCGTGGAGCGCTTTGCAAACACGCGCTCCGCGCCCGCCAGCGCCGCCGCCGGGGTTTGCCTCGCAGCACCCGCGCCCGTCTTTGCTCCCTGGGTATCTCTGCTTCCCCATCCTGGTGTGACTGAGAGAGATGAATGCTCTGCCTGTTATTGTCACCTCTTCTCACTTTTCTTTTTCTTTTTTTTTTTTTTTCCTCCATGCTCTCATCACTACTTTGAGTGCTTCTTATTTTCCTTGCCTCTGCAAGAAGCCATAAAATTCCCCAGCCCGTGTGTGGTGTGGTGTGCACTTACAAATTACCACTGAAAAATGAATTGCCTTGACAAAATCTAATGTTTTGTGACACAGCACAAATATGCATTTCATTCTTGAAGAGAAGGAAAAGGAGCTCATTGGAAATATTAAATTAAGCAGTGTAACAGCTGAAAATAATTTGGTTTTCTGCTCTGTTGCTTGTGATTTGGTACGGAGTTTGAGGTGGCAGGGCAGTGCCTGTTTAGAGTGTAAAGCACACAGATGCCTCGGATTTTATTCCTTGCTTTGGAGCAACTTGTTTTCTCTGGTGCTGGCAGCTGGTGCAGCTCAGAGCACAGGTTTTGGGAAAGGTCCCGGGGGCAGGGAGCTGAGGGGGAGCACTGTGGCCAGAGCGTGGAAATGTTTTCCATGCTGCAGTCGGTCACAGGAGACCAACACGAGGCTGAAGCTCTCTCTGCTTCTCTGGAGGTTCAGAATAAAAATCCATCCCCAAGAAGAACAAAGCAGAGCAGGGCTGCGTTTGGGAATTCCGGCAAGCAGCCCTGGATCCCCGCTGCAGCCAGGCGTAAATAAGCTTTTATTCTCTCTTCAGCCGCCCAGCCCTTTAATTACCGGCAGGGTTCTGCACCGTGACTCATTCCCAAAGCAGGGTGGCTCCTTGCAGAGGTGTGGAACTCCCTGGTGTGTCACCCCCCTTTGTCTCGCTGATCCCATTCCTGCTCCCTCGGTGCCACCTCCAGCGCTGCCCTGGGGAGTCCCTGCAGAGCACAGGGCACTGCTGGCGTGCACAGCCAGGCACAGAGCCAGCAGGCTGTCACAGGCTGGGGGCAGCTGGGCAGTGCTGGTGGCACCGTGGTTGGCAGCTGGGCACTGAGGAGCTGCTCTCTCCATCCTTTCCCTCCCAGGTGCGCGGCCCCAAGGTGGCTCTTGTACCAAGGTGTGCCTCAGGGCGGATTTCTCATAATTTTATGGGGTTTATTCTTCTGTGTTAATTAGTGATTTATCTTAAAAAGGTGTCTGGAAAGGGACCAGGCCTTGCAGTGGGACAGAGACTGTGAAAGCACTGAGAAAGCAGGAGCCTGTGTCCCAGCCAGGCTGCGGGACTGTGGCCATGCCACAGCAAGGGATGCTTGTGGGGCTGGGGAGTGCTGCAGTTCCAGCCTGTCCCCGCTGGTGGCCGAGCCAAGGGCAGCTGCCAGCGGGGCCTTGGGGACCAGCCCGGCCCCAAGGGCTCTGTGATCAGCTCTGCCTCCCTCCAGCAGGAGCCAAGCACAACCTGCCACTCATGCCAAGGTATCTTTGGCACAGGGATGTGGGTAGAAAACCCACAGGAGTGTCAAAGCCATGGACAGTCTCCAAAGTGAGAGCAGTGTTTGACGGGGGAGAATATGCTTTGGAAAATTGACTTGATCCTTGTTTGGAAGCAGCACTGAGAAGCACACGGAGCCCTCCGCAGACACACACATGCTGCCTTGAGGATCTCTGCACAAAGCAAAGCACTGGAAACATGTTGTCATCCACCTCCTCCCTCTCATTCCTGGCAACTGAGTAAATATCCAAGGAGCTGCTTATATCCAAGCGCAGGAAAGCAGCCACCCAGCCTGGAACCACGGCAGGGACCCCTGAGGTGCTTGGTTCTGCTGGAGTCAGGGGGTTCCATCTCCTGCTTCCCTCCAAGGGCACCTTGGCAGTGCCCCCTTTGCCTGCTGGAGAGGGGCTGGGCTGCAGGAGGGTGAGCTCCATGCTTTTCTGGATCATTGACCACTTGCCAGGAGAGCTGGTTTCTCCTCTCCCGTAGCTAACACCAAGAGCCAAGGACTAGACATGGCACAGCTCGTGTTGTTTTAGCATCCCTCTTCTTAAAAAAAGTAATTAAAAAAAAAAAAAGAAAAAAAAAGAAAAAAAAGAAAATCTGGACAACTTCCCAGATTGTACATCTGTCCGTATAATTTACACCACGAGGATGAGGAAGTGAGGAGGGCTGTAAACTCTTTCCATCTGTGCAATGTGTGTGATGATTTTTCCATTCCTTCCTTGCCTCCCCCACCGAAGCCCCAGGCTGGAGTGGCTGTGCCAGCAGCGGGCAGCCCCGAGTGCCAGGGCCAGCTCCGTGCTCTGGCTCTGGCTGCCAGGCCTGGGCCCCCTCGCCCCTGCCCTGGCTCCTCCCGTGCCATGGCAGTGCCCAGCCACCTGCCAGGACATGGCACTCACTGAACTTCTTCCCTTAGAACGATTTTGACTGAAAAGGGTGGGTTTTTTTAACAATTAGGTTTGCAGGATCATGGAGTCATTAAGGCTGGAAAAGACTTCCAAGAGCATCAAGCCCAACCTTCAGCTGAGTACCCCCATGCCCACTAAACCATATCCCAAAGTGCCTGTCCACTCATTTTTTTAACATTTCCAGGGATGATAACTCCATCACTTCCCTGGCCAGCCTGCTCCAATTCTTGACCACTCTTTCAGTAAAGGAATTTTCCCCAATAGCAAACTGACTTCCCTTTGAAAAACTCCAGCTCCTGGTTGGACTCAGATGGGTCATCCTCAGGAAGCCTCATCAGTCCACTGAGGCTGGGAAATGACCCCTGAGCCCAGGTTTCCAGCTGGCTGCTGCTGCAAAGGTTTTTGTTCTTAGGAGGGCTGGATTTCTGGGGGGAAATCCCTGTGCTCCTGGCAGGGGAACGTGGCTCATCGGCCTCGGTGCTGCTCAGCTGCAGCTCTGCAGCTCCATCAGCAAGAGATGAATGAAGGAGCGGGATGGTGCCACCTCCTAGCGCCCACTCACTCCCTGGCACACCAACAGCAGCTGAATTTCTTTCACTTTTCTGGTGAATCACTCCTGGGCCTGCGGGTGGGCGCCGAGGGTTTCTCTGGAACCACAGCCCTGCTGAGCCGAGCAGAGCCGTGCTGGGACAGCCTGGGAGCACTCACAGAACCCCCTGACACCACTGGCGTGCTCGGGCCGTGCCAGGGGCATGACGAGGGGGTGACAGGCTGCCTTGGGGGTGGCCCTGTCCCTGCACCTTGTCCTCATCGCGGTGTCCAGCACAGGAACAGCAAGAACAGCTGCAAAAATAACCCCCGGCGATGCCATCTGTGCCTTCCCCGGGGCGCTGCGTCCCTCCTTTTCCAGGAGGAGCAGAAAGACGGCTCTGTTCCCGGTTCCAGGAAAAGCCTGGTGCCTTCCACCTCGGGAGGACGGCTGCCCTGGCACCCCATCCCTGCGCAGGGAGCAGACAAACAATATTTATCCTTCCAGGTGCTCTCCAGCGAGCCCTCGGTAACCCCTTCCCCGCCGGCGGCTCCCGATCCGCAGCAGGGATTGCCCCGCTCCTCTCTCCGGCAGCGGAGCGGCACCGACGTGGTTAACAAACATTAACAAACTTTCTGGGTAGGCACCAGGCAGGCGCTTCCTCCGGCTTGACATTCAATTCCGATTGGTGTGACTCATTAGCTATTTATTTATTTAAAGCCACGGAGCTATTTGCAATATTTTTAAGCAGCAAACACAGTGTGTGGGCAGGGAGCTGTTCTGCCTAAATGTTCGGCTCGGTGACACTGATGATAACTTATCAGAATAAATAAGGAATCTTCCAATCATGGGCTTTTCACCGAGGGAGTGTTTAGTGTGAGCTGCGGCAGAAAGTCACAATGTTTCCTTCTCAGAAACTTTTTACCAGTCTGCGTGTTACATCCAGGTTATATCCCTGTGTGGGCAGCTGCCTGCGCGCTCTCAAGCCCCAATTAAAAATGGAATACATCATCCCTCTTCTCCTCTCCCCAAAACCCTCACAGCTCCACCAGGTCCCTCCTGGAGCAGCTGCTTTGAGGGGCTGGGCTGGGAATAGGCACAGGAAAGGTTTGGGCAGCGCTGGGTTGGTGAAGGGGGTGCAGGGAGCTCACATGGCGGTGCTTCGAGAAGAAACTTTTGGCTAATTATAATTTGGACACTTCCTTCTGTTTTCCTGCCAGCAGCAATCACCCGAGCTCCCATCCCAACCCGGTGGGCCTGGGGGTGTGCAGAGGCTCAGATCAGGAACCTGAAAAAGCAAACACTTCACATCCCCCCTATGTTTTCAAGTTATCTCATTTTTATATAACCCAGCTTGGTACAAATCCAGGAAAAAAAAAGTGTTGCCATTATTTCCAGGGAAAACGGGGCTTTTCTGCCATTTTGAGGTTTAAAATTTCACTTCCTTAAAACAGGAGCCTCTTGAAATCCTGAGAAATGATGACCTCCTCCACGCACCAATGCTCCACTACCAGTTTACTTTGTGGAGACTCCCAAAGCATTCCTTCAGAGCAGCAGGGATGGGAAAGGTCCCTTCCTGCTGGGCAGGTCAGCACAGCAGCCCCGAGGGCTGGCTGTGTCCCTGTCCCACCGTGAGTGCCACCGGCGCTGTGCCCGCTCCTGGGGCAGCTCCACTGGAGGGGAGGGCAGGTCCCAAAGTGTCCAGCACGGATTGTTAGCCATCAGCTTTGCTTTTCACTCCAATCCTCCACATTCTCGGGACTCCCCCATGGCCATGCTCCTCCTTACCACATTCCATGCTGGAGGTGGGGCAGGAGGCAGGCTCAGCCTGGCAGATGTGTCCTTGTCCTTGTCCCTGTGCCGTGGGCACTGCTGTGAGGGCAGGGTTCTCCCTGCAGAGCCAGGGCAGGAGTAACCCCTGTGCTGGCTGCCTTCAAAACCGGCTGGATTATTTTGGAGGCAGCTCTGGGGGGGTTTAACACGCCCTGACTGCTGCATTTTTTGCATTCTTCTCCTTTTCTTCTCTCACACGTTTCCCTCGCTGCTGAACAGAGCCGCTGGAGCTGCGTGTGCAGCTGGGCTGGACCAGGGCAGGGGCTGAGCACGGGGGGCAGTGCTGGAGTTCAGAACATGCAGATGGGGGGGTTGTCATGAACCCTGCCCACTGTCCCCAAAATTCCAGTGAGCCCTGGCACAGCCCAGAGCAGCTGTGGCTGCATCATCCTTGGCAGTGTCAAAGGCCAGGTTGGATGGGGTTTGGGGCTGCCTGGGATAGTGGGAGGTGTCCCTGCCCATGGCAGGGGGTGGCACTGGATGGGCTTTAAGGTCTCTTCCAACCCAGTCCAGTCTGGTATTCTCTGTTTCTCTGATAACAACTCCAAAAACTCCCTCCTGCCACAGTGCTTAGTACAAAACTCAACAGTTTTTATCTTCAAACTGTGATTATCAAAAAGAAGGGGCTGGGTGCCTGGCAGAGCGAATCCCTTTGTGAGCTCCTGCCTGCTGCCACAGTCACATCACGTTCCACTGTGCTTTCAAACACACCTGACACGACTGATGCAACGTGTGACAGGCAGGGGATCCGCCAGGAAACACGAGCAACCCGATTTTTCAAGTAGCATTTTTACAGGAACAACCACGGTGCCCTTTTAATTCATATTTATGGATCGCTAAGTGAGGCCTGCCCACAGTTTTGCGAGTCCTGGAATCAGCTGGTTGCAGGACCTGGAGGGGGATGAGCCACAGAGGAAGAGGAGGAGGGGAAGTGGCACAGCAGGTGGGGATGAGTCAATGTCCCTGCAGTGCCCACCGTGGGCACCCAGGCTCAAACTCTCCATGGCAGCATTTTAACAGAATTCCAGAGTCATTCAGGTTGGAAAACACTTCCAAGATCATTGAGTCCAATCTGTGCCAAATTCCCACCTTGTCACCAGCCCGGAGCACTGAGTGCCACGTCCAGCAATTCCTTGGACACCTCCAGGGATAGGGAATCCAAACCTCCCTGGGCAGCCCCTGCCAGTCCCTGACCACCCTTTCCATGAGGAAATTCCTCCTGCTGTCCAACCTGACCCTCCCCTGGCACAGTTTGATGCAGATTCCTCTCCTCCTGTCCCTGTTCCCTGGGAGCAGAGCCTGACCCTCCCCAGGCTGTCCCCTCCTGTCAGGAGTTGTGCAGAGCCACAAGGTCCCTCCTGAGCCTCCTTTTCCCCAGGCTGAGCCCCCCAGATCCTTCAACCACTCATACTACTCACATTTGGGCTTTTGGGTTGAGCATCACCTACTGGAAAGCTGCTCCTGGTGACATTCTGGGATTCTGGTGCTGGCTCAGACACTCCTTGCTGTGACCTGCCAGCACAGTGTCCCCCAGCAGCCACCAGCCAGAGTCCCACCATGGCTGGGGACAGGAGAACCCCTTTGCTGGGGCTTCTGCAGCTCTTTGCCCCACTTGGTCTCGCCCCCCCTTTCTTCCTCTTGATTAGCAGCTAAAAATCACGGCAGTGTCTGGTAGGACAAAGCCTGTGACAGCAAAGGGAATATTAGGGTCAAGCTTTATTAAGAAAGAAGCTATTGAAATGACATCCTCCAACATATTGCTATTAGGGCCTTGAAGAGTCTTTGCCTCATTAATGTAAAAGGGAGGTGGCAATCTTCCTGATCAACAGTGGCAATTTATTCTAAAGTGTCCATTTTCTGGATGTCAGAGGAAGACTTTTATTTATAATCTTATTTTCAATTTCCACAAAGAACACTTCACTCACGCTCTGGGCAGGTTTTTTTTTGCAGACAATAACGATTATAAAACGGTGCTCTGCCCCCCTCCCCAAAATCCCCCTTGTAGTAGTGTTGACATATGGAAATGAATCAAAATGTAATAGGCATAATTACCAGCATTGTGTGCAGGCTGCAATTAGTGTCTCTTCAAAGCAGACTTGTAATCAAAAGACACCAATAGACAAGGGGAAGGACTGGGCAGCCACTCCTGGGATGAACCAGGGCTGGGAGAAGTTTCCCACCACTGGCAGAGCAGCGGGTCCCTGTCCAGGGTGAGGATGAGGGGTCAGGGGTCCCAGGAGCCAGCAGGCACCCCTGGCACCCCTCAGGTGTGAGGACAGGCTGGGATGTCCAGGGAAACTGTGCATCCCCGTTCCTGGCCAGGTTGGAAAGGGCTTGGAACAACCTGGGCTAGTGGAAGGTGTCCCTGCCCATGGCAGGGGGTGGGACAAGATGAGATTTAAGGTTCCTGCTGACCCAGATTGTTCCCTGATTTTCAAAATTTGCTTGATGAGTCAAAAGAAAATATGAAAATAGTATTGAGAAAGAAATAGTTGCATTCTGCACCAGCAGTTGCTTTGCTCACCTCAGATCTGGCTTATAAGAACTTTTGATTTTGCCTGTGGTCAATAATTATTTATTTGGTAATGAACTGGAGAATATTTCATTCACCCAGGTCTGAACATGAGACACAATCTGAATGTGAGGAAACCCCATTACCTGTATCCCTCCAAACCCCAGCTAAGTTGTTGTGTCCAAGCACAGCAGGTTGACAGTTTTGCAGTTCAATTTTTACCTGTCAGAAATGTATCAATCTGAAACTATTTTTGCAGGAACATTTCTATGTTAATAAGTTTTTGCTTTGAAATAACACCTCCCCCACCTTTTAATAAGGTTAAAGCATTATCTGGGGCCTCATTGAAAAGGGGCTGCTGGGGTTTCATTTTCAAATTCATCTTGTTCCTTAATAGTTTCTCAAAATCAAAGTCAGAATGAAATATTTTATGGCATTATTCACCCGACTGCTTTTGTTGACCCAAACACACTACTTTTTTTTCTTTTTTTTTTTTTTTTTTTTTTTTTTTTTTTTTTTTTTTTTTTTTTTTTTTTTTTTTTCCCCAGGGAGGTGTTGAGAAGAATTGATCAGACCTGGAGAACAAGAAAAGTCTGGGATTTCCTTTGGAGTTCCCTGGCTCTGCCAGGAGCCCTCTCACAGCAGCTGCTCCTGGAGGCTGTGACAGGGTCCTGTGGGGTGTGCTGGTGGTGACAGTGACACCGGGAGAGCCCAAGAGCCAGCACCTCAGTCTGGGCAAGCACTCTGGGAGTTGTTGCTGCAGCTGGAGCTCTGTCAGGGTGCCAGGGCAGGACCAGCACCTGCAGAGGGTCTGTGCCTGCCAGGCTGTGCCCAGGAGGAGCGTGGGTGCCACCTGGCACCTTCCAGTCCCTCCTGTGCCTGGCTGTGCCACTGCCAGTGGGTGCAGGGTGACACCAGCCCTGCCAGGTCCCACTGCCACTCTCAGGGTGCTCAGGGCAGAGCCCAGCCACCAGCAGCAGCTCCTGAGGGAGGAGGAGAGGGGGACTTTGGGGCCAGGAGCTGCTTTGCCAGTGCTGTGGCGCTCCGGGAGAGCCTCTGCTGGCAGGGAATGATGCTCCAAGGGGAGCAGCCTCTCCCCAGGCAGCAGGGAGATGCTGGTGTCAGCCAGGGAAGGATCAGGCCTGTCACCAGCGGGTCTGTGTAGGAGGACTTATATTTGTTTGCAGGAGCCAGATGGTTAAAGAAGAGAGTGACATAATTTCAGGAGCTGGAGCCATGAAGAGAGGGGGAGAGAAAGTCACAGGGGAAAGTGAGACCCCAGGGGCCCCCCAGCTAGGGGGTGTGCTGGCACTTCAGCTCTGCTTCTCAGGGATCCATCCCTGGGTTCTTTGGGAATTTCCCCCACATTTAGACATCTTTCCTCCTTGCCTGTGGCTACACAGGGAAGCTGAACTGCGAGTGGCACTAATGCTGGAGAAGTTATGAGGGCAGAAGTGGTGGGCATGACCTTGTCATCATCATGAAGTTCATGATCTTAAGTAGCTCTCCATTTATTAATGGAGGGGCTATTTATTAACCTGCTCAATTCAGTTGTGCTGGCATAAATCTGGAACAAGCCCATGGAGTGGGGATTTATACTGGCACAACCGAGGCAGAGCCTGGCTGGTGTCCCTGTCCATGGCTGTGGAGGTGGCAGGACAGGATGGCTCAAGGACAGGATGGCTCACAGGACAGGATGGCTCACAGGACAGGATGGCTCACAGGACAGGTTGTCCCCCACTCTTCTAGGGGCTGGGGAGGAAACTTCAGATCTCAGTAGCAAAATGAAGCTCAAAACAGCCAGGAACAGGAATGATTCCTGTGTGGAGTGTGTGTGTGCCAGGGCTGGAGCTTGGCTCGTCCTTAGCCAAGGGCAAGGAGGCAGAAGGGATTCGAGGGCATTGGCATTGCTCATCTCAGGCTTGGTGGGGAGGGCTGGTCCCTCAAAATCCCCCTTGCCTGACTGGAATTGCTTGACACCCACAGCCTTGTGGTCAGCACTGGGAGCCCTCTGGAACAGCCAGCTCTGGGTGCAGCCCTGGAGCAGGGAAAAATAAACCCCCAGCTACACAAACCCCCCTGCTTCCCCCCAGCCAAAGCCTTGGATCTCTTCCTTCCTGCATGGGAGTGGATTTCAACCAGCAGAACATACCTGTCATGTTTTATTGTCTCATTCCCTGTGTTTGGTACAGGCTGCCGAGCAAAGGCGACGCCGAGGACGCTGCAGAGGAGGGAAAAATTTCCTCTGAAATTTTGACTGTTCCTTTAGGGCTTTGAAGAAGCTGAAGAGGAGACATGAATCTGAATTTAGAATTACATTTTAAGCCTTCGTGTAGCCTTTTAAAATATCAGAAGGAGCAAGGGTCTGCTATCCTACCATCGGAACGGGGGCACAACCTCCTCTTGAAGCGCGTTCAAACCCCACCCCGTGCCTCGCGGCTTCCAGCTGCCTGCCCTTATCTTCCCTTATCTGCTGCTGTGCGGAGGCTGCTCCATCTCCGCGGGCCGTGGCTCCTTTCACAGCCCCGGGAGCGGCTCTCGCTATTCCCGTCACGCTCGGGTCTCCCGGCCCCGCTGTTATCGGCGGCGCACACGGAGCGCCGGGGGATGCCCCGCTGCCGCAGCCAGCCCCGCACCGCCGGCCGCGACCTGGAGGGGCTGCTTCATCCCCTTCCCGAGGAACAGGCATCTCAGCAGGCTGCGGCTGAAAGGAGCTGGGCGAATCCTGCGGGAAAACGTCTTTGAAGGTGTTGCAGGGAAGATTTTTTGTGGGAGAGGTTGTGTGCGGGTGCTGGGAAAGCTGAGGAGGCCGCGGGAGGAGTGAACTCCAGCGAGAGCTCCAGCACTCCCTGAGTGCCAGGACACCTCTGCTCAGTCACCTGTGGGTGCCTGGGTTTTTAATGCCACCTGGTGCCACCCTGCAGCTCTGTGGGAAGCGTTAGGGCATTGACATGGTGGTGAAATAACTCTTTATTGGTATCATTAGCAGCGCTGTCATTTTCCTGCAGAAACGCACCTGAGGAGTGGAGCTGGGCTCGGAGTGACACCACAGGGCAAACACAATTTGGGGCAGGTGCCCCTTCCTGCACCGAGGTCGCGATTCACCACAGAAGAAGAGATGTGCTCGCCTGTGACAGCCAAGGACAGCACATGTAAGAAGCGTTTTTTGGGGGATTAGTGGGGCTCCTGAGCGCAGACACACTCCTCCCCCAGCACGCCTACACACGGACGCACACGCATGCACACACACACACACACATATGGACACACAGACCCCCTCCAGCTCCCTGTCCTGCCTCTCCCAGGCCGTGCTGGGGTGTGGGGAAGGAAGGAAGGAGTGGGCACTCGCGCCCTGCCAGGCGCCCACGCACGCCCACGCCCATATGGCTCCTGCTCACAGGCTGGGGCTGAACTCGCCTGGGAAGCGCTTTGTTCCTCAGACCATCCTGGGGAATGGATCTCTGCCCGTGCTTGGGCTTTGCAGTTTTCCCTCCCTGTCGTTGCCTTCTACAGCTCTGCTGGAAATTGTCATTGAAGGGAGACTGGGAAGCGTTGCTGTGGCTCTGATCCTTCCTGCTCCCCAAGAAATCCCCAATAATCCATGCCACCTTTGACACTTCACACTGGTTTGTAGGTAAAATACTCCAAGACCCTCAGAAATCCCTTTCTACAGTCAGCAGAGACTGACACAAGGAGTTCTGCCCTCCCTCAGTTACTTGGCCCTGCACTGGGCATTCCCACAGCAGGCAGTAGGGACTGGTCAGCACAGTGTCCACTCCAGAGGAGGTCCCAGCCCAACCCCATCTCCTGCAGCCCTGCATTCTGGCTGGTTTTAGGATTCAGTTCCCCAGCCAGCCCATGCCCCACCATCAGGCTTTCCCCCTTCTCTTCCCTTCTCTCACATTTTTGCTTTCAAGTAAAAGACAGTGTTTCCTTTCTCTGGGTAATTGTGATGTGAGTCTCCTCCAAGCCAGTGGCAAACACATAATTTCTGAATTTTCCCCGAGTCTCTTCTGGTCTGATTTGCATAATTTTTTTTTGTTGTTGTTTTCTCTTCATCTGTGTATTTATTCTGCGGTCAAAAGGGATTTTCAGACCCAATAATGTGCCCAAAATCTCAGTCTGTGCATCTCTACGATCCAAAGGCATGGGGGGAGGCCAGGAGTTGTGACAGGGGATGGATCCCCCAGAGGTGGCAGGTCTGGGGTCCCACTGTCCCCCTGCCCTGCACAACCACAGAGCTCCCACAGACATTACCCTGGGGCAATGTGGGAAGAAATCTAATCTCGTCCTAATTTTCTTAACTAGTATAAATTTCTAAAGAAAAGACATTTGGAAGCGAAATATCAAAATGTGACATTTGGAAAATGTTAAAAAGAACATTGCTGCATTATTGAGATACTTTGTTTCAATTTTCTTTGGAATTAAACTTTGTCAAAATCGCATGTCGCCGCAGGAGGTCTGTTCCCATAGAACAGAAATTTCCAAAGAGATGGTTTCTGGACTCACAGTTTTTGGCCATCAGTAGTGATGGTCTCAAAAGGGACGGTGGGAGCCAGGTGTGCACACCCAGGTGTTGTCCTGGTCCTGAGCAGATGTGCCCAGGCTTCAGCCCTGACAGCCTCTTGTTCCACCAGTCATGCCCTCAGCAGCCCTTGTGTGGAAGAACACGCTGTTTTGGGGGAAAAAAACAGCTTTTCCAGAAAGATGCCTCAGGAATCTGGGCTCCAGGATGCAGCACAAATCCCATCAACTTCTGAGGGCGATGCAGTTCCATTCAGTGCTCACAGGGACAGTGAGTTTTGGCTTTGCTCAACATCACTTACTAAAGCCAGTGTAAGTCTGTGGATTTTGCCTCCTCCATTCCGGATTAGAGCAGTTTAAGCCATGCTTAAACCCATGGCTGAGTTAACCAGCACAGAACGAGATAAACTGGGCTCTGTTTAAAGCAATGTCAGTGTCCCACAGCCTGTGCCAGCCCAGCAGCCAGTGCTGGCTTCCTGGGAGGGCAGGTAGGGAGCACCAGGACCATACTCCAGCCCAGACTTCACCAAATTTAGACATTTTGATTAGAAAGCCTGAGCTCCACTCGGGCAGCCCCCATGGCAGTGGGGGCTGGAATTACCCACGGTGCCCAGAAGATGCTCCCATCCCAATAAGTAAATTGATTTATTCTTGCATTTACCTTCATTTCAGTGCGTGTGGGTCCCAGGGCCAAGCCTTGCCCAGCTCTGGGTCTCCCTCCAATCCCAGCACTTGCAAGGATCACCCCACAGCTCTGCAGCTCACCCCCTTCCATGAAGACTAGGATAACAGCAACACGGTTAGGATACGCCAGCAAAACTTCATGTTTCCTTCCCCCCATCCAACTGTTGGGTTATTTGTGCAGGTTAATTAATTATTTTGTAGTTTCTTGCTGCCTCTCTGCAGCAGGAATGGAAGCAGGGCTGGCAGTGGAGCTGCTCTCACCCAAAGGCAGCTTTGTGCAGTCAGCAAAAAGGCGGCAGAAAATGACTGTTCAATGAAATCACATATTTTGGGTAAACGTTGCCTGCTGAAAGAGCCGGTCTCTGCATTAAACTGGGTGGCAGGAGGAGTTGCTGTGAAATCATTGCAGGGATTAGATGGAAAAGAGCATTTCGTGTTTAAGTGCTGATTAAAAAGCAATATGTTACCGGAAAGCTTCGCACCAAGCGGGTGACTCCTGTCCCTGCCGCTTGGTGACTCTCGGGGATTATCGTGATATGCCCCATGAGTCCTCAGCACAGGCACTTCACCATTTCCCAGCCCCTGGGTCTCTTGGTGGGGTTTTTTTTCTGCGTTTCAGTGAGGCCCTTTAGGGTGAAATTAATTCAGTTTAGCAGCCAACAGGCTTCAAATCGATTCATTCTGCAGCCGGGATGGTTTATGGGCAGGACGGATGGGCTGCAGCACACAGCTCTGCGTCTGCAGGCACTGACAGGAAACCTCGGGGGAAAAGGGATCCGCAAAACTGTCCCTTTTATCTTTGGGAATAATAGTTATTCGGCTGCTCAAAAGGCTGCCAAAGCCTGGCAGGAAAACCCCGATCCCAGCCATGCCAAGACCCCAGAAAGGCAGAGAAGGAAAAGGATGTGGGTGGGTGGCAGAACCACGGGCTGGGATTTAGGGTGAGAGGGAGGGGACAGGGAGGTGGCAGAACCATGGGCTGGGATTTAGGGTGAGAGGATGGGGACGGGGTGGGTACACCTGGTATGTGCCATGACAGAGGTGCAGAAGCCACAGCCAGGGCAGAGACATCCCCAGCTGGCCAGTGGCTTTTCACCAGCACTGGGCGAGCTGTGGGTCCCTCCTGGATGCCTCAGCCCGTGGGGGTTGGCAGCAGTGCCCAGGGCAGGGCCAGCCCTGTCCCTCCTGGCAGCCCGGGCAGGCTCCTGAGGGGCTCTGTGAGCTCATTCCCCCCCAAAATCTGGGCTCAGGACAACACAGCGGCCACCACCTCCCAGCCACCCCTGTCCCGCCCCGGTGTCACGCTCTGTCCCTGCCCCTGGGTGCTGCAGCGGCTCCGTGTCCCCGCAGGCTGCGCTGGCTCCTGCAGACAGACACACGGACGGTCTCACGTCACCTGCACTCCCAGCAGGGTTTGGATGCCGGCTCTCCATTCCCCACCCTGCTTCTCAAATGCTAATGTAGCTTTTGATGTGCACGTCTTCATCCTTCGGCAGAAGAGGGATCCAGCTTTGGACAAGCGCAGCACCGTGCCGACGGCGGCTTTGCAACAGGAGCTGCCGTCCTGTTCCTTGACTCGATCCCAGCGTTTTGTCATTTTTGAGGAAATAACAAACTTGAAAGTATTCGGCTTCGGTGCAGCAATTGCAGCTTAATTGCACGTCTCCTTCTGCCCACACAAATGCTGAAAAGTGACTTGGCAAACTTTAAAGGCAATCCAGGACTGAAATGGGGAGGCTTGACAAGCCAGCATTCATCAGCTCTGACTAACGCGTCTGTACTCTCAAACCTGCTGCTGTTCCTGCGTTGGCCTGACATCTTGCTGCCCTCAAAGAATTTCTTTTGAGTCTCAATCAGCGGCTGCCGGGTGGCTGTGTCTGAAAGGTCCCCCCAGCGTTTCAGCTGCCAGGTTACCCACAAACCATTCCTGGGGTGGGGGCTGCCTTGGCCGTGCCCTGGCAGGAGCTGGGGTGGTTTTGCTGCTCAGAGAAGATGGAGTGGGCAGATGTCCTGGCATGTCACCGGTGTTTGTGCTGGTGGCGTTCCAGAGAACTCGGCTGGCAGCACAGCTCTGGCCCCACAGGCTGGAGGCAGCTGCCGCCCCAGGAGACCCCAGTGAGGGCTGGGGCACAGTAGTCTGAAATACCTGATGGAAGCCTGAGCTGCAGCAGGTCCACAGCTCCCATAAGGGAATGGTGGGGGGGCAAAGGAGAAGAGGGAAGGGAAGGCAGAGCCATGATCCCGCAGGATTTGCAGCACCGCAGGCAATGATGGGATCATGCTCTGATCATGCCACCAGAGGCAGCAGGTCCCCAGGACGGGGCTGTGCCTCAGGGCAGGGGCAGCGCTGGGATTGCTTTGCCTCCCCAGCTCCCTGGTGTCCCTGGGGAAGCTCTTTGGCACTGCCAACACTTTTCCCTGCTCATCTGCCAGGTCTGCTGAAGGAGACAAGACAAGGAGCGAGCTGGGATCAGCGGCTGGTGGGAGAGCATGAGAACGGGGCCGAGAGCCCCCAGAGGAGCTGAGAGAAGGAGCCACACAACCACAAGAGACCTTGTGGTTGTTTGCTCAGGTTCAGGAGCATTTCCTGGATCAGCTGCTTCATCCAGCCTCCCCCTCCTCGGGTGCTGGGCAGGCAGGCTCTGATCTGGGTGAGCCAAGGCCAAGTGGGGATGGGACAGAGCAGAGCCAGGGGGGCTGCTCAAGGGGCCAGCACCAAGCCTTGAGCCTCCAGTGGATGTGGCAGTGAGGGAATCACAGCCCCAGCTCACTGTCCCAGGGTGTTTGGGATCAGCACAAAGTTCAGGCACGCTTGAATTCGTTATTTCTTGAACTGCCCCTCATGGCTGAGTGGGGTTTAGTGTGCACGGCACGTTGGCAAGGGAAGCATTGAGTCTACAGGCTTCTGCAAGGAAAATATTTAAGATTTCTCAGCAAATGGTGCATGCAGCTTTTCAGGAGGATGTTTTGCTCTTTTCCCCATGATCAGACTCATCCAGCATGTTCCAACGATGGCCTCATTTATACACAGGAAGGAGTGTGGGGAGGTGATGTTCTCTCCCTTCAGAAATGGCACAATTTACCAAAGGACAGGAATTATGTAAAGCAACAGGATTTACTCCCAGCCCAAAGTCTGTAAACAGAGTGGGTTATGCTGCATGGAGCTCCTGAAAAGATAACTGGGAGGGGAGGCCCCTCGGTTCATTTTGTGAATGAGCTGCTCAGTGGTGGCTGTGGGGTTTATTCCGCTCCACAGTGTGCACGCAGCCCTCGCCGTGAGCTCAGAAACGAGCAGCCAAGGAAATAGATCTTTGCTGGAGGCAATTGCTTTCCCAGCAGTGAGAGAAAACCTCATGCGTGGCAGGCTTGGAGGATATTATTTTAATACCTTTCTTCTCACTGCAGAGCAAGGTGGCCTCGTGCTGGGGCAGGCATGGCAGGTCACCCCCTGCTCCCCACGCTCCAGTCACCGTCAGGCTGGGCTGTCACAGTGGGTGCAGAATCCCTCTCAATCCCCACTCTGTGACTGTGCTGCAGAGCCAGGCTGAGCCAAGCCCTTGTCTCATCTGATGAGGCCATTTTAAAGTTGGCCCTGTGAGATGAACCCTCAGCCTCTGCTCCAGGGCCTGCTGGGTCCCTCCATCCTTGCTTCTGAACTCCTCCAGCCACCTCTTCGCAGGAAGCAGCTTCTTTCCATGCTCTGCAGAAGTGGAAATCCAAATTTCTGATAGAGCATTGCAGTTTTGTGTGCATTCCGCATGAGATTCAAAACAGCATCTTCCAGGAGAAATCTCTCGGGATGATCTAAACCTGTTGGGCACAGGGTGGATTTAGGAGCGTCAGAGAACAGTAGAGAGGAGATGCAATGAAGTAAGTGGGGACCTTGTGATGTAGGGTTTGTACCAGCTGCCCCTCCTTCATGGGGCTCAGCATCCATTTTCCTTCTGCCCTGGATTTCCCCCCTCTGCCCCCTGCACACCAAACCCTGGGGCTCTCCATCATCCATGGGCACTGCCCATGCCACAGGAGCCCACCCCAACCAACACAGAAAAAAACACTGTGACCCTCCCCAAAAGGCTGCAGCTGCAATGCCTCAGTGCTGGTCACCTGCCCAGGTGTGGGGCTGCTGGCAAGACCACAGGGGCAGGCAGGGCTGGCAGCTCTCTCTGCCCACAGAGCAGTGCCTGGCTTCTCCAAGCCTCCCTGTTTATTTGTTCTACAACAGCTTGAAACCAAATAGGGTTAATAGCCCTCCCTGTGTCCTAGTGAGATGAAACTACCATTGGGAGACCCAGGACAATTTTTATATAGGATTAGAAAACAAAAATCAATATTTAATTATCTGTAAGCTTTTTGTGTCACTGCATCCTTAGCTTGCTAACGGTGAGTGCCGGCTGCCAGCAGAAAGTGAGTCATTAAAGGCGCAGTATCTTTTACTGGCCCGTTATGGGAGCACAGTAAATAGAGCACATTATCACTCCTCACACACCTGCACGGTTATTTATCTTTACAATCTCTATTTACCTATATTTATGGTGGGTTTCTCCTGTATATTATATGGCCAGGTTAACTTTAATGGGCTTCATTAAAACAGGCACTTAACAAAACTTTGGAACATCCTCGTTTGGACAGACGGCAGGAAACTGAAATGGGGAAGGAGGAGGAAAAGCACTTTGTGTCACCAAGTCCCCAGTGCTCGGGAGCTGAAGGGTGGCTGGTGGAAATGCTGGTGGCTTCAGGGCTGTGTCACCACCTGGAGCTGTCTGGGATGTGGAGAAAAAAGGGGCTTGGGGAGGGCTGGGAGGAGGAGGAGGATGGAGCCTTCACTGGGTGCTGGGTGCTCAGCTCCAGGGTGTCCCCTGTGCGTGGGGAGCTGTGAGCCCATGGGCTGAGGGGCTGCTCAGGGTCTCCCTCCTTTTCCCTGTTGCACCTTTGCTCCATGTCTGAGTTACAGCCTCAGGGGACAGAGGGACACAGTGCCTGACGCTGCTCCTGCTCTCCTGCTCTCCTGCTCTCCTGCTTTCCTGCTTTCCTGCTCTCCTGCTTTCCTGCTCTCCTGTTCTCCTGCTTTCCTGCTCTCCTGCTTTCCTGCTCTCCTGCTTTCCTGCTTTCCTGCTCTCCTGCTTTCCTGCTCTCCTGTTCTCCTGCTTTCCTGCTCTCCTGCTTTCCTGCTCTCCTGTTCTCCTACTTTCCTGCTCTCCTGCTCTCCTGCTTTCCTGCTCTCCTGCTTTCCTGCTCTCCTGTTCTCCTGCTCTCCTGCTCAGGTCCATCCTGTGGCTCTATCCCTGCACGTCCTCTGCCTCCATCACCCTGTGCCCATCCACCTGTACTCACTGTGCCACAGCCTGCCCAGAGCCACTCAAAACGTAATAAATAAACACCCTGGGAAACGAAACCTTCCCCCGTGGCGAGGGGAATGGGCAATTAGCGGATCTCCTTTTTGCTGCAGTAGTTAATTTTTTACAAGCCTCCCTTATTTTCCCTGTTTCCCCTGGTTAATAATGACTCGCAGCCGCTTACACCATAAATAAGTTCCACAAATTTCGCAGATGCACCGGGCTGTTTAAGCAGGGAAATTGAGCAGCATATGTCTGAATGGTTAATTGACTTAATTGCTGTTAGTTGGGCTATTAGCACACTTGATCCACCCCAATGACCGCAATACTTTCTTAATGGTGTTCATTTTATTTGGATGCCAAGCTCCAGTTACCATTACAGGGAAATTTCCAATTGCTGATTACCTCATAAATATATAATTGTAGTCATAGGCTAAATAAAGCCAACAGGCATTAATAATGAACAGCATTTGACTAAGAGCCTTTAAAGGATGATGGAAGTTTCTTTAAGGACCTCAGCTATTCTTGAAATGTAAATAATCTTTCATGTTTCTATTTTTAATGACGCTGCATCCTTTTTCCAGTCGGCATCGAGCACCAGGAGGGGTGCTTGGTGCATCCCACATCCAGGTAATGTCCAGAGAAAACAGCAGAGCTGGGAGCCTCCCGAGCTCTCCCTGTTCCAGGAGCAGCTCCCAAGGGATGCTGAGGTTATTCCTTTCAGGCAGCCACAGGCGTGTGAGTGACCACTGAGCCCAGCCTCTCCTCCAGGCTTTCTGCAAACAGCTTTTCCCGCTCCCTGTCTGCAGGGAAAGGCAAAGCAAGGCACCCCCAGGCCAGGTCCTGCCCTGTGTGTGGCTGGGCAGGGGGGCACAGGCAAGGGGGGCTGTGTCTGCCACGGGCCAGGCTGCCAAAGCCAGGCGAGTGTGTCACCGACCTCAGCACCTGTCACACTGCAGAGGATGGCTGTCACCTCCCTGCCCAGCCCCTGCAAGAGGCAAGGATGGCCCTGAGAGCAGCTCCCGTGGCAGGGGTGGGTGACCAGGACCCCCTTTGGGACCAGGCTGGCTGCACTCCTGGGTCCAGCCACCCCCAAATCAGTCACCAGACAAAGCAATAACCATAAAAAATACCACTACCAGTGCAGATCTGCCCCCAAGGGTGGCACTAAGGGCAGGTATGATTTATCCAGAGCAGGAACAGCAAGGGAAGAACAGCCTTTTCCAACTCCAGCATTGTTGCTGGCTCTAGAGACAATTTAATTATCCCAGGCTTTTCTTAACTGACCTAGTCAAATGAACCTGCCTAGCTCTGTCCACAATAATTACCCACAGTTTGCTAATTCATGTGGAGAAGAAATTACTCCTCGATAGTCTGTTAATCTTTGATTCCCAGCCACGAGCTCATTTACTCCAGGCTTGTTCCCTACTGGCACCAAACGGAGAGCGTTGCATTAGTTATTTTCAGCTATTAAGAAACTAGTTATAATTAATGTTGGCTTTGACCATAGCCTGGCTTTAGGTAGATGCCTTGGGGTGCTGAAATGGGTGGGGGCTGTGCCACAGCCATGTTTCTGGGGTTTGGGAGCGTCCTGCACATCCTTGTGGCAGTGTCACAGCAGGGCTGGGACAAGTGGGACCAACCCTTGGGTCATGGACACAGGGAAGAAGGGACCTGCCACCCCAGGATGTGCAGGGTGACCACAGTCCCCAGGTCTGTGGGCAGCATCCCACCCTCTCCCTCACTGCCAGAGAGGGGGGAATGTGTCACCCTGGTTCTACGTGTCCCGTGGGACAGGGAGGGCATGTCACCAAGGGCTGCCCCGAGGGGGATGGCATGGGGGGCTCTGCCACCTTCCCCCTAAGGAGTTGTTTTCCATTTCCAGCTCTTCTGCCCATTTCTACGGGCACTGCTGTGTGAGGGGAAGCCGGTGAGTCATTGGATGTGTGCAGGGATGGAGGCTGGGAAGAAAGGAAAAAAAAATCAGGAGGGAGGAGAAGGCTTTTGAGGAGCAGGAAAGTGAAACACCCTTTGCAGCCTCCTGCCTGAGCTGTTTGCCTCCAGTGCCAGGGTCCGTCTGCACCCCAGGGCACTCCCCAGTGCCTTCCCTGGGGTCTCTGGGGAGGAACAGGAGCTGGAAGCAGTTTGGTTTCACCCATTCCCAAGGGCTACAATTCCCCTACCCTGCCTTGCCCTCCTGGGACCTTTCCCATCAGGGTCTCCTTCTGCAAACCTTCCAGGAGCTGGTCCCTGTGTCACCAGGAGCTGGCAGGCACCAGGAGCTGGCAGGGACCCCCCTGCCTGCCCAGCCCTCACCAGATGGGGTGAACTCCTCTTCATCTCCCCTCCACCCTCCTTTCCACCCTCGGCTGGCCACTGACACCCTGGCAGGACTGATGGCACCGGGGGGGTCAGGCCGCCCTCCAGACCTGCAGAAAATGAGAAGCAGATGTTGCTTCAGCAGAGGAGAGGTCTCAGGATATGAAATAGTTTCACCTGGTGCCTTCATCTTCTGGAAAATCACACGTGACAATTCCTTTTGAAAATGATCAAAGCCAGGCACGGCGTTTCCTCTCTCCTTGCCCATCTACTCCGCTCTGTTTTATCAGATGGAGTTTAAAGCAAGAGCATGTTTTATTTTAAAACAGATTTTTAAAATATTCTGGCCTTTCAGCTTGACCATTCAAACCATCTGCTTTCCAATGTCTCAGATGTTGGCCTAGAGAAGAGGAGTGGTGTTAACAATAAGCAAAAGTACCTAATAATCAGTTTAATACAATGCTGCACAATACTTACGGAGTTGGCATTCCCAAAGTTATTACCAGAAGCCAAATCTTAATCCTTTTTAAGTTGGGGGAAAAATGGATCAAAAATTAGAATGATATCAAGCATAAAATAATCTTCTGTCTGTATTGCACTGATAAAAAAAAAAATAGAATATATAATTACCATGTACAAACTGCTTATGTTTGTGATTATATGTTGCTGCCATCTCCAGGTCCTCCCGGTAAATGACTTAATTGGGTTGTCCTGATGTATGGATGGAGAGTGGGAATGTGTGCTGGATCTCCCAGGGATGTGTGCTGGATGCCTGCTCTGGGAATGCCTGAGACAGGGGCAGAGCTTTGCACCTCTGGAGATGCTGCACAGGGTGAGAGGGAAGGTGCTCCCACCTGGGAGCTGCTCCTGGGGTTCCTTTTTTCCTCCTCCTTTACAACTGCCATATCCCACCACAGATTTTTGGGGTTTTTTTCCTGGCTATTTATGAGTAGAGTGAGAAGAAAGTCTGGCAGAAGAATGGCCCAGGGGCTCTGGGGCACCAGTGGGGTGGATGGGGCATGGGATTTAGAATTTTGGAATTTAGAAAGTGCCTCATGCCTGAAGGGACATTGAACCAACAAGGGAACATGGAGGGAAGCACAAAGGATCCAGTGCCCTGTCTAGACACTAAATATACTTGAAAATCAAGTCATGGGATTATCTCCACAGAGGAGCAGATTGGGCAGGGATAAAACCGGTGTTCAGGGCTGAAAGGAAATAGTGAGAAATAAAAAAACCAGCTCAGAAATCTGGCAAAGGGAAAAGGCTGGGGCTTCCCAAGGCTGTGAGCAGCACCCAGATGGATAAAACACTGCTTTGGGAAGGAAAACGGGAGATAAAATTTTAAGGGATTAGAGGAGCATCTTCCATTGGCACAGGGAAGGTAACAGGGAGCAGCCCCAGCTCAGGAAGGAATTGTATCCATGTGTGGGATAAACAACACCAGAATGCTCCCCAGGAAAAGGGGACACCCAAAGATTCCCTGGATGGTGGCTCCATTCTGCACCTCTGTGTATGTGTGCTCTGTGTGGCAATGAATCTCTGCCCAGGGATAGCCCAGGAACAAGAACCGGGATTAGGTGGAACGCAGCAGGATTAGGGGATTTTTATGTATGAAAATGCCTCATTTGCTTTCTGCCTTTTCTGCCACATATCAACCCACAATAACCCTCACAGCCTCACTCTCCTCTTTATTGCCCACTGTATTTTTTATTTTCTATTGGGTTTTGTGTTTTTTTTTTTTTTTTTTTTTTTTTTTTTTTTTTTTTTGGTTTTTTCATATCAACCCACAATAACCCTCACAGCCTCACTCTCCTCTTTATTGCCCACTGTATTTTTTATTTTCTATTGGGTTTTGTGTTTTTTTTTGTTTTTTTTTTTTTTTTTTTTTTTTTTTTTTTTTTTTTTTTTTGTGGGTTTTTTTTTTTAATTTGCTAAATTTAGCCATTTTTCTGGTGAGGACATTCAGCAGCACAGAAAGCAATGCTCTCAGATAAGTCCATCATTCTCAAAAGACTTTGGTGTCATTTAGCGAGGAATTTTTGCCTGGAAAAATATTTCAATGCAAATGATGACCATTACCACAATTAAATACTTATTTTTTGCCCCCAAAAATGAAAATAATTTCATACTGAGGAAGGTGGGCAGCCCATGTCTGGTGGTGGAACAAGATGAGTTTTAAGCTCCCTTCCAATCCAAACCATTCCATGATTCTGTGGTTCTCAGATTCTTTGACTCTGCTCTTTAAAGTGCTCTTCCAGAGACTCTGACTGGTTTCAAGTTCTTGGGCAGAGAATTTTTCTTAATAGCCTCTAAACCTGCAGATCAATACGTGAGGTTTGCTAAACAATCCAGCCAAATCAAAGGTATATTTTGAACCTGAAAAAGTACTCTCTGCACTTTTTACCATTTACCCAGCACTAATATTTACCTGGAATTAATTCTGCTCCTTTCCCAACCCTGAGCCTTCCTGGGGGAAGGCTGGTGAGATGCCCTCGTTGCTTCTACGGGATGAAAGCATTTGGGATGAACATAATTCATTCTCTGATTTCCCAGGATCCAAAATCTATTTGATGTAAAAGGTCAGAAGAGTTTCCAGTCATGCAAACAAGCTGCCAAATATAGACAGCCAAAAACATGTAAATTCAGTGACTTGGACAATTAACATTTAACTAAATGAAAACCAGAGGTGGTGAGGATGCACGAACAAGGGTTGTGCCCCTCACATCTCTCCAGGCTGGCACAGCACAGCCAACACAAATCCTTCAGCCCCACCTGCTCTCAGGTGTTTATCACCAATAAACCCCCAGCAGTTTATGACCAATCAATCAATGATTTGAGTAACACCTTTGCAATGAGTTTTGGCTACTGCACCACAGACTGGGCTAAAATGCAGGGGAGATCAGTTTGGGGCACTGCTTCCCATGACATGATTCCTTTGGCCATGGCAGGCTCAACTGGCACAGGGATCCCAGTGTTCTTTCCTCCATCCTCCCTTCCCTGTCACTGCCCTTGGATCCTTTCCAGCTGGGAGGGAGCTGGTGGGTTCAGGGCCATCCTCCTTCCCTCTTCCAGACCAGCTCAACCCAGCCTCCTCTGACAGCAGGGATGGAGAAATCCCATCTGCCTTCCCTCTCCTTGGCTTTTCCTTTATTACTCTGCGGGACCACCATGTTCCCACTGCAGCTTTCCCCCAGTGTGACTGCAGCTGGGAATCTTTTTTTCCCCCCTATTTTTGCCAATCACATTTGAGATGATGCCACTCTTCTGAGCTGTTCCTTGCAGCACATTTAGGGTTCGGTGGGCCAGCCCCAGCTGGGCCAGCAGTTCCCGGAGTTTTGGGGTTTGCCATCACCTTCCAGACCTCTGCCATCTTCTGAACAGAGCCCCACAGCTGGCAGAGGAGGGATGTGCTCCCTGGAGCTGCTTGACAGCCTTTGTGTGGCAGAAATTCCACCTAGTGCAAGCATCTCCTCTCAGTAAGGTGGGGCCGAAGGAGACAGGAGGGACCTTTTAATGAGGGGGGTGTCTGAAGGACTTTGTGAATGGACTGGGAAAGTCATGGGCTCGGGATCACATTGCACCCGCTGAAAGAGCCCCGTAAATGGAGTCATTCTTGGTGGCAGTAACTGATCCGCCTCCCGGCTGAGAGTCATGGAGATTAGGCATTAATTGAACACGGGCTCCGAGGGGGGAGAGGGAGCGCGGGGCTGGGGTGGGGAGGCAAAGGGAGCCTTAGAATGGGAGCACAGAGAGGCTGTTAATAAAGACACAAGGGCAGCTGTGCGCCGAACGTGGGGGGATATAGGATTTCAAGAGCCGGGCTCGTCTTTCCACTGAGAGCTACCTTTCATGGGATGTAACCTTAGGAATCAGCCCCGGGGCCAGCACCGCCCTGGGGACGGGGACAGCGACAGCCCTGCCTGGCCAGGGGGTCTCTGGCAGCGCTGCCCTGGGACGGGGACAAGGGCAGGGCCAGCGCTGCCCAGTGAGGGGGTCTCTGCCAACGCTGCTCCGGGATCTGCACGACTGGGAAGGGAATAGCATCCCTTGCTTGCCACCCACCCAGATGGAAAGGGGGTGATGAGCAGAGCGCTTCGAGGATGGGGAGGGTCACGGGGAGCCGTGCCCAGCGCGGCTGGGGCTGGGTTTAATCTGGAAGTCACGGCGAGACAATGGGTTTTCCTCGTCAGAGCTTTTCAGTTCATTACTCTGCCTCTCTCTTTTCTGCAAATAAGTAAATGCACTTAACAGGTTGCTGCAGGTCACCTAAGCTCCCTGTCGTGTGTGCACTCTTATCCCCTGGTAATTGCGAAGTGCCGCTACCGATCTGAAATGTCAAAGGAGTGATTTAAATAGGAATTTACATTTGCCGCAAACGAGGGCGGCACACGCAGACGGGGACTGCAGCCAGCTGACACCCAGCACTGCCAAACGGGCTGGGCTGGGGCTGCCATCCCCACGTGTGTTGGGATGCCCAGGAATTCACAGAGGAAGATATCGAGATTTGGAAATTATCCTCCTCGGACCCTTTAGTCTCCTTTGGCACAGGTAGAAGAGGGTGACCACAGTTTGCTGTGGAGGGACTGAGAAGCACAGAATCCTAGAACACTTTGGGTTGGAAGGGACCTTAAGGATCATCTCATTCCAACCCCCTGACTTACACAAGAGTCACACAAGGCTTTTCCAAAGCTGTGGCTTCTCCCCAGCTCTGCACTGGCCCGAGATGGCTCAGGGTGGAATGAGCTTGATGGACCCATGTGTGCATCTCCACCCACTTCCAGAGCTGCTGAATTCCCCACAAACACAAACTCCATGATCCCAAGCGTTCCTGTGTGTTTGGCAGACAGAAGGACACCCTGGGAAAACCTGGAAGCAAACCTCCTGTTGGAAGTGGTGATCCTCTGCCAATTGCCAGCGGGTGGAGAAACAACCAGAGATCTGAGCAGCATTGTCCAGAGCTGGGATAAGCTGGGATGGTGCTGTCCTTCCTGCAGCCAGGTATGGCTAATATCCCCGCTTATTCTTCCTCCCTGAATTTCAGGACCACACAGAAAATTACAAAATTCCCACTTGTGGCCAACCCACGCTTCAGCACTGCTGGGAGCCACTCTGGCCCAGTGATGAGGGGCAGCAGTCTGTTCAGACAACCCTCATACCCACACATTCAAACTTTAGAGGCATGGATTTTGCCACTCTGGCATGCAAAGGGCTTTCATTAAGGCTTTGCTGTGGCTCTGATCCTGTGGATTATGTGGGTTTCCCAGTGGAGCGTGCATTTCCTCAGGCACGTGGAGAGCTGGCACCTTTCCCTCTGCTCCTCTCTCACACTTTCCACATGAGCAGTCCCAGCAATACGCACAAACCCATTTAGCAAATGGATTTTTTTCCTTGTGAAGTGTTCAAAAATAGTCACCCTTTATTATTAAAGATGATGATGGGCGTTTCATGACTCAACAGTCTGAGGGCGAATCTGCACCCAGGATATCAATAGTGCACGTAAGCAACTGCAGCAATCGATAGTTCAAGTATATTTCTGTATTTATTACATATTCAATCAACTAACTCCCGCTCTTTTATCAATGCATTAGCTGATAATAAAACTCTGTTTGCTATAGAAAATATCAGAGAGTGTATAACAAATAATTGAACCTTGGGTATCGAGCTGCAGAGGCACAGTGGGAGGGAGCTGTGTGATACCCTCCTGGTTATCCCACCTTGTTTGATTAAAGGCAAAACAAAATGCTGCAGATGAGACATTAAAAACATCCTGTGCTAATACACATCTGAAGCCATCAAAGTGGGAAAGATTAAAATGAGCTGGTTCCTGATTTCCAGTGGTGTTTGAAGATGCTGCTTGGATTGTGCTGCTCCCAGGGATTCCAGCAGTGGCAGTGGCCAGACAGGTCAGGCGTGCACAGCTTCCCTTCCCTGGCTCTGCTACAATTTTGGACAGGTCACATAGCCCCCAGTTTTTGCTGGAGGTGACTTGCAGCAGGAGAGAGCAGTGGGGTTGAGATTGAGGCTTTTAGACTGGATATCAGGAAAAAAAATTTCCACTGGAAATATTTTCCAGTCCTGGCACGAGCTGCCCAGGCAGTGGCAGAGTCACTGTCCCTGGAGTGATTTAAAAGCCATGTGTGTGGATGTGGCACCTGGGGACACGGTTTAGTGGTCCTGGCAATGCTGTGAGATGGACTCAATGATCTTAGAGGGCTTTTCCAGGCAAAAGGATCCCATGATTCTGTGATTCAGGCACATTTTACCCGGGACAGGCATTGACTTTGACAATGCTCTGGCTGAGGATGCCTGGCTGGACCCATCTGCTTCCAGGAAAGGGAACAACAGGAGTTGGTAGGTCTGGGGCTCTCAGACACCCTTGAGCAGGGATATTCCTGACTCCATGGTGTTCAACTGAGCAGTTCCCAGCCTTTTATCCCTCTTCTTCCAGGAAAGTGTCAGGCTGCAGACACATCTGGGGGCTTCTTCCTTGCGCCCTTTTAGGTACACAGGGATCCTAAACAGCCAGGAAGGAGCTCATTGCAGTTTTCAGGGTGTTAATGAGCAGTCTGGGAGAGATGTGAGCAAACCATGGTTCTTGGTGTTGATCCCTGGGTCATTAATGCTTACACCCACAGAGGAATTATCAGGGTGAGTTACAGCTACAGGGCTGCACTTCCTGGTGCTTTGTGTGTCCAGTTCTGGATATTCTCCCAATTCACCCCTATCTGGGTGGGTTCATGGTGGCATTTGAGGGCAGCAGTGTCTCCAGTGCATGTCACTGATGGCCCAGCACCAGCCACGCCACCACCACACCGTGGCCTCTGTCCAAAAGAGAAAGCAGCCAGCTTTGAGTCAAATGTGAAAGAAGAGGCTTTTTGTGTCACTTTTAATTAAGCTGGATAGCAAAGCCTCTATTAAGTGTGAGGGATGTGTCCTGTGAACAAACACACTGCATTACTAGCAGTTATATTTTATTTTTATCATTGTTATTATTTATTAGTCTGGAGCCCAGCAGCCCATTGATCTGCTCCTGAGGAGCCTGAGTGAGGCTGAGCAGCCATAGATCATCTTCGACAGAGGCTGACACGGGCATTTTCTGTCCTAAACCATTCACTAGGAGTGTGTGAGCTGTGGCACAGTTTGGTTTGAGAAGACTTTCAAGGGAAACAGGTGATGGCAGAAAGCCTGGTCCATGTGGGAGCTGAGGACTGGCTGCTCCTGCATCCCCTGGGATTTTGGTGGCACCAGAGAGGTGACCTGGAGCAGCCTGGGGAGCCAGGCAGGTCAGGGGATGCTGCCCCAGGTAAGTCACATCCCTGGCACAGATTTTGCTTGTGCAGAGAGGTTCAGAGAAGAACAAAGGGTTCTTTTCTTGTCCAGTCTAAGGGTCCTGGTGTGGGATGAATAACCCCTCTACAGTGACCTGGAGAAGGCAGCGTGGTCCTGCTGCAGGCCCCATTCCCTCAGAGAGCAGAGTGTGGGTGGGAGCAGGGGCTGCCTCTTCCCACAGCTCTGCAAACATTAATTACAACAATCCCTCTTTGAAAGCAAATGGTGGAAATGCAAGCAGGGAAAGCAGGATGCCAAAAAGCTGGAAAACCATTTCACGTGCAGAGCATGCAGCGCCAAGGGGTGAGGACAGGCTATGAGCTGATCCCAGCCGGCCCCTCTGCACCCACCAGCTCGCTGCAGCCCTGTTTGCTGTGGGAGCTGGGGTGCCCCAGAGCCAGGCACGCTTTGGCTGTCAGGAGAGCCCTGCTGCCCATGGCTCCAGCCCAGCCAGATGCTCACACAGGATTAGCATCTCCCTGGAGCACGGGGAAGCAGCAGCACAGCCCTCGGGGCAGGACCCTCACCCGTCCCCAAATCACTGGGGTCACCCCAGGGTGTGGAGAGCAGAGCACACATCCCCTGCTGGGGCTGAGGCCACCATGCTCCATGGCCAGAGCAGTGACCAGCCGAGGTGTCTGTGTCCTGCTCACATCCCTGTGCTTTCCGAGGGGGAGCGTCCTCCTCTTTGTCCCTGCTGATTGCCCTCTGCTTGCTGGCTTATTTGATCGTTTCAGACAAGCAGCCTTCACCTGAGGACATGTCAGGGCACTGCTGGTTACTTGTCCAAAGGGGAAAACATTCTTTATCTCCTTCAGTGGCTCGTGCTTTCTGAGGCATCAACACCCCTCGCTGCCGGAGCCGCAGCCCCTGGGGTGGCGCGAGAGCCGTGTTTTGTGTAGTTCAGTAATTCTGCAGATGTGCTGTATTGACGTGGCCATCCCAAGGAATAAAAATCTGCAGTGCTTTCAGAGTGAAAAAGGGGTTTAATCTCCCAGCAGCGGATTTGTGTGGCAAAGGGGAAGGGCACACAGGGGTTGGTGGCACTGCCAGCTCCACTTTGCCCACGTGTCTCCGGTCACAGGTGACCCGCAGCGGGTGGCAGGGCGCCCTGGCCATCACTGTCACAGCTGCTGGGGACACCCCTGTGCTGCCACCCTGCATCACCCTGTCAGGGAGTGTGGGACACCCACGGCTGGCCCCAGGCAGCCGAAGCACTGAGCTGAGACAAATGCGAGTTGCTGTTCATCCCATGGAAACACAGGATTTCCACGGGGCCTTCGGCAGCGCTCGCAGCCGGCTGAGGCTCCAGCGGGGCTCATGAGCTGCTTCCTGCGCCGGCTGTGAGCTCAGCACAGCCTCCCCAGTGCCACAGGAGAGACTGGGCAGAGCTGGGCTGGCAGCTCAGAGAGCCACGGCTCCGGAGTGGGCAGGGCAGTGGGAGCAGGATGGGATGGACATGGGTGCAGAGGGGCCGGCTGGGATCAGCTCACAGCCCGTCCTCACCCCTTGGCACTGCATTCTCTGCACGTGAAATGGTTTTCCAGCTTTTTGGCATCCTGCTTTTCCTGCTTGCATTTCCACCCTTTGCTTTCAAAGAGGGATTGTTGTAATTAATGTTTGCAGAGCTGTGGGAAGAGGCAGCCCCTGCTCCCACCCACACTCTGCTCTCTGAGGGAATGGGGCCTGCAGCAGGACCACGCTGCCTTCTCCAGGTCACTGTAGAGGGGTTATTCATCCCACACCAGGACCCTTAGACTGGACAAGAAAAGAACCCTTTGTTCTTCTCTGAACCTCTCTGCACGAGCAAAATCTGTGCCAGGAATGTGACTTACCAGGGGCAGCATCTCCTGACCTGCCTGGCTCCCCAGGCTGCTCCAGGTCACCTCTCTGGTGCCACCAAAATCCCAGGGGATGCAGGAGCAGCCAGTCCCAGCCCTGAGGGACATGGGATGGACATGGGATGGACATGGGATGCACTAACAGTGCTCCCCTACAGCCACACTCAGGGGTCACCACAGCCCCCTGCCCTCCCCTCAGTGATTCTGGGACAGCCCCAGACACCTCACATGAGCAGAGAGTTGGGCAGTGTGAGTGTGTGTGTGTTTAATAAAATACAAACTTACATTTCCCTTTTCAAATGGAATTAACATACTTTATTGCCAGCTATAAGAATTATTCCTTAAGGGTAAGAAGTTTATAAAAAATTTAAAGTAACAAAGGCAAACTTATAAAAAATTCATCTTTTAGTAGTGATTGCTCTATAAAAAAAAGAGTAGGTTTAAGTGAGAATACAAAATTCACAGAATTAATTATGTAAACAGAAAAAAAGGCACAACAGCTGAGAACTAAACTAATTAGCAGCAGAGTGGCCCTGCCAGTGGCAGCCTGGGCCAGCGCATTGGCTGCGTGAGAGTAACCTGCAGTGACACTTGTGTCCTCAAGTTATTTATAACACAGCTCTGCCGAGGCTCAGAGCAGCGCTGGCTTAATTAACCCAACGCTGAGTGTGGGCAACACCAGCTTTTCTCACCTGTGTGTCGTGCTGGGATCTTTGTCCCGAGGGTGCTGCAAGCTGATGTTGGCTCAGATTTGCTGTGGGCTCCTCTGGAGGAGCTGCTGCAGCTCCACCAGTGCTGGGAGCCCAGGAATTCATGGAATCGTGGAATTGCCTCGGTTGCCTGGCCAAGAGTCCCAGAAGAAAGAGAGAAAACAGCAGATCCCCACAAAATGGGTACCTGGAGGGAAACCCCAGCCCTTTCCTGAAGCTTGCAGCCCTCCAAGCCAGGACAAGGCTGTGGCCAAACCTTCTGGACCTTCCCTCCATCCTTGGCAGGGAGCAGAGAAGGGGCAGGAGAGGGGACACAAAGCTGCGGTGGGAGAAGGAGAACCTTGCCAGGTAGCGCAGGTTGTCACCTTGGCTCAGTCTCTGTCCCTCTGTTTGGGCACAGCAGTGTCCCCAATGCCAACCCCAACCTGCACGGACACAGGGGGTGCCTGGGGGTGGGGGGGGGTGGTCTTTGGGGGTATCCTGTGCTGGGTTTGTCCCCACCCACCTCTCAGGACTGTGGGGGCTGGGTCTCCCCCCTGGTCACCAAAGTCCATGCCTGGCTCCTGTTCCTGGATCAGCTGAGTTTAATGATTGCCTTGCTCCATCCAGAACAGCCAAATGCAGCCGGGAGCAGAATGAGCAAGAGCCTTTCCATTCACAGGCACATTAAAGGTGTCATTGAGATGCAAGGCGCTCATTCCAGCCTGCTCTTTGCATTAGTTTTCACTGTAGGAAAATTTTCAGGAGGAGAAAAGAAACTTAAGGAACACATTTAAAAGTAAAGTTGAGTAGAACAGGGCTGCTGGGAATGCAAATGCTGCTCGAGTTTCCCCCTGATTCCTTCCACTGGCTGTCCTCTGCCAGGAGGCTCTGCTGCTGGCAGGTGGGTGTTCCCAGCCAGGGACAAGGAGTTCCACGGCTCCTGTTGGTGTCTCCAGGCAGGGACAACAAGTCCCACAGCTCCTGTGGGTGTCCCCAGGTGGGGATGATGAGTGCCACAGCTCCCATGCTCTCACATCCCCCCTTGCAGGCTCAGGAGCTGCAGGCTCAGAGGTTTCTCTGTGCTCTCAGCTGCACAGGACATGCAAGGAGGACACAACAGAGACAGCCCTGCCCTGGCTGGAGGTGACACTTTGGGTGTCACGGTCGCTCTGAGGCTGTTTGGACACAAGGCTACAGCTGTGCTGCACCAGCATCTCTGCAGTGAGATGTGGCAGCTCCCACCTGGGGCAAAAAAAAAGCCTGCCAGGTGCCACTTGCTGCTGTGACACCCCATTGGGTGTGGGATGTCCTCTTGGAACACTGCCCCTGGGAAAGGTGTCTCCCTGATCTTCTGAGTTCTTCTAAGCCTTCTGATGTTTACATTCTTGTGATGGAGTTTCTCACGCACTGTTATGTAAATAATTATTGTTTTACATTCTTCTCTGGAGGAAGAGAAATTTAATGGACTGTTGTCCTGTCCAGTGTCATTGGAGAGGTGGCACTTTCATCCTCCAATCCACTGTCACTTTTGTAAATCTATAAATATTGGAGTCAGGAAATAAACTTCCCTTCTTTTTCTTCTTCTTACCTTGGAGTCCAGTGTCCGTGTCGTTTTATTTCGTGTCCTATTGCAACAGGAAGGGGCAGGGACAGGGATGGGGATGGAGCCAGGGGTTGGCTTTGCCTCCCCTCCTGCAGAGCCTCCCCGTTGCTGCCACCCACGTAAGAGACAGAAGCGTCACTTGGATTGGGAAGGAGCAGCCACATTTAGAAAGTGCACGAAAGGCAGCGTTTGAGTTTCACAGGAGACCCTCGCCCACTCTTTTTCTCACCCGCTCAGCTTAAAGCATTCCTGAAAATCCTCCTTTCCTCAGCCATCGCTATTTTTGCCTCTGAGCTGTAGCATGAGTGGGTGTGATCATCTCGCCGTGCCCAGGTGTGCTGGCCCAGGGGCTGGCTCAGGATTTGCAGCGTGAGGAAGTTCCATTACCCCACTGCTGGGCCATGATGAAATTCCAGGAGGGATTTGCCTTCCCTCCTGCAGCCCCTTCCCTGCCCCACATCCAGTTTTCCCCTCCATGTGATGGAGCAGTGCTAGTGGGAGCCCAGGAGGTTTTAGCTCCACGTTGCCCTTCCCTGGCAGATACCAGTGATGCAGAAGTGGGATCCCTGGTGCTGAACATCCCAGCCCTGACTCCCTGCATGGGGACACGGTGACTGTGAGGAGAAACAGGGCCCACAGGGTTCTGCTCAGCAGTGAAAGACCCAGAGAAACGCTGGCAGCTCCCCCTGAACCTCAGGAGGGCAGAGCAGGGACAAGCTGCTGCTGCTGTGGAGAATTTCCTTGAGGATGCAGGGCTGGAATGACCCCCCTTGGCCAGGTGGGTTTCTGCTGACCCTCGATTTGAACACCTCCCCTTCCTCTCCTCTGCTGACAAGTGCCAGGCAAATGCTCCCCGTGCCCTCTCTTGGCATTGCTGCCCTTTCCTCTGGCTGCTCTCTGAAGTGGATTTAATGAGGATTTTAAGTGGTTCCTTCAGGCAGGTGCTGGCCAGACTGACCGAGATCCACCCTGGAAGCTCTGCTAATGAACCCTGCGGCCGGAGGAAGGATTCTCTGCGTTTGCCGGGAGGGCTCCCAGCGCTCCGCTCCGGCTGCTGCCGCGGCAGCGGGGCCAGCGCCAGCCGCAGCCGGAGCAGCAGGAGAGCAGGACGGGGCACGATGAATATTTCATGGTGCGGCGCCAGAGCTCCGCATCAGCACCAGAGCGGAGGGCTCAGCACTCCTGGTGTTTGATCCCGCACACGGAAATTTCAGGAGAGCCGAGCCTGGGTGGGCTCCGAAGGCGAGGAGCAGCCGCGGGGTTCCCACCGAGCTACCACACCTGGGCGGTGTGGCACAGCGGGGACACGGGGGGGACAGTAGCAATGCGGATGGGAGGACAGGGATTGCTCTGCCAGCCGTTCAGTCTCCAGGCTGATAATAACTCCCGAGATTTCCTCAGGGCTCTGAAAATACGTGGCTGAAGGGAAGATCTTCATCATGAAGGGAGAGCAGGAAAGGTTGGGCTGACCTTCCCACAGCGGCCAGCAGCACTGAAAGGTCACTGCGAGCACTCTTGCTGCCTCTGGCTCCTGCCTGAGGGGCTGGCAGGGACAGGGACCACCAGCCCACCCACCTCTCTCTGGGAATGTTTCTGGTTCGAAAGCCCAGGTTCCCCACGTTCCCAGGAGTCCTCATCCCTGGAGGCGCCCAAGGAATGCCTGGATGCTGCACTCAGCGCTCTGGGCTGGGTGACAAGGAGGGGACGGGTCACAGGTTGGACTCGATGGTCTTGGAGGTCTTTTCCAGCCTAAATGACTCTGGGATTCTGTGTCTGGACCCTGTGACAACCGACAGCCTCTGCCTTCCCAGAGACGTGGAGCCAGGCTCTGTATCATCACCTGCTGCTGAATCAGCCCCGGCGATATCCCGGCGGTGCTTCAGAGCTGGAGAGCTCTCAGCTGGGAGGTGCTCCCTGCCACTGGCATCAGTTCAAGCCGCCTGGTGAACTAAATTGATTTTTTATAGTTGCTCTGGAGCAAGTTAAATGAATCTGTTAGTAGCTGCTCCCTGCTTAAAGCTTCCCTCAGTGCTGGAAGTGCAGCCCGGCGCTCCATAAAACGGGGGGGCTGCTCCAGCCGTGCCCCCGCCCCCGAGCAGTGCTGCTGTGATTAGCTGCCTGCTGCATAATTCCACATCATTACTGCGTGCACTCGTGCACTCCGAGGAAGCCATCAGCGGAGCGAGCCGCGCCGGGCTGGAGAGGAATCCGTGCCTCAAATGGGAACCCTGTGCAAAACACGGCGTGCAGGTGTCTGCACACTCCTGGTTTGCATCTGCACCTCCCCTGTTAGCCCAGCGCCAGCTCCAAGTGTAAAATCACTGGGAGGCAGCTTAGCTGTCACAATCCTGCCTCAAAACAATGATATAAAAAATTAACAGCAGTTTGGCTTTTATTTTTAGAGAGGTTTGTTTGGATTTTTTTTTTCCCTTGGACATTTCCTCACATTTCTGTGCAGTAAAAGGGCTGGAAACCCACTCCTATAAAACCAGTGCAGGTTGAGATTCACAGGATTCCAGAACCTGAAGTTTTGGGAAGATAAAGGTCACCCCTCGGAGAGGGACTGGAGGCTGAGCTCAGGCTCGTGGGCACTCGATGGTTCCTGCACCTCTGGGGCTTCGGACACAGCAGGAGGCATCAAGAGAGGCAGCACTGGAACGGGCACTGCCCAGTGCCAAATCCAGCCCAAATCAGCCACAAAACCCCTCGGAGGGTCTGCTCCGAGCCGCACCACAGCGGTGCCACCCCGGGGCTCGTGCCCAGCCTCGGCAGCTGGCACTGGGGCCGGGGGATGCTGAGCCGGCAGAGCATCCCTCCCAAAAACGGGACCAGGGGGTGCTGAGCTGGGAGAGCATCTCCCAAAAACGGGACCAGGGGGATGCTGTGCTGGGAGAGCATCTCCCAAAAACTGAGTCGGGGGATGCTGAGTCGGCAGAGCATCCCTCCCAAAAACGGGCCGGGGGATGCTGAGCCGGCAGAGCATCTCCCAAAAACGGGATCAGGGGGATGCTGAGCTGGCAGAGCTTCTCTTCCAAAAACGGGACTGGGAGATGCTGAGCTGGCAGAGCATCCCTCCCAAAAACGGGGCCGGGGGATGCTGGGCTGGCAGAGCATCTCTCCCAAAAGCAGGACCGGGCTGGAGCCGCCCGGTACCGCGGCTGGCACCATCACGGGCGGTTTCCATCGCTCCGCACAGCTGCTGAGTGCGCCTCTTCCTCCCCAACAGCTGCTGGGATCTGACCCTGTCCATCAGCAGTGCCAGGAAAGCCAGCGAGCTGCCGGCAGCCGCCTCGCTGACATCGGTGTTTTCAAACATGCAGGCAGCGATGTGATCGGCGCCGTCCCCAGAGGCCGCGCTCGGGGCCTCGCTGCGCGGAGCTGCCGCCGGTGCTGCCAGGAATCGCTGCTGCCGCTGCTGCTGCTGCCGAGCGCAGTTTAACTCTTGCGGAGCAGCTCTGCCGGCTCCCCGATCCCGGTATCCCAGCAGTGGGAAGAGGGGCTGAAAGTAAAAGGAACTTTGGGGATGGAGGAGGCGGAGCTGGAGAGGTTTCTGGTGGTGCCACCACCATCGGGCAGTGTGGGTGCCACCGTCAGAATAAGGCACCCTCTGTCACCAAACCAATGGGAAGGGAGTAAAAAAAAAAATAAAAAAATTGGGGTTTGTTGACTTGTGACAAAAGATAATTAATATCGATTAAAGGAATACAAATGTCACCAAGCATTAGCAGGACGGCCAAGATATCACTTAAGCAGCAAACAAAGGATGCCTGCACTGGGTGGGAGCCGCGAGCAGACAGCGCAGGGGGGACACAGGAGCCGCGGCTGAGTGAACAAGTGCTCCTGGAATTTGAGACCACCAGCTCGCCTCTGCTGGTGCAGCACAGCCCTGCCCGCTGCTGGCTGGCGATAGATGGCGAGAAATGCCCCCAGGTGCCGGGCAGGGCCATACGGAGGGGACAAACAGCCCCCCTAGACCGGGATGGCAGCATCCCCCATTCCCATCCCTCCTGCAGCCTCTCCCTCAGGAGTGAAGGTGCCGCTGGGTGCCCGCTGCCTTTCTCGCCTCCCTGCCCTCGGGAAGCCGTCGGGCTGCGTCTCCCAGACCCTCGTTAATTTAAACAACTATTTACTCAAGCTCCCACCCCCCCAGCCCGCATTATGCATGCGGCCAGCGGGGCTGTGACTGCGGCATCGATCGGCTCCACTTCAATACCCTCATTGAGATTCCGGGCACCGGCTCAGGGACTCTATCTCAGTGTCTGGTCAATAGCTTATATTTTTAATTTGTCGATAATCAGTCAGGACCTTGGTCTGAGTGCTGCCGAGGCTCCCTGCTCAATGGAGAAGGTGAAATCACTCAAGCAGGGTCATGTTTATGGCCTGAGCTGAACCATGGGAAATGGAGATATCAGTCAGGCTTATGAAAAATAACATGCTATATTATTTTTCATAAAGCTGACAAAATCATATTAATTTAAAGACAAAGATAAGGCACCCAGCTGGCAGTGCTCACTTTCTCTTCCCTTCTGAGCATGCTGAGCCCTAGGAGGTGCAAACCAGCCCAAAATGTGCAAGCCTTGCACCACCAAGCAGGGCACGTGCCCAGGAGCCAATGACACTGTGTGACAGCCCCCAAGGGTGGCACCATCTCACTTGTGCCACTTCTCCTCCCCATCATCATCATCATCATCATCATCACCATCATCCCCTCGATGACTTCAAGCACCAGCTGAAGGCAGTTCCTTCAGCCTGAGGAATGGCAGCAGGAGGGAATCAGGCATCAGGAGCAGAGGGGGAAGCAGCTCTGGAAGGGGGCCCTGGCTCATTTGGGGGTGATGCCCAAGGACTGCTGCTGGGAGCTCCATGGTTTTCACAGCAAAGACACGATTTTTAATAGAAGAAGATACATGTGTTTGCAGGTGAGTGCTGAGCCTCAGGGCCTTTTCTAACCAATACTCCGAGTATTTAACTGGTTTTAAGGCTTCTTTTGAGAATTTGATAAGACAAAAGGTGTTTGTGTGAAACTCTTGGCTTTTGGAGTCTGTATTTCTGAGCAGTACTGGAGGCACATTTTTAATGGTGTTGGCTCTGCCATAAATGTACCTGTGAGTTTTTGGAGCAAAGGGCAGGAAAGAATGAAGAAGCTTGAAGTTGCAGTTTCAGCCTTTAAAGAGAAAAATGTGCTCTGCAGGGTTTCTACCTGAGGCGTGGGAGCCCCAGGAGCAGCGTGTACCTGAGGTGTCAGCACGTGGCTGTGAGGAGGAGGGTGTTTGTAATTTATCATTTTAAAGCAAAACAGCAAAACCTGGGAGCTCCAGCTTTGGTACCTCCTGTGAATGGGCAACTCTGCTGGGGTTTTGGCCTCTGATGGACTCGCCCAGCTCTGGCTGGGACCAGTGGCCTTGTGCTGGCCAGGTGCCCCTGCCCTCCCCTCCTGTGCCTGGGCACAGAACAGGGCTCATCACAGCAGCTTTTGAGGGGCTTGTTAAAATACAGATGTGGAGATGCAGATTTCTGTTGCCAATTTGTCTGCAGTCCCTCAGCTCTCATGCACTCAGTTCTACTTGAAAAGACCAAAAAAAAAAAAAAAAAAAAAAAAAAAAACCTCCCATTCACAAAGTTTTCTTTTAAAAAAAAAAAAAAAAAAAAAAAAAAAAAAAAAAAAAGGTGAAATAAACTGTTAGAAACCCCCAAGGCAAGATGAGCTGACAAGTCAGGAAATGCATATGCACACCTGGAGAGGCAGTGGCTAAAAAAAAAGCAGGAAAACCTGAAGCACTGATCAGGGAGAGTTGAATTGTCTTGGGAATGCTGCGAAAGGAGCTGGGAGTAAAGGAGGGAAGTGGCAGGTGTGAACATGGGGGTGTTGCCTTGCAGGGGTGTTAGAATTGTAGGGTTCCAGAGTGGTTTGGGTTGGAAGGGAATTAAAAACTCATCCCATCCCACCTCTGCCATGAGCAGGGACATCTTCCCTGTCCCAGCTTGCTCCAAGCCCTGCCTAACCTGGCCTTGGACACTTCCAGGAATGGGGCAGCCCGAGCTTCTCCAGGCCAACTCTTCCAGTGCCTCAGCAGCGCTGGTGACTCCAGTGCTCTGTGATTTCTGGAGGTGCTAGGACATCACCAAGAGCTCGGGGCTGGCCCGAGAGCCCACAGCTGCGTCCCCTCCCCGCCAGGCTGGGCTGGCTGGGGCTGGGAGCTGCATTCCTGCGCCTCGTATCCACCAAGGAGTCCTGCTCCCGTATCTCACACTTGTCTCCTTCGATTTCCCTGACAGCCAATTGTGGGCAGTGGGAAGGTGTGCCATTATCTGGGGCTGCATTATGGAAGTGTCGCGCGGGTGATGAATGGCAGCGCTCAGCGGCGCCGGGGAGCAGCGCCGAGAGAGTGACATTAGCAAAGATCTGCTTTTTATGGGTTCTTCAATAGGGAGGGCTCTTCGGAGGGCTGTATTTCAAATCAGATCATCAAACACTCTTCCTGGCCTCCCAAACTTCCTAAGGAAGTGCTGGAAGAGTGTCCTGCTTGGGGGACAAAGGGGATGTGGCTGGTTTCAGTTCCTGCCTTCCTGTGACAGGGAGCTCCTGGGCAGCAGTGCCCCCCTTCCCTGGCACTGCTGCCTGTCCTGCTGAGGAGGGCTCTGTGCTGGGCTTTGGGGGGTCCTGCTGGGTGGGAAGTGGCTCCAGGGTGGGTTTGTTCTGCTGGAGAGACTGGAGAGGAGGAGGAGAGTGCAGGGAAAGCTGCAGGAGGAGGGTGGGAACTTTTTAGCTCTGCAATTTCTCATCACCCGAGGGCTGCAGGGCAGGGGACCTGGGTGACATTCCCTGCAAGCACAGTGTGGTGCTGGCTCCAGCAGCTGGCACTGTCCCTGTGTGTCCCATGCTGGGCACTTCACACCCTGCACCTGCTTTTCTTCCTCCCTGTTCCTGCCTTTCCCCAGCCCCATGGCCACTCTGTGCCCATCTCTGGAGCTTCCCACGCACCTCCTCGTGCTCTGCCATGGGAGCAACTAATAAGGTACACGGGCACATCATTTAAAATGATATTTAATACCACTGGAAAAACCCTGAAGACCTATTGACCACGCAATATCCCGTGTCAGTGCATTTTACAGGGAGTGAACATCAATAACCCCACACAGGCTCTTACTGCACAGCTCACCAGGAAAACCCAGCCCAGCAGCAGCGAGTCCTGCTCGTGTTCCTCCTGCCATGGGGGAATCCACAGCACCTTTCCCAGCACCTCCTGCTGCTGCCTGGCAGCAGATTGGCTTTTGGCCCCACACTTAAGGAGAGAATAATGGAATGGTTTGGGTTGGAAAGGATCCTAAAGTTCATCCCATTCCACCCCTGCCATGGGCAGGGACACCTTCCACTAGCCCAGGTTGTTCCAAGCCCCATCCAACCTGGCCTTGGACACTTCCAGGGATGGGGCAGCCACAGCTTCTCTGGGCACCCTGTGCCTCACAGGAAAGCATTTCATCTGAATATCCAGCCTAAACCTACTCCCTGTCAGTGTGAAGCCATTCTCCCTTTTTCTGTCACTCCAGGCCCTTGTAAATAGTTTCTCTCCACCTCCCTTTTAGGCTTCCTTCAGGCACTGGAAGGCAGCAATTAGGTCACTCCAAGGACTTCTCCAGGCTGAGCAATCCCAATTGTCCCAGCCTCAGAGGGCACTCAGGCTCATTCAATCCTTTCAGAAAGGTGGGTGTTCTGTCCTAGATACCACAGAACCACCCTGTTTCATGAGACAGAACACCAGCAGCACCACCCAGCTCAGAAAATGAAGGCTTTTTTTTTTTTTTTTTTTTTTTTTTCCTGTTGCCTTCAGGATATTAATAAAAACAGATTAATAAAATCAAAGGCAGCTCAATTAGACAGGGCATCAAGGAAAAAAATGTTTGCCGTACAGTCTTTCAATTTCCATGGCAGTTCTCACGCTGAGAAAATCTGTCTGCAGTTTCTGATGAAAAGATAGAAAGCTGATGTGTGAAACACAGGGGAGGGATGTACAAGCACGGCTGCCTTTGTGCTCCTGGTGTACGACACTCCTGTGGGGTGAAATTCCCAGGTTCCCAGCACAAATCCCTCAGTGTCCCTTTGGGGATGGCTGCGGGATGGGGTTTGATGAGCTGGGGTGAAATAAAAGTGGGGAAAAAGGGGTTTGGAGGGGGTGAGTGCCTGGTGGGGGAGCTCATCTCCTTGGGGAAGGATCCTGGAGGGGCTGGGTGGGTGCCAGGGCTGGCAGAGGGCTCACTCTGCTCCCCAGGGCACTGTGTCAGGAGCTGTCTCCTGTTCCCTGCTTCTCCCAGCACTGCATCATAAGGAAAGCATTTATTTTCCCAGTGTTGCTGGGTTACCTCCATTAACCTGGACCCTGTTTGGAGCAGCTCAGACAGGCTGGCAGGGCTGGGGGAGCCTGGGCTGGCTGCAGACATAGCACACCTCTGGCACTGGAGTGGCTCTGGCAGCAGGAATGATCCCAGAGCGCTGTGGAGGGATGGACCCCATCTTCCAGGGGAGGGTCCCATCCCAGAGGAGGGTCCCATCCCAGAGACTTCTCCAGACTCGTGTCCAGCTGGAATCTGGTGCCTGTGGCTCTATGGGCTGGGCTGTTTGCACAAGGAGGCTGCAGGGACTCCCCTCACCCAGAGCCCCCGTGCAGCAAGAGTGAAGGCAATTCCAGGCACGTTTCTGCGTGCAGGAAGACACCTCCTGATGATTTTCTGTCGGGAAATTTCCTTCTGGGAGGAGCTGCCTGCTGGGTCTGTGTGTTACTGCTCCAGTCAGTGCCTGTTGAGTCTGGAGAGGAGCAGGGACAGAACCTTTCCCTCCTCCCAGGCTGAGATATTCTCAACCAACATATCACTTGGGCTGTGTTTAAATTCTAGAAAGTTTTTAAACACTGGAAAATCTGAGGCCAGACAGAAGGCTGTTGCTGAGGCTTCAGTCACCCTCAGAGCAGGGCTGGGGGCTCTGGTGGGGCCACAGGGTGGGCACAGCCCATCCCATACAGGCACCACCAGGTGCCCTGATGGATCTGTCTCACCCCTCAAACCCTTCATTTTCAGGTGAAGGCAACAGAAAGAGGCCTGGGCTGCTTGGAGCTTTATGGTGTGGCTTCTTTGTTTGTTTGTTTTGAAGGCAGCAATAAATCTGGATCTCGTTTTGCAAGTGTGAACAGGATCTGGTGCCAGGGAGCTGATCTGGAGCGTGCTGCTGAGCCTGGCACAGCCCCTGAGGCTGCAGGGTGGAGGAAAAGGTGCCTGGAGCTGAGCCCTGAGCAGCAGGGGCTGGGGGGGACAAGGGGAGGGTCCCCTGGAGCTGTGTCCCCCACTCCAGCAGTCCCAGGGGAGGTGTTGGGCTGCACGTGGATCCCTCCTGTCAAATGCTGAAGCACTTTGTGGAACGATGGTAATTATTACAGCACTAAAACAAAGCATCAAAAGCTGATTGCTTGGGAGAGATCACTAACTATCTTTGTCTAATTACTTGGCTCCAATTAACATTTTACCACAGACTCTCTGCAAGCACTTTTCTCAGAAGAGGAAAAAAAAAAAAAAAAAAAGAAACCCAACCAACAGAGTCAACAGCAACATAAAATAAAAATACAGTAGCCTTGGAAATAGTCCTTAATATCACACTGGAAAAATAGGGGGGGAAACCAGTTTTCTCAGCTAGAAGCCTGGTGAGGGGAAGGCTGGCACAGGGGGATGAGGGAGGGGATGTGGCAGGGAGGAGCCCAGACGCCCTCAGTGCTTGTCCTGGGCTCTGGGATGGGCAGAGCCGCTTGCATCCCACCAGCACTCCCCAGCTGAGCTGTGCTGGGGCCTGGGGTGAGCTGGGGCTGAGCCCACTCACTTCCCGGGAGCGGCCAGGATCCATCCCCTGCGGCCCTGGGCCAGTGGCACATCCCAGGGCAGAGGCACAATGCCAGCTCTGGGGCTGGTTTCAGCAGCTGCAGCTGCAGGGCAGAGGGAGCACAGCCCAAAACCTTCCCAAATCCTGTTTTCCCCTTGCCCAAGGCCCGGGAAGGGCCGGGACAGGCATCCCCAGAACGCCCAGGCTCAGCAGTGCGTGTTGCTGTGCTTCCTGGCGCTCCCATATTTACATACATCCTATAATTACCATCTGCACAGCCAGAGGCATTTGCTGGGAATGGGTTGATTCCATCTGTTGGTGCAATTTTCTCGGAGGAATTTGCATTGATCACTTTTTTATGCAAAGTTTTTGTATAGATCATTTTTTCCCTTTTTTTTTTTTTTTTTATACAGCTAAATAATTTTAGGGAGGGCAGGGGTCTCTGGTGGCAGAGTGGGCACTGGCAGAGACCCCAAGTCTTGGAAGAAGTTGCTGCTGTTTTCCCTCCCTGCTCAGCATGGACTAGGGAGTTCAGGCTGCTCCAAGGTGGCATTTCTCAAATATTTATCGTTTTCTGTTATACTTGAGGTGGTAACTCATCCTTAATGTGTTGACCTTCAATTAGAAGGAAAGAGGTGTGGTAATTAGTCAGTCAAGTGATTTCTCCAGATCAGAGCTCAGGCTCAAACCTAGTGGGACCAGATGGGACTTTTTGCATATTTTTGACAGCTGTAATGAACAGGGCAGCGTGCATGGATCAACTGGCTGGGAAATTCCCACAGCCTCTGGAGCTTCCTGAGGTACTAAAACTGCTCCAAGACTCCTCAAGTTTATTCTGTCTCATCCTGGTGGGCAGGAGGTGAGCTGGGGACAGGACAGCCCCGGGGTGCAGCACCCTTGGTTGGGGTGCTGGGAGAGCTGTGGGATGCAGGACACCCTTCCCCAGGGAATGTCACCAGCTGGCCCTGGCCTCTGCTTTGGGACTGTTGGATCACAGAATCCCAGAATCATTTAGGTTGGAAAAGACCTCCAAGACTGAGCCCAACCAGTGACTGATCATGCCCTTGTCACCAGCCCAGAGCACTGAGTGCCACATCCAGCAATTCCTTGGACATCTCCAGGGATGGGGACTCCAAACCTCCCTGGGCAAGCCCTGACCACCCTTTCCATGAGGAAATTCCTTCTGGTGTTCACCCTGACCCTCCCCTGGCACAGTTTGATGCAGTTTCCTCTCCTCCTGTCCCTGTTCCCTGGGAGCAGAGCCTGACCCTCCCCAGGCTGTCCCCTCCTGTCAGGAGTTGTGCAGAGCCACAAGGTCCCCCCTGAGCCTCCTTTTCCCCAGGTGAGCCCCCCCAGCTTCTCCTCACAGAAATCACTCTCCAGACCCTTCCCCAGCTGTTGACCTTGGCACTTTTGGGTCCCCCCAGTGTCCCTGGCTGGGCTGGGAGGTGTTGATGCCATAAAGGGGGGCAAAGGGGCAGCGAGCCCCTGGGGGCTCCCAGTACAGCCCAGTGCCTCTGCCTGCAGGGCAGCAGCTCCAGCAGCGAGGGGAAACACTCTGCAAAGCTCTAAACAAACAAACCCAGCTGCTCCCCTGCCCTGCGGGTCCTGATTAAAGAAGTTACTGTAAGGAGCTGGTTGGACTTGCTAATTGGGGGGGTTAACGGGGATCAGCCAGGTTCTGCCTCCTGGGCCAGGGAAATAAATAAATAAATCCACGAAATCCATTGTGCTGTAAACAGTTCTCGGGAAAGAGCAGAGAAAATGAAGTGAACTCTTCCAATGCATCATGGAATATTACTGTATTTCATTTACTGTGGCACCAATTAGATGAGAGCCTGTTCTATTAACGTGCACCCTTGCAGATCCATGCTAAATTAACTGCTGGATCTTCACTACAGCAGTAAAGCGATTGATTTCTCCCCTTAATCAGTTTATTTCATTAGTTCTACATTTATTTTTACATGCATTTTGCCGAGCCGCAGTGAAATGACCTATCAAGGTATGTGACATCACGGACTGATTTGAATATTAACCAAATAGCTATTACAGCAGTGCTGGTGCTTAAAGATCATATGTAAATCAAATGTCAGGGGATAAAATTGCAGCGAGGGCTGTCAGAAAACAATTTAGCAGTGGTTAAAGGGACAGCTCATGGCTGGGGAATGGTGAACTCTGTAAATGGATAATCCGCTTCCTGCTTCCACGGCAGTGGGGAAGTTTTCCTCATACTGTAATTTTTTGTTGTGTTAAATTAGCTGCAGTTCAAAATCTTTCCCTTTTGTATTCAGCATCTGGCTCCTAAGCACAATCGTAACTTTAAGGTTGAGCTGGGCACAGAATAATTTCCATTTCTGACCCAGGAAGCCGAAATATGTTAAATATAAATTGCTGTTAATGGTGGGAGGCAAAAATGGCTTCTCTGGTCCTGTAATTATGAAGAACACACTCCCAAGGGGAGAGGGGAGAAGGCTTTAGTCTGGGGACGTCTCCTCTCCTCTTTGGGAGGCAGGAGGGCGAGCTGCTCCTTTTCTGCTGCACAGGGAGGAGCTCTGGGCTGTTGGGGTGGTCCCTGGGCAGGTCTGGGGGCAGCAGGGTGGTTCTGTGTGCTGGCATCGGGGCTGGGGGGACGTGTCCCACGGCTGGCTGAGCCCCCTCGCCACGGGCACTCCGCAGGGGCTGCCAGGGGATGCTCCTGGCCTTGGAGCTGGGCTCACCACAAACACCCTCCTCTGTGCCAGGGCTGCCCAGGCTGGTCCCTGCTCCCCTTGGCTGTCCTTGGGGCACAGCAGAGCCTCGCTCAGGGACAGGGGGGGTTGGTTGTGGGCAGAAAAAGGGAAGGGTGTAGAGCTGCCCAGCAACAAGGGGTCCCCTGCTCTGGGACACCACGAGATCCCAACAGGACTGCGGGGCTCTTGGGCACCCATCAGCACCCCCGAACACTCACTGGGGCAGCTGCAGCCCCAGCTGGGAGGTCTCCAGCCATGGGTTGGTGCCACCTGTGGGCTTGGAAGTGCAGAAATGGAGCAGTTTGGGCAGCGTGGAGGCTCCAGGGCAGAGCTCTGCTGCCAGCACCCAGCCCTGTGTTTGTCTTTGAAGCAGCAGTGGAGAAATGAGGCATCAATGACCAATAATCAAAGGCAGCCAAGGGAAAAGCAGCGGCAGATTCCCCTGCCCAGCAAACTAAGAGCAGCAGGTTGGGATGTGAGCTGTGCCATAAAGCCATCCAGTGCTCCCTTCCCAGGGTTTAAATCCAGCTCCTGTGTCCCTTGAGCACAATCTCACAAAATCCGTCTGCACTGAGTAAACATTGAAATTATATAATTAGCCCCTCAGAGAAAAGAACTCTAAATTCATGGGAGCTTAAAGTTAAGAGGGAAATATTACAGCTCTTTTGCCCTTCCCTCTCATCTCTAAACATCGAGCGGTGCAGTGGGAGAGGAGATTCCAGCAGAGAGAGAAGGCCTGGGAGGGCTGGAGGGTCTCCTAGAGCCCCCTGTGTTGGGGTCTGGTCCTGCCAGGGGCTGCAGGTGCCAGGGTGCAGCCCAGGGTGGGTGGGCTCCAGCAGCTCCCGGGGAATGGGGGGACAAGGGACACGTTTGGCCTGGGTCTGCTGGTGTCTAATCAAACGCCAGTGCTGGCAATAACCCGGGATTATAAATGGGAATTGTACTCCATCAAAATTGATTCCAGGGTAAATTGAATATTGAGTTAAATTCCGGAGCCTGGTGAAGGCTTTGCCTTCCCAGTCCAGCACTGAAGCAAATCCATCGCGAGTCTCCTGGATATACCGTGCTGCTGCCTGACCTTGGGTTACTGCAGTAACCTTAAGTGCACAGTAATACACTTTCAGTCACTGTTCAATGCTCAGGGGAATGGTTTAAGGCCCTTGGCTGGAGTGAATATTTTTATGCAGGCTATAATTTCTTTTAAGACCTTCGCCAGCAGCCAGGCAGCCTTCAGAGCGTCCTTCCCCCGGAGCACCCCGTGGGGGGACCCCCAGCCTGGGCAGGTGGGCTGGGACAGCACTTGGGGTCTGGGGGATGCTGAGTGCAGGGAGAGGCTCGGGGCAGGTGAGGAGCTGTGACCAGAGCCCCCTCCTGGGTGGGCAACCCTCCAGGGCCTTGCCATGGCCTCCTCCAGCCAGGTGAGGGTGGGCACTGGGATCTGTGTGGTCTGGAGTGGGGCCAGGGCTGGGAACAGGCAGGAGAGGAGGGAGAAGCAGCAATGCCTGAGAGGGACATATTGTATTTGCAGGGAGCCTCGTGGCAGGAAGGAATGAGGAATCTGACTCCATGTTCTCAGCAGGCTAATTTATTATTTTATTATACTAAAATATTAATATTAGTATATAAAATTATATATAATATTATATAGTAACATTATATAATTGTATATATAATATTTTATAAAATTATAATATTAGTATATTAAAGAATACTGATGAATGTGACAGGGACACATGGCTTTTCTTCTCTGCCTCGCTCCAGGGAGCCAGCAGCAGCCCCTTTTCTCCTGGGAAAGCTTCCCCATGTTGGCTTTGGCCCCAGCTTGGGAATGTGCCACCACGGAAGCCCCATTCCCATGGAGCCCCCTCAGCCTTGCTGCTGATGAGGGCTGTGGGCTGGGAAACACTGCTGGAGGCACCCTGTCCATCCCGTGGGGCTGTCAGGGCTGGATCCATCCCCGTGCCGAGGAGGAGGAGGAGGAGGTTTTGGCATCTCTCTGGAGGTTTCTGGGCTGGGCAGCCTGGCTGCCCCATCCTGGGCTGTGCAAGGCTCTGTCCCTGCTCCCTGCCCAGCTCTGCACCTGGGGCCTCATTGCAGCTGAGATTATGCTAAATTCAGTTAAGCTGGACAAATGCTCACTGGGGACCCAGAGAAGAAACCCCCACACTGATTTTCATCTGTGGATCAGGCAAAATTTGATTCACAGTTCAATTCTCCAAAGGGGAAAATTTGCACAGAATCCCTGCTTAGATTTTATTTTAAGCAAATCCTATAAAAATCCATCTGAAGGAGACGGTGACTCCATCTTTCAGATCCCGCTCACTGTATCTGGGAACACGAGTTCTGCTTTTATATAATAAAAAATGTAGAGTTTCCTCATGTTGCCATATGTTTTTGCATTTATCCGTGCACTTGCTATAACCCTCTCTGCGGTGTGTGCCTACAGAGCTCTCTGTGTCAGCATTGAAATGCAACAAGCCGGTATCATTCATGCAAAAAATGAGCCTAAAATCTCCCTGAAGAGGGGAATATAATAGAATACAATTGTATCATTTAAAAAACTTTGCATCATATTACACAGTCAAAAAAGATAATGTATGCTACGAGGGAGGAAGCCGATGAAAAATTGGGTTAACTCTTTAGTTGCCCTTGCTGCAGCAAGTGGTATCAGCTCAGCATCCTTTTCCTGGCTCAGCATCTTTCCTGCTCAGCAATCCTTCCTGGCTTAGCACCCTCCTCCTCCTCCTCCTCCTCCTCCTCCTCCTGTTGTGTCCCTGTTGATGGCCTGTGGCCATTCTCACATGGGATATATTCCTGCCTCTGTTGTGCAGCCCTTTGCTTCCAGTTTCCCCTTGCAGGACGAGGCAAACTGCCCGCCCATCCATCCATCCATCCATCCATCCATCCATCCATCCATCCATCCATTCCCTGCCTCCTGTTTTGGCTGGAAAACCCTGGGGGGATGAAGCGTGGCACCACAGAGCTGGGTGTTCAGTGGGGGGTTACTCCTGCTGCTCGTAGGTGTCACCTTGGACCAGGTGTTTTAGGGACGGTGGCACCACCCGCCTGGTCCTACCGAGTGCCCACAGCAGCTCTGTGCCCATGGGACCCCCTTCCCTCCCTCCAACCCAGCCCTGCTCCTCCCTGGCTGGCGTAAAAAGGAATATTCTCTTCTCTTGGAATACTATCTGTTCCCAAATCATGTATAAAACATTTGCAGAAACCACTTACTCCTCATGTATTTTTTATGAGTCCGATCCGAAGTTAAAATATATAAACATAAAAATATCAAGAAGTACTTTAGGAAAAGGAAAAAAAAAAAGTTATTTCATAAAATATCAGGAGACCAATTTAGAACCTCACCAGAGCTGCTGCCCTCCTTTGCAGCCCTTCCTGAGTTCTCCACCAGCTTCTCCCATGAGCAGGGACCCTTCCCAAAGCTTATCCAGCCCCTCAGGCAGGCTCAGCCCTTCACACTCGAGAAACACACCCCAAAATTTTTATTTAATCCAGGGGGTCATCTCTTTTGTAATGTGCCAGGACAAAGACGGGAAGTTTCATTTCCAGCAGACCAGATTTGTGCTGGCAGGAGAGGCAAAGTGCAAAACCCAGCAGATCCTTCAGCCCGGGCTGGAGCAGCCGGGGGAGCGGGGCCGAGCCAGGCCCTCCCTGCTTCCCAACCCCGCTAACGAGGAGGAATTTACAGGCAATCCCAGAGCCTGTGATTTATTTTTTCCTTGTCAAGGACGTGCATCCTTGAAGCCTCCTCTCGCCGTGGATCATATCAGCCACAGCCAGAGTGGTGCTGGATGCTGCTCCATGGGGCTGGATGTCTGCATCCCAAAGGTGTTCCCAGCCTCAGAAAGGTGCTGGGTGCTGCTCCATGGGGCTGGATGTCTGCATCCCAAAGGTGTTCCCAGCCCACAATGGTGCTGGATGCTGCTCTGTGGGGCTGGATGTCTGCATCCCAAAGTTTCCAGCCCTAGAGTGGCGGTGGATGCTGCTCCATGGGGCTGGATGTCTGCATCCCAAAGTTCCCAGCCCACAATGGTGCTGGATGCTGCTCTGTGGGGCTGGATGTCTGCATCCCAAAGTTTCCAGCCCTAGAGTGGCGGTGGATGCTGCTCCATGGGGCTGGATGTCTGCATCCCAAAGTTCCCAGCCCACAATGGTGCTGGATGCTGCTCTGTGGGGCTGGATGTCTGCATCCCAAAGAAGTTTCCAGCCCAGAATGGTGGTGGATGCTGCTCCATGGGGCTGGATGTCTGCATCCCAAAGGTGTTCCCAGCCTCAGAAAGGTGCTGGGTGCTGCTCCATGGGGCTGGATGTCTGCATCCCAAAGGTGTTCCCAGCCCACAATGGTGCTGGATGCTGCTCTGTGGGGCTGGATGTCTGCATCTCAAAGTTTCCAGCCCTAGAGTGGTGGTGGATGCTGCTCCGTGGGGTTGGATAGTTGCATCCCAAGGGTGTTCCCAGCCCAGAGTGGTGCTGGATGCTGCTCTGTGCGGCTGGATATTTGCATCCCAAGGGTGTTCCCAGCCCAGAGTGGTGCTGGATGCTGCTCTGTGGGGCTGGATGTTTACATTCCTGAAGGTGCTGGATGCAGGACTGTGTGCCCTGTGGGACCGGCTGGCAACAGCCCAAGGGTGCAGCTTTGGGATTAATGTGCCCACGAGGGTTCCTGTGCTTGGTACTTGTTCCCAGTCACAGTGGGGGTGGCAGAGAACTCCATCCATCCCTCTTGGCTCCACACCCTCATTCCCACCTCACCCCTCCAGCCCATCCTGCTGTTGCCACCCCCTCCCCTGGTCCTGCCACAAAACCCAGCCCAGTGTCCCCCACCCTGCTGCTCACCCCCCTCCAGTTCCTCCCAAACCACCTCAAAACCTCCAAACCCCTCCACAAACTCTGCTGGTCAGGGCTGCCTCTTGCTGTCAATTCCTGGAAGAATTCCTGGAAAAGTTGCAAATGTTTTTGCCATTTTTCTCTCTGATGAGCCGAGCTGGAGTTAATTGGGGGAGTTGCCACCTGTATCGGTCACTCTGTTGCATTTGCTGAACACTTTGTGCTTGCTTCCCTCAAAATCAGCTCTCTGGTTTCTGTTTTGCCTTTTTTTGGGGGGTTTAATTTGGAATAAAAGAGCCCCCTCAAGTCCCCTGCAGCCCCAGAGTTTTCCTGAAGTCCTGGCTGTGGGTCTGAGGGAGTCTGAACAGCCCAGACCCCTGAACCTTTCCAGGGGATGTGCCCCGGAATATTGTCCAGCAAAAATCCCAGACAGGACCATGCAAAAGGCCTCTCCCTCCCTGTGCCCTCCCTCTTGGAGTGGTTGATTCCCTCCTCAGAAAAGCAGAGTGTTGTTTCATGTCAGGGCAGTTTTCCTGGAAACCCCTGAGACAAAACCTTGCTTTGGTAGGTAAAAGCTGCTACTTTTGTTAATTTTGCCTCCAAGCATTATCAGTTAAATATTGTTTCTTTAAAAATGTATTTAATTTAAACTAAAATGCTGGAAATTTCCTTTCGAGGGCACTTTTTTTTTTTTCATGCACATGAATATTAATGCCTTTCTCTGAGAGATCTACTTGAAAAAAAACAAGAATAAATTAAATACCTACAGATTTTTCTAATTCCTCTTTTTGGTGACATGCCGTCATTACATCAAATTACCGAGATGTGCTCCCTTTTTTTTTTTTTTTTTTTTTTTTTTTTGGTGTGTGTGTGTGTGAAAATTATGGAATATAAAGTATATGTAAATGCAGCAAAAGGCTGTGAAGAAAGAACAGGGACAGGGGAGGCATTAGGTATTCAGCCAGCGTCGTCGTGAGCCAATTAATCAAGCAGTGGCGAGGAAAGATGCAGAAACGATGAGTTCGCCCTTCATGTTGATGAGGCCGGTCCAGGGCAAATGCTGCTGCACCTGAGCTCGTAGTTAGGCATGCAGAAAGGAATCATGGGAATATCTTCACGCCTTTGTCTTTCTCGTGAAGGATGGAAAATGTCAAGCTGTTGTTTGGCTGCATGTGGGAGACTCGCTGAGAATTCACAGTCTGGCGAAGCGGCTTTAACTCTTTGTGGCCGGGCTCTGCTGGCACATCTGCACCCAGCGCAGCGGGGCTGGGGTGGGGAGGGGGTTCTCCACTCAGGAATTCTGTCCTCTGCCCTGCCCCTCAGCTGTGACCCAGCCAGGGGGGCAGAGGAAGCCCCCAGCCCACCCTTTGCTGTCCCAGTGCTGTTCCACCCCCCCATCTCTGTCCATCCCCCTCTTCTCACTCAGGACAGCACCCTGCCAGTCTGTCCCCTGGTGTGTTCCCCTTTCTCCTTGCCCTGGATAGAATTCCCAACCTGGCCAAAGTCAAAAGGATGTCAGGTTGGTGCTGCTGGTGTCTGCAGGGGGTGCCAGCCCAAGATCCTGAGTGCTCCATGTCACAGCCAGCTGTCCCTTCCTTGTTTTGGTGCTCCTGGGATGGCTCCTGGAGTGCTGGCAGAGCTGTGGTTGGCAGCACTGGGAAAAGAACCCTGTTCCCAGGGATCTGCTGTGGATGTCCCTGCAATGTCAGCTCAGGGTAAGGGATGTCATGGCAGAGCTCTGTGCACCCTGGGCAGTCCCAGAGTGGAGCCATTCCCAGCATTTCCCTGCCCTGGGTCAGAGCTGTGCACCTTGCATCACAGGGATTCAGATGGGAAGATGAGAATTCCCCAGATCTCCATCCTCCCTCCTCGCCCAGGCAGAGCACTGTGAGTCTCTGATCCTTCTCCTCGCTCCCTTCTGGACTCCATCCTGGTGGCCCCTGTCCCCAGTCCTGGAACAGCCTCAGCTGCTCCTTGGCATTGCTGAGGTGGTGACAGAAATTGCATCCTGCCCATCACACATGATGCTTTTTCCCTTCACCCTGCAAACCATTTGCTTTTCCTTTAGCATCATGATATTGTTGGCCTAATTTCAACTTCTGATCTGGAATAAGTCTGAGATCCTTTCCTCCTGTCACACCAGTAATTCCCCAATTATGCTGAGCTCCAGGGGCCATACTCTGCACCTGGATCCAGCAGATAAATTCTCATTTCTCTCAACTAACTCCAGCATTTTCCAAGACCTTTGCCATTCAGATTCTGCTCTCTAATGCATTCAAAGATTGCAAATTTAATAATTACATTTTTCCCATCACACAGGCCAGAGAGTGAATGGCACTGGATACAGAACAGAGCCACCCAGCAGCTCTCATTTCATCCAACCATCCCTGACTAGTCTCTGACTGCACTTTTTCAACTGGTTTTACCCTCACCAAATAGTATTTTCATCTCGACTCTGATTCCTCAGCTTGCTTGTGAGAATGTCATATAAGACGGTGTCAAAAATCTTATTAAAGTCAAGATATGACATTTACTGCTTCTTTTCTATCCAGAAGGCCTATTACCCTGTCGCAGATGAAAATTAGATCGGTTTGCCACGATTTGTTCTTGACAAACCCATGTTGGCTGCTACTCACCCTGTTATCTTCTTGGTGCTTATAAATAGTTTGTTTGATCATTTGTTCCAATATTTTTCTGGGAACTGAAGTTGAACTGACTTAAACTGATGATAATTTCCCAGCCTCTCCTTCCCCTCTGCAGAGCAGGCAGAGCAGAGCAGCGCTCGGTGCCTCCCGTGCCCTCCAGGGACCACCAGGAGCCACGCTGGGATTCCCTCCTCCACTTTTCCACACCCTGGCATTCGCTGTTCCAGCTGCCTGATCAGGGCTTGCCTTTTTTTAGGTATGGAAAAGCAGGTTTACAGCCCCCACCTTCCCTGCACCACCCTTCCATCTCCTTCCCTTCCTCCTCCTCAGCATCAGCTCCTTCCCGTGGTGTCCCCCAGCACAGAGCAGGGAGACTCTGTCCTGTGCCTGGTGGGGACAGGGACCCTGGGACAGGCACCCCTTGGTCCTGCCTGCCCTTGTGGGGCAGGTGATTGGCACAGGGGTGTGGATCAGCGCTGCCTTTGGGAATTCTCCTTGGGATCCTCCACAGCTCACAGCTGGCTTCAAACTGAGCAGGAAAGGATGGGTACCTGAGCTGGGGAGAGCCCAGGGTCTGCTGTGGGAGGCTTCTTGTTAAATGGAGAAGCCTTTCCTTGTTTTTAATTAAATCTAAAGTTATAATTAGTACTGGGTGGCCAAGGATTAAAGGGGCAGCATCAAAGGCTTGCCTGGGAGGCGTAAGGGCCAGGTTTGCTCCACCATAAATCACCAAGAATTCCTGTTCTCTGGAAACTCCTCATTGTATGAGGTGCTTCCAGTGCTGCTGGCCTCCAGCCTTACAAAATCCCTCTCCCTCTTTTAAAGCAAGGGGAACAGAAGGACAATATTTAATAGACATGGGTCTGCTGGGATGAAAAGTTTCTCTGAGTGAGCTGAGGGGATTCCAGAGAAAGCTCTGGATGGTGGTGACGTCCCACTCTGGCTCTGCGCTGCACAGGGTGTTCCCCACACCAGCTTTTTTTTTATGCAGGCAGGAATGCAGGCAGGAATGCAGGCAGCAACCAGCAAAATCAGCAGCAGGAGTTTGTGGTGCCTTGGGGTGGGTGATCCAGCCCGGCAGGAGGCAGCTGGGTGTCTCCCCCAATCCCAGGCTGTGATCTCCCTCTGTTTTTAATTTTATTTCCCACCTCATTTGCTTTGCTCAGAGCCTGCAGAGCCCATCAGCACTGCAGAGGGAGCTGACAAATCCATCGCCCGTGATGGATCGTGCATCCTCCTCCCCAGCCAAGCCACCCCAGCAGCTCCTGCCTGTGCCCCCTGCCCACCCAGGCAGGAACTGGCCCCTGGCAGCACCCACAGCTGTGCCAGCACTGGAAGGGGCTGTGTTATTCCCACCCTGGGCTGCCATCCCTGGGGACAGCCAGACAAACACACAATAAGCTGTGACACAAATGGTGTTTGTAAAATATTGCTCCTCTGGGACCCTCTTGCCGACAGTCATTGGGACGCTACTGGTTGCAGTAAAATGGAGCTGCTCTGATGCTCCTCACGCAGCGCTGGGCCTGTTCCTGGCAGAGCTGGGCTCCTTTTGAGGAGGCTGAGGGAAAGGGAGCTCTGTTCCCCGCCGTTCCTGGCTGGCACAGGCAGCCCAAGAAACGCTGCGTGGCTCTGCCAGACCCTTCAGCGCATACAGAGCAGCCCTGAGCCCCGGCTGCGGTGGTGGGATGGAAATGTGAGCTCTGCTCTGGGATCCTGGGGATTCTGGAGTCGGGATGAGATGCAATAACATCATTGTTGGACTTGATCTTAAAGGTCTTTTCCAGCCTTAATCATTCTGTGATTCCTGCTGCCTGCGCATCCCAGCTCCACGGGGAGCTCTCACAAAGGATGGGAATGCTGTCACCAAACTGTGCCTGGGGGAGCCACGTCCTGCCTTGCTGCAGACCCAGCCAGCGAGTGGCTTTGCTGTGAACACCCACCTCTGGCATCAAACTCTGGGAGAGGGACAGCCCAGCCCCAGCTGGCCAGGGGAACGCCAGGGGAATGGGAGCCCCGTCGCCAGGAGCAGCCTGTGCTCCGATTGCAGCATAATTCATTTCACAATGTATAAGAAAAGTTGAGTTATTGGGACATGTGACATTTATTTAGTTACATATCTCCTGTGGGAGGTTTCCGGGGCCATTAATGTAGTGTATTTGCATGGCTAGTTTACATGCCTTTGCTTGTTATTGCTGTCTATATTCCATGCACCTCACACTCAATTTCAATTCAAAGTTTGGCAGTTGAGGTGTCACGACTAAAAAATGGAATGGCCTCCCTCAGAAATGAAATAATTTTGTTGTTCAGTTCCGAGCGATTTTGTAATTTCATGCTTGTGTATGATAATTTTATGCTGTCCTGCTCCACGTAACTCAGCTCTGCCAAGCCCTGACAGGTGATAAATACAATCTTTTCCACCCGGCATGCGACAGGCCGGGATGAGGAGAAGGGGGGGCTAAAAAAAAAAGGTGGCGATTTCCCATCTGAGGTCGTGGCGCAGCCGGAGCTGCCGCGGCCCCGGCCCTTCATCATTTCACGCCTGGATTCCGGCACTCGGCCCCTCGGCTGCGGCGGGGGGGACCCGGGGGTCAAGGAAAGTGTCCTGGCGATGGAATGCTGCTGGAGAGGAGCCAGGAGTTGTGTGTACCGCGGGGGAAAGTGATGACTTTGGCGTGTCCCCACTGCGAGGGCTCCGGGACGTGGCTGTGATTTAGAGCCCAGCCTCTCTCTAATGGAGTTCAATAGAACCGTAACCTTTTGGAGAAATTATTTTTACAAATCTGTTAAACATTTGAAAGACAGCAATTTCCAATAAAAGAATATGAGTCCTTAACATTTATCACCGGGCTACAGATTTTATAACTGTTACTTCATATTGTTCTTGTAAAAAATGTTTCTCCTCCTGAGAGCAGATGAGTCAAAAGACTATTAAGGAAATGCCAGAGGTACAAGGGGGATCTAATGGGTGCCAATAAAATGAAAGCAGAAGCAAACCATTTAAATTAAATTCAAGTGGTGATGAGAATCATCATTCCAGTGACAAACCTGGAAAGCTAAACACCACTCGGGAGCCCTGTAGCCTCTCTGAGCCACAGCAAATGCCCTGCCCAGCACCAGTAGGATGCAAACGGTGGGATCAAACCTAGATCCATTCCAGTGCCAGGCAGGAATGGGCAGTGCTGTCAAGCCTTGCTCCATCCTGGTGTCAGACAGGGATTAGCAGTGGTGCCAGACCCTGCTCTGCTCCCTATGGGGTTGCAGGCAGGGATGGAGCTGGTGGTTGCTAAGAATCCATGGTCAGCAGGCAGGAAAACCCTTCCCAAACTGGAGACTTCTGGGGGAAGCTGCTGAGCCTCAGGAGAGGAGCAGCAAGAAGGGTTGAAGCTCTCAGAGAGATGATTGACAATTCCCTGCTGAAAGGGCTGAGACCCTTTGTGGGAAGAAGCCCTTCAGCAGTGGGAAGGACAGTGACATCTCTCCAGGGGTCTTGGCTTGCTCAGGTTGCATCTTCCCTTATCCCTGCTCTTGTGGTGCCGTGTCCCATCCTCACACTCCCATTCCAGGCTCTGTGGGACTTCTTGGGTGCCTGAGGTTGGTGGGGAAAAACAATTTGTGTCCAGCTGCTAGCAGCAGGAGGAGAGCGCAGCTGGGCCAGGACAGTGTAGCCCCTTCCATCCATCCCTCCCTGCATCCCTCCCTCCCTGCATCCCTGCATCCCTCCCTGCATCCCTGCATCCCTCTCTCCTGCCTCCCTGCCTGGCCAGAGGCCAGCAGCCAGCCTGCCCAGGTGTCTTGGCCACCTCCCATCTGCCACCCAGCCCATGCCAGGAATCACCTCTTGTGTCTTCACCTCAGTCAAGGAAAATTGCTTCCAGCCCTGAGTCACCAGTGAGGGCAGCTGCCCTGCCTCCCCTTCTGGAATTTAGGCCATTTAAGGAAAATCTTGGAAAAATGTCTGGACTTTGTCTTTTGTTTTCTCTTTCACCTTGGGCTGGAGGGTCTGTGGGAGTACTGCAAGCCCCAAGGGATGGGGAGGCTCTCCAAGCACCAGCTGGGAGCACAAGGCTGGATTTTGGGAATGACCCAACTGGCCAGGTCAAAGCAAGGAGGAAAACCAGAATGTCTCAGCAGCCTCAGTTGAAGTGGAGGGGAAATATCTCACTCACCAAACAAGCTCGGCAGCAGCAAAAGATACTAACTTGGTGAATTATTTCATCCCAAAGCTAATTGGGAATTATGCTTTTAAAATTTGGATGTTTTATTTTATGGTTCTTAAAAAAGATATTTTGGGTTTTGCGTGGTTTTGAAAATTATTTTCCTTTTAACAATGCAGATGTATTTGTAAAGAGCACACAAATAGAAGGATTTGGTGAATACACAAATACTCACAATACACAAATAGAAGGATTTGGTGAGTACACAAATACTCACAATACACAAATAGAAGGATTTGGTGAGAATTGTGGAATCATTTGGTTTTGAAAACACCTCTAAGGTCATGGAGTCCAGCTGTTAGTGACAACAGAATTATTTCTGTTGTCTTTCCCCGTTCACATACCTTTCCCTCTGGGATAACCAGAGGGGTGACTGGTTTTGCTTTGGCCAGCAGGCTGGGAGCTCTGTGACCAGCGCAGAACCAAAACCTGGCTCTGGGCTCTGCACAAAGGATCCATTCTTTGGGTGCCTTCTGGAGTTCCCTGTGGGATTTGGGGCAGGGAAAGAGACTGGGTGGGAGCCTGGGTGACCCTGTACAGGGTGTCATCGTCCCCTCTGCCCCACCAGGTGCCAGCTGGTGCCCTGTCAGAGCCCAGGACGTCCCTCTGATGGTCATGGATGATCCCAGCCCCAGCTAGGGGGCTTTGAAGCCCTGGCAGGGGTTTGGAGACCCTGGCATGCAGCCAAAGACCCCTGCGGCTTTGAGTTCGACCCATGGAACAAATTAACACCTTTGCATGAAGAATTAAAGGTCACAAGATTTTAGATAACCTAATAATAGTAGTTATAGGGTGAAAAGAGAAATTTTGGGGTTTTACTATAGGGGTCTAGGAGGCAAGATGGAGGAATTTGAGCGTTGTCCTGTTCTTCTTCCTTCTTCTTCCTAGCCTCCATCTTCTTGGTGATGGTGGCACTTTGGGATTGGTGTAGAGTAGAAAGTCACTGTCTAACATAGGTGGTAGGTATTGGGACGTAACTGTAAATATTGAATATGTAGTTTATAGTATAAAAGACAACCCCAGCCCCATGGGAGGGCAGTGTGCCTCAGACTGACCTGCCGAACAGACCTCGGCAGGCCGGACAGAAAATGTTTTAGATAAGAAATAATAAACAACCTTGAGAACGTGAGCCGAAGACTTCTGACTCCTTCTTCAACAGCTGGGTTGGGGAAAAGAGACTTTTAATACATCTCGGGGTCATCTCGACCAGAGGAGACCCCGAGGGTGCCCAGGAGGGTGACAGGGCACTGTCCCCCCTGTCCCTCAGTGTCTGCACTAATGACTCTCAGGAGGGACAAGCGCCTGTCACCCCCCGCTCCCCCCCAGCCACGCTGGCTGCAAATACATTTTTCTGAGGACACACATGAAAGAGATTCTGAACCAACATGAGTACAGCTCTGTTAAGGCGGGTTCCCCTGAACCAGGAGGTCACCTCACATCGCTGTGCTCACAGGACCACAAACAATGAATTCAGCTCCAGCCACGCGTCAGTGTCTGCCCTCCGCGGGTGCCCGGCTCCTCGGGAGTGAGCTGGGGGGATTTACAGATTTCTTATTACTCTGAGGGTATTAAGAATAGCTGGGTAGTGCCCAGGATAGAAAGGCTGTGAAAATCTCCCTCGTGTCCCTGACAGGAGGCACAGCAGTTACAGATCTGTAATGTGCAATTAAGGCTTTCTCAAGTGTTTCTTAATATATTTGTGCAAGCTCAGCCGTTTTTGGGTGGCATCAAGATCCTCCTGGTGAACCCCATGCTTGGTCTGCCTTGTCTGTGTACCTCTTAAGTGGGGGTTTATTTCTGTGATGAAGTCTCAGCTGCTGGGGATGCTCCAAATCTCCTCTGGTTTGGAGGCTGTGTGATGTCCAGCTGTGTGCTGCCACAGCTGGACATCACCCAGGACAGAGGGCACCTCCCAGGCAGGATCTGGGCTCTGGGTTGGCAAGGACTGAGGAGCAGCCAGCAGGGACACACTCCAGGTCATTGTCAGCACAGGGCACCCCACACTGCCCTGCGCCACACCAGGCAGGTCCCCACACAAGAGGAGAAGTTTTGCAGCAGTTTTGCAGTTTTTGTCCCCTCTGCAGGGACACAGGAATCCTTCCCACAGGCACAGCCAGCAGCAGTGTGTTTGTGTGTGCTGGAATATTTAGGGGGAAGGAGCTGCCTGCCAAGGATATGCCTGAGCTGGAGAGATCGTGTGTCCAGACCGGACCTGATTGGAATTGATGAGCCTCTGGAAGCCTCCTGATGCATTTCCCTGCTTCCTAAATAAGGAAACCTCAGAGCAAAGTGCTGCTCCAAGCCATAACTAAGGTTCTCCAGACACTCTGCTTCCAGCTCTACTGAGTGCTGTCATCAAAAATCATCCTGGGTGCTCCTCCTCCTCCTTGCCCAGCCCTCACCCAGGCTTGGGGAAGCCATGGGAAATGGAATTCCAAACATCCAGGGAAGCATGGTTAGGGTCAGCCCAGGGTGCTCCATCACCCAGTTGTCCTCTTTTGCACCTGACAGCACTGAAAAGATTTTTTCCCCAAAAATTTTCACCCACCTGCCGCCCTGGGGAGTGTGGCAGTGACCATCACGGGGTGTACTGGGATTAATCCAATGGGAGCTCAGGATCCACAGTCCCCAAACCCATTTAGCCAGCTGGGAATGAGCCTTTTCTGCCACAACACAATTCCAGGCATTTCTTCTGGGGCTGGGGCTGTTGGCTCGGACTGGCCACAGGAGGCTGCTCTGGAGCAGGAGGGCATTTGGGCATTTGTCACTCGGGAAAGGGTTTGTCAGTCCCCTGTGTGTGTCTGTCTGTCTGTCTGTCTCTCCCACTGCTCCCAGCCCATGTCACACCCCTGTGCCCAGCTGAGCAAGGACAGAATGCCCCTGAGGTTGCATTTTGGGGCATTTCAGCCACAGCAGCAAACCCAGATGTGTGGGGGCTCAGCCCCTTCCGCGGGCTTCCCAAATTAACTCCATATGTAACGCTGCTCCAAACGGAACAATAAATTAGGGTTGATTTTTTTTTTTTTGGTTGCATATTTTTACACATCGCATATTTAATGCCTCTCTGAAAATATAAATAAAACATTCGTAACCATTAGAAATCCTTAGAATCTGGGAAGCGCCTAAGAATTTATTTGTTTGCTGGAGGATCATACATATTGTATTAAAACTATATAAAGGGTTTAATAAAATGGCAAAAATAAAGCAAGAGCGAAGGCTCTCAATCTGCGCTGAGAGGAGGGAAGTGATCTTTCTTTGATGCCTATTAAATGTTCCAGCAGATGAAACCCTATATTCTGCCAGGAAATGAGTTTGCCACGAGCCGATTGGGCGCTGTCGTGTGTGCTCGACTCTACCACTGTCATTCCTCTTCCTCGAGCAGCAATACATTACCCCGCCTCCATTTTTCATTCCTCACTGCCCGAAATGCAAATTTTCTCTCTGTTGTTTATATTAGGTTTTCAAATATATGGAAATCCAGATATCTGGAGGAAAATGTCAGGGCCAGGAATACTCGTGATCTGTCTTTCCCCCAGCCTGACACTTTTCTCCATCGCTTATGTGAGAGCCCATGAGGAGCATTCAGGGGAGAGGACCAGGGGTGCTGAGGGGGTGCAGGGGTGGCTGGGTGCTGGGGGGTCACTGTTTGCAGGGTTTTGTCACCTCTGTAAAGCTGCACATGCGGCCTGGGGGGCAAAAGGGATGCGTTGTGCAGGAATGAGCAAAGGGGAGCTGGTGATGGAGCTGGGGAGAGGTGTGGGCTCTGCCTGGGGCACTGCCTGTGCTCCAAGGAGCTGGGCAGGATGGACTTTCAGGCAGAGGTCACTCCCAAGCGCCCTGTCCTCACACCCTGAGCCTGCTGGGGTTGGGAGAGGGGCTGGGTGCCCTGGGGATCAGCAATGAGCTCCCACATCGCTGCTGCTCCTGCTGCTGCCACTGCAAAGGGAGGTGGCAGCAGGCACCAGGTGGGAACAGATCCTGCAGGTTCAGGAGGAGTTTTTATGGCCAGATCAGGCTGAGCTGCTGCAGTTCCCCTCAGCTTTCTCAAGACAGAGGTGTACAAATGATCTGTCCTTGCGGAGCAGAGAGAGCTGTGGCTGTAAGCTCAGGGCTGTTTGTGAATTGCTCATCTCGCCCCCCAGAACCTACCCTGCTCCTAATGCACCTTTGCCATGCTGGTCCAGCCCTTAGGGCTTGTGCCTGTGCTGGTTCATACTGGGCAGACCCAGATCTGCCTGGCTCAGCCCAGTTTCAGGCCACAGCCCCTCAAAACCCCCCCAGTTCCAACCTCCCAGTGCTCAGCCTGGCTGGTCCCAGTGGCTCAGCCCATGCTGGTGGCACCGCTGTGCCTGCAGGTCAGGTGGGAGCAATCCCTGTCGCCAGGCACTGTGCCATGCTCTGCCAGCCAGGAGGAAGCAGGGGAGGTGTGAGGGGAAGGGACAAACTTCCACGTGGGCACGGACTGTGACTGACACGCTGATAATGAATGCGAGTTGCATCCATTGCTCCTCTATGAGTAAGAGTTATTTTAGGCTCTGGCAGCTTGAGAGCATGATCTGAAGGCAAAAATCACTGTTTCTCAGCGCTGGAGAGAGCCTGATGTGCCTCATATGGTGTCACCACAATCCTTCCAGCAGCTCTGAGGAGGTTGCACATGCAGGAAAGCGTCACTGGAGTCAGCACAGCGTTTGCTCCTGGCTTGTTCCTCCATGCAGGGACATGAGGAGCTGAGGGAATGAAGTGTAACAACAAATCCCCCATTAACAGGGGCTTATGTTCCCATTTCTGAATGAGTGTGTGAGACCTGCCCACGCCAAAGGCTCCTGCACATGGCTGTCATTGCAGCCCCACGCAGAGGAACCAGCCCCAGACTGTCCTGATTTCGGAATTCAGCAGCCAAGGGGAGGCTCTGGGACTTGTTGGACATCTCTGAGCACAGTCTCTGCCTTCTCCATCAGCCAAGCTGCAGCACTCAAACATGTTTGCAAAGAGAATCACGAAAGGTTGCAAACACAATCCCACTGAAAGCTGTGTCGGAATAATTACACACACAGAAATCTTTTCATCTGCTCACTCAGCTCCGCACCAGCACTCCTCCAGCACAGAGCAGCAAAGAGGTCACACAGTCTTAACACACACAAAGGCCACAGTCCTTTCACCTGGATGTTTTAACACCCAGCAGAAAACAATGTTTCTGAAATCACAAGGGAAATGCCACGATTAAGAAACAAACAAGCAAGAAAAACCACTCCCCTCTGTTGGGCATGGTTATTTTCTCCATCCCAAACACACACAGAGGAGCTGCTGCTGCAGATCCTGCACCCAGAGCCCACGGGAGGGATGGCACTGCCTGTCCCTGCCTGTCCCTGCCACGGCTGGGGACACTGGGGCTTTGCACAGGGATTTGAGGGGGGGATTTTGCACCGGAGTTGGCTCTGCTTGGACTCCCTCTGCCACACCACGGTGCCTGGAGGTGTTCAGTGACATCACAGACACCCAGGGAGGTGTTCACCCTGTGCCCCCACCCCTGGGGTTTTGTGATTCAAGAAACCAAACTGCCATTCCCAGGTTTTTCTTCCTTGAGAAAGAACACCCAGCAAAGGGAGATCAGACCCAAGGGAATTTCTGGGGAACAGGGTTTGCATCCTCCATCACCTCAGCCGGAGACACTGGCATTTCCCCCAGAGCAGAGTTAATATTCTCTGTGCCTGCAGCAGCAGCAGCTCCAGCCCTCTCCTCCTCAGCTCCCCCTTCCCAGGCTGAATGTTTTGGCAGACTTCTTGTTCCAAACCAGTGGACCTTGTAACGCCTCGGAATGCATAATCCAAACCTCCCTGCCTAGGAAAGGCAGGAGTTGGGACAAAGCAGCGTGCACCTTCTATCCTTTACTTACCAGTTCAAGCTGTGAGGAAGAAAAAAGGGGTTTTCTCTGTGCTCTCATTTTCCTCCTGCCCTGGCTTGCCCCACTGAGTCCCTCAGACCCACACAGGCCTGGAGGAGCTGCATTCCCTGCTGGGAACGAGCCAGCTCTGCAGCCAGGAGCATCAGAGAACATCTTCCCCTGGTGTTCCGTGGCTTGTGATCCCTGCTGAAAGGCAGCTCCAGCTTTTTGAAGACCTCAGAGCTGCTCCAAGGCCACACGAGAGCGGTGGAGGGAACAACCAGGAGTCTGTGACAGGAGAGCATTTCTGCTCTTGTCTGCCAGGACAGGTGAGTCCAGGTGAGTGCTTTGCCTGTTCTGCTGCCTCTGAGCCTCTCAGAACAGAGAAACAGCTACTGCAGGTCTTCCTTTCCTCTGAGCAACAAAATGATCACAGTTTAAAAACTAAAAATGTCGAGAAGAGGAATCCCTTTGGCCACGGTGAGATCCTGAGCACAGAGAGCAGATCCCTCACAGCTGAGCAGCAGAAGTTGTCACACACTGTCACCAAGGGCAGAAAGCACTGCCCACACACTCAACCCCAGCATGGGCAGTTTTAGGCTGATAGCAATTTGCAATGGGTTTATTTCACCAGAATGAATTAATACAGGAAAATAATCTGCAGATTACAACAATTCCTTCAGCAATGTATGACTCAGAGCCAGGCACACAGCCAGCACTGAGACTCAAATTATTTGCAGCTCCGCTCTCTGGCAAGGTCTGGTTTGAAGCAAACCCTAATGAGATGCACAACTTCATTCTCGTGAACACCAGAACCTGAACCTCATCCTGACGGACCGCTGCCCTTGACAGCCCAAATTTCCAATGCAACTGGGGCTCACTTCTTGCAGGTGAAGTGTCCTGCTCACCAGAGCCTGGGCTGTCCCTGCAGGTGCTGCACAGCCCCCAGGACCTGGGCAAGGACGTCAGGTTTGCCCCTCAATTCACTGCAGCTGCAGGTGATGCATCAGAGTGAAGGCTCTCCACTGATGATCCGTGCAAACAGGCCATCCATCATTAGTGAAGGTCGAGTTGCAGATGAATTCCATTATTTTACAATCATGTACTTCCCCCCCCTCGCCCTTGGTTGGGTCCCCAGCAGAAGGTGAAGCTCTTGGAGGGTGTTTCCAGCTGCCTGGAGCTCGGTGCTCTCACTGGAACGAGTGGTGGTGGAGCACAAGGTGTCATGGGTGGCTCTCCATCCCTTCAGAGGCTGATGAAAATAAATCCCGAAGGAATGTGCCGGCTCTGCAGGTGGAACCTGAACTCCTTGCAAAGACCCCTTGAAGCAGAGAGCAAGGAAAAACTCTTTCAGTTCACAAAAGCCTGTGGTGGATGAAGATTCCAGGTCTGCTTGCCAGCTCTCCCACGGGTAGCTCCTGCTCAATGGCTTTGGTGACCAATCCACCCCCCAGTTCAGCCTCAGCTTGGAGTACCTGAGTAACACAGGTTCCCCTGGCCCAGGAGGCTGGAGACCAAGCTATTTCAAGATCTCTCTAACTCAGAGATGCCTCTGAACATGTTGTTTCCTTTTAGCCACCAGCAAGGCTTGAAAATAGGGCCCCAACTGGCTCATGAAGGTGCTAAAGCTGGGAGAACCGTGGAGTGAAGGAAGGAGACAGCCAGGCACAAATTCAGCATGGGCTGAGCTGTGGCAGGGAGGACCAGGAAATGTCAGACTGTGTGTTTAGGTGACTCTTTGTATTATATTTTCTTCCTTAAGCCAGGTCTTATTAAGCTCTCGAAGGAAAATATAATACACCCAAGATAGCTCAGCTGCTGTTGGGGGCATAAAATAAGCAGGAAACAAAAAGTTTTAATAAAAGGCAAAATAACAAACAGAAAAACCCGAGCCAGGTGCAGAGGTCTGCTCCTGGTAAAAACACCTCACAAAAGCCCTCAGTTCCTTTGTTCTCTTCTTTTTCTACCCAGTTGTTCAGGTGGGACTTTTTGTCTTCTATCCAATTAGCTGCCCTTAAGTTTGAGGTGAAGCCTCTTGGGTCCTGTGAGGTGGCTTTTTACCCTAATCAATGAGAGAAACTTCTGGGCTTCTTTCTTTTTTAGGGGGACAAAGGATAGTTTTGTCACTCTGTCAACACACTCCTACATCGTTGTGTTTCACCTACTTCAGCTCTGCCTTACAGGAACGAGAGTTTAGCCAGGCTGGTCTGGAAGCCTGGCTTTAGGAAGGAAAGAGTCCTGGGGCTCTTCAGCTGGAGACTCAGCACACTTGGGCCTGTGCAGGGTGGGAATAAACCTCCTCTTCCTCCTCCCCTGTGCACAGGATGTGTTCCTTTTTTCTGTCACAGGACAAACCAGAACAGAAGAGCTCCTGCCTGGCTGTGCCTCGCTCCTGCCGTGTCTGAGCACGCCGGGGTGATCGGAGGTGTCATGTGTGCATCATTTAAATTAACGTTACTAAAACAACAATGCTATTTTTAATATTTAAAGAGCCCCTTTGAAGAGTAGGAGAATCTGTCACCTTTCCTGGTGGATTTGAATCCTGTGTTCTGAGGGTTTTTCTTCTCTGATTAAAGCAGTTGCCTGCATGAGGAACAGCTACACATGATGTGCCGGGAGGGGGTGTGGGGCTGAGGCAGGTCCTGGGGAGCAGCTCCTGCTTGTAGGATGGATTTTCTGGGTTTTCTTTGTGGAGTTCTCACCCTGGTGTGCTCCTTGTGCCAGAGGCAGAGGGCAGCTGGCCAGGCAGTGCTTTCCTGGGCTCCTGCCCCTGGCTGTCCCTGCTGGGATTGAAGCATCCCAGGCCTGTGGCACTATGAGTGGCATCACTCTTTGGTTTTGGTTTCATGGGGAGAAACTTCCCTTCCCTTCCCTTCCTTCCTTCCCTTCCTTCCCTTCCCTTCCCTTCCCTTCCCTTCCCTTCCCTTCCCTTCCCTTCCCTTCCCTTCCCTTCCCTCTCCCCTCTCTGTCCCTGTCCACTCTCCAGAGTCTCTCTAGACATTCAAACCTGTTTTGGGTCAGCCTAACCCTGACCCAAAATGCTCCTTATCCCCTGGAAAGGGATGTTTTTTTGGTGCAAAACCCACGTGGTTCATCCAAGAGAGATCCAGCTGGTGCTGGGGGTGGGCAAGTCCCTTCACCTGCCCTGCAGGTGTCACCACTGCTGTTGTGGGAGCACCAGGCTTGGCTGCCCACCCTGCTGGGTGCTCCTCCACCTGCAGTTGCTTCTGCTGAGTTTTGCTCTGCTTTCTTTTGGGCCAGGCCTGCCATTTGTCAACAGGGTTCTGATTTCTGATCTCCTCCCGGTGGTCTTATGCTCTTATAATCAGAGCCATGATTATTCTGCAAATGCAGCAGGTTCTCCCTTTCTCCCAAAATGAGGTCAGTGGGACATGCAGCAGCACCTGAGCCACCTTCCCCTGCAGCCCCTGCACAGGGGACAAGAAGAAGGAGAAGGCTGTGCTGACATTGGACCAGAGGAGCTCCTGTGACTGAACTCACGTCCGTGTGTCCAGCTGCTTTTCACCTCCCTGGATCCCAGGACCCTGAGGAGGTTTGCTGGGAGCCAGGAGTGGGAGCTGCCCCCTGAGCTGCTGTGGTGAGCAGGGGCTGGGATATCCACACTCAGCCCCCAAAGTGGGCTCCCAGGGCCCTTCCTCTGCTGGAAATGCGCCTTCCCAAGTGGAATGCTGGGAAGTGGAGGAGAAGGGCCCATTGTGAGCGTGGCCAGGGCAGGGAGAAGAAAATAATGTTATTGGAGGGAAAAGACTGTTAGGATTCTGCAGCTCCAAAAAATACAAAAGTCTGAAAGAAGACTAATGAGACCTTTACTGGTGCGGTTGGGTTGCATCAATGACCCTTCGGAGAATACAATTGCCAAAAGCTTTCAGTGTAATTACCACGCTAATTGTCGGCAGTGACATCACTTCAGCCCAAGTGCGATGCTTGTTTTGGATGCGTTTCAGGAGCGGGGCTTCTCCAGGGCTGGCGGCTGAGGCCCATCAACCTTATTGCCTGTGCTCTGCTGACCATCCTTCTCAGCTGCCTCCTTGGCTGCTGGCTCCCCTCCAGCCCGGCCCCGGTGTCCAGAATTCCTCTGCTTTTTAAGGTGCTTCTGGGACCGCGAGCTGAGGACGGAAATTTGTCAGCACCGCTGGGCTGGAATCGGTGGAGTGGGAAGCTGGGAGAGAGCCACACATCCCTTTTTATTCCTCAGGCATCCTTAAAAGGCTTTTTCTAAACACTGATTTACACTCTCCTGGCATGGCCTGGAGCACACCTGCACCTCGAAACCTTTGGACAATCCCTGCTCCCGGCGCACATCTCACAGCCGGTGGGGACAGGCTGATCCCCGGCGCCTCTGGGCTTACAGGAACATATTAATTAACCTCATTAGCCGGGATCATTTCAGCACTCACACAGACAGGGTTTTAGTGCTCCGAGGAGGGTTCTGGCTCCCAGGGGCAGCTGCAGCCGGAGGGGCTGAATATTTGTCTCTACAAGGCGGGCGATGCCAGGGCTGGAGGGGCTGGAGGTGCCCAGGGGTGGGAGCTCATCCCAGCCCCTCCAGCGACCCAGCCAGCCCTGGGTGCTCCTGGAGGAGGGATCTGATGGAGAGGCAGCCCCAGGAACCAGCCAGGGTGCTTTTCCCCCGGGATGGAGCTGGAGGAGCCGGCGGTGCCTGCAGGGAGCGCCTGGCACCAGCTGGGGACGGATTGACAGCGGCTTGTTAAACCTGACAGAGCATCACCTTTAAGGAGTGGGAGAGAGCAGGGCTTTTAATTAAAAAAAAAAAAAAAAAAAAAAAAAAAAAAAAAAAAGAAAGGCAAGTCATGATTTCTGCCTTTCCTGTTCAGCTCCTCTGGAAACAGCATTTAAAACATCAAATTGATAGTCCTGTCAGCTGTGCCCATGGGCTACTGCTCCCTGCCCAGCCCTCCCAGCGGGCTCTGCCTTTGAAGGCGAAGGCACCGCTGTGTGACTGTCCTCAGGGACATTCATTTTCTCTCCTACAGTCTCACTGGTTGTCACCAGCAAATGTCCAGCGGGGCTCCCGCGGTCCCTCTGTGCCCAGCAGCATCCTGGTGCAGGTACCAGGTACCGAGGCTGGCAGGGAGCTCCCTGCAGCACACCTGGGCGTCACAGCGACACCAGAGCAGCGTGTGCAGGGTGCCGAGGGGGTTTTTAATGTGATTCCTGACAGGGAGGTGGAGTTCCCTTCTCGTGGGGCTCCTTCTGACCCCAGAGCAGGTGAATGTGGCTGGGCATCGCTGTCTCAGGTGAAGGAGCAGCCACGAACCACTGGTTTGCAGCAGAAAGGAGCTGTGGGAGCAGTGATTAAAAGAGCTGCCTCTTCCCTTGTGTGTGAGCCCAGCTGCCCAGGGCTGCCCCGTGCCCAGCTCATTCTGATCCTGCCCATTTCCACAGTGCCTCCAACGCTGCCAGCAGTGCGAGGGAAGGGGGTCAGCTCTGCACGGGGAGCAGGGGCAAAAAATTCTTTCTTTTCTCAATCCTTCCCAGATTTGGAACAGGAAAATATCCGCTCCTTGTTACGTTGGTTTGTTGTTTTTTGGTTTTTTTTTTTTTTTTCTTATAAACCCCTCTTTTTAAAAATAATAAAAAAAAACCCCAACATAAACTTCCTTTACTGGAAAACTGCCCCTTGGAAAAGGCTGTGAGCAGCATCTCTGAGGGTCTCACCAAGGCTGTGCCTCCCTAATCCTCAGCCTAAGGGGAGTTGCACCCACACAGGGAGAGCCCAGCTCTGGAGCATCACAGCCCTGCTCTCCTTCAGCCTCCTGACTCCGCTCTGTCCCTGGTGTCACCAACCTCGTGGCCTCATTTGCAGCCCCTTGTGGAGGCTCTGCTGGAGCAGGGAGGCATCAGCACCAACTCAAGGTCTGTTCCTGCTTGAGCGATCAACATCATTTCCATACTATAATTACATTGCCCAATCCTCTCCTGATTTTACTGCTATCTTGTAAGGCGTCCCGGTTGTGAGTAATTTAAAGCTGTATGAGATGTCAGGCTCTGTGAAACAATCACCCCTCAAAGAAATATGGGCTGAGATAATAATTGATAAGTCCCATTAGGCAGCGGGGCCCACGTTTCCCTCTCGGCCTCCCCTGCCACGGCCTTGCTCCTTCCCTCGGTGCCTGCTTGGCATTTTTGGGAGCCGCCCCAGGAGCTGAGGGGAGATCCTCGGGGTGGGGGGAAAGGATGATTTCTCCCCAGCGGAGCGGTTCAGCTGCCTCAGCTCCAGGATTCCAATATTTCAGCCTGATTTACAGGTGTGTTTGCACAGAGAGCACGTCAGGGCTGTTGGTTTCCACCTGCACTGGCTCTCTGGGTTTGTCTCGGTGCTTTCTCCCCATCCTCATCAGCAATCAGTGGTTTGTTTTATTCCTGTCCTTGGTTTGCATTTTTTAACGCCTTGTCTCCAAATTTTTAATGGTTGTTCGGCCTACAAACTCCCTTTAAACTCCTAAATTTTTAATTAAAGAATAGAATGTAAGCCTAACTTTGTGTTTTCTGCAGCCAGGAGAGGTCTTACCCGTGAGCGATGAATTATGCAGGCGTGAGGGAAGGGCTGCCTGGTCTTGATGTGCTATTTCATAATTGCATAAACTACTGCACTCCCAAATCAGGCAAACATTATTTTACACATTCAGTAGCCTTTAAAAAAGAGTGACAGCTAATTTGTGATGTTCCAGAACAACAATAACAACAACAAACAAAACAAAACAACAACAAAAAAAAAACCACAAAAAAACCCCCTAAAACAACCTAAAGAAACCCCCCCAAAAACAGAGCCAAAACAAAAACCAAATTCCAACAGGAATTTTTTTAAGTTATCAAAACTCATGTTGTCTCCAGCAAAGGTGAGGAGTTCAGAATGGGAAAATCTTTCTGGAAAAGAGATTTCTTTGCCCTTTGCATTTAGGAAGAGACACCACAAATTGAAAGACGTGGTCATGGAGGACTTAATTTGGGGAAGGGTTTTACCTTCAGGGCAGGTTTCCCTCTGTGGTCAGACAAGACCTTCAGCTGTGAGACCTGAGGCACAAAATGAGCATTCAATACTCTGGGGGTGACTTTTGGGGTGAAACTGGGAGCTCTTCATGTCGACTTTGACCTGTTTGGAAAAGAAGGTGCTTTAACAGGAGGGAGTTGAGTACTGGAAATCTTTCATCTTTCCCCTGGAGTGAGCTCTCAGAGATGGAAATCTGTATTTCCCAGAATGGAAATCCTGGAGAAATGTTCCAATTCATAAACACTGAAACAACCTTATTAGAATGACACGATCTGACAGCTGTTAAAGCATTATAATAAACCAGAGGAAATAAAGAAAATATCCTGCGATTCATTGCTATCTTTGAAATGTTTAAGAGAGTGAAGAAAGTCAAAATGGATCAGTTTTGATCTCGGATTGTTTAATTGAAAAGCTCATCAAGCTGAGGCAGTCCCAGGGGTCTTTTGATGTGGATGTAAAAGTGTTTTTGCAGGAAACATCTGGTGTTGGAGGGATTCAATGGTTTCTCTCAAGAAGCCCCTGAGCTCCTTTTGACCAATGGGGCACCAACACCAGCCCTGGTGCTGATGGAATTACACAGAATTACAGAAAATTTGAGGTTGGAAAAGACCTTTAATATCATTAAGTCCAACTGTAAATCCTAATTTGTTTATCCTAATAGCATTTCAATTAGAAATTCCCACCAAAGTCCATCAGCTCAGCCCCACTGATGCCAGCAACTTCTCTGGAGGTTGCTGGAAATCCTGCATTTATAAATGATGAGCAATTCCCCCAGCAAAGCCAGCAGGTACAAGCAGGGGCTTGGTGAATCTCCACTTGGGAGCTGCAGCGGCAAAATAAAAATGCAAATGTTTATCTTGACTTCTCTTTCAGGCTTGAGTGCTGGTGAAAGCAGCTTTACAAATTCCGAATCCATTGCCTCCCTGGAGAAATCCCAGCGCTGTTTTGTAAGCAAAAGTAAGAGTCTTTGGCACACAGCTGCCGTGGAAGTTTTGACAAGAAAGCGACTGCTTTTCAAACACCTGGGTGGGGGCATCGATCAGGGATCGTTCCCTGTTTGCTGAGGACAGGCTCTGGCAGCATTCCCTGCTGGAATAACAGCATCTGGCATTCAGCTCTCTCCTCTCACCACAGGAACTGGGGCTGCTGATGCCACCAGGTCACCTGTGGGATGGGATGTGCAACCAGCCCCAGAAAACCAGCCCCAGAGCCATGGCCAGAGAAAATGCCCATCTCTCTGGGCTGAATAACAATAATCATAACCATAAATTTATATTATATCTGTAATATATTATTATATTGCTATATTAAATAAAATTATTCTAACTTGCTCCTTTGGTTTTGCTTAAGCCCTCAGTGCCACCTTGCTCCAGAAGAACTGAAAGTGGACAGGCCAAAAGAGGCTGTAATTTGATATTTCAGAAAGTGAAATTGGGTCATTTGGGAGCTATGTGCTCCAGGCTGAGGGATGGAAGTGTGGAGCTGAGGCTGAGCCCAGGGGTGAGCCCAGCACTGCAGAGCTGAGAGAACTTTGCTGGGAGAGTGACTCCTACTTGGCTTTGCCTGTTCCAGGTTCTTCACTTAAAAATCATCTCTCTTACCACTTTCTCCCTCTACCTTTTGTTGTAAATTTGCTGCTATTAATTAATTTATAATTAAGTTCCGTACAGCAACTGCTCGCTCCGAGAGGGATTATTTCAGATAATCTTCATTTGTCAAAACACGTCTGTCTGCGCTCAAAGCCACGAGGAAAACACCAGGAACTCCAGGGGGGTGGGATGGGGAACAGAGACAGGAGCAGCTCAGCCAAGGAGGGACAGAGAGGGAAAGCAAAGCTCTGGATTTGGCAGTGCCCAACATCCTCCTCCTTCCCTGGCTCCAGTGCTCCCAACAAACAGAGCATGGGGCTGCCATGGCCTCCAGAGCCTGGTGTAGAGGGAGCTTGAGCACAGCTGAATTAAACACCAACTAATCCCTGCAGGAAGTGTGGAAAGTCATATTTAATCTGTGCCAGCCCATAACCCGTTTGTGGTCTAATTGCTGCCCACTAAACAAGCAATAGATATCCAATTATGGGAGCGTGTTCCCATTGTCCCATAGCCTGCCATAGCTCAGAGAAGCATTTAACTGGTAATAAACAAGGTGCAGGGTTTAATTTGAAAGGTTATTGCAATTTCATATGAGTGAGTGCTGAGGAGCATTCACAGGGGGAGGTGCAGGAGCCCTTCCCATGCATGTGGCAGCCTGGGGCAGGTCCTGGCTGGGTTGGAAGGAATATGGGAGCTGCAAAAGACACCCAGGAATTCAGGAAAAAACCCTGGCTTCTTTTACTGTGAACTTCCTTCCTTCCTTCTTTTCCTTCCTTCTTTTCCTTCCTTCCCTTCCTTCCTTCCCTTCCTTCCTTCCCTTCCCTTCCTTCCCTTCCCTTCCTTCCTTTTCCAGGGAACAGCAGGAGCAAGGAAAAACAAACAAGCCTAACGAAGTGCTTTGGCAATTATACAGACAAACAAATCACTTTCCCAAATTGCTTCTTTGGGGAATTACAGCTCCTGGAAATGAAACACAAACAGATTATTAAAAAAGAGCTTCCCGTTGGGAGAGAAGCAGTATTTACCAGAGAAGATGTGCCTAGCTGGACCTCTAATTGCTGTTCATTAGCTCATATTGATTTAATTAGTTGCTGCACTCAGGTCTAAATTGCCTGCTGGCCTCAGCAGGGATTTAGGAGCCAGGGCACATCCCTGACCTGCTGGGCAGTGATGAAGTGGGGTCCCCTCTGCCACGGCAGTGGTGGGCAGGGACAGCAGCACATCCTCGTGGGCTGCTCCCTCGATCAACCTGGGGCGTCATCGGAGCGCTAATTAACCGAAGCAATTAGAGAGGGCGTGTTCATAACCTGGAATTAAAGTGTCTGTGTGAAGGCGTGGTGAGATCCAGCGCTGGAGGGCAGTGGGACTGGGAGGTGCTGGGAAAGCAGGGCTCAGTGTGGGGCTGGGGGGTCACGGGCAGTTTTGGGGGCTCAGCCCTGTTCTCTGCTCCGGACATGCTGAGAACGCAGAGCCCAGCCCTGGGCTCACAGCCCCAGGCACTTCCCAAACCAGGACCTGAGGACTATTAACTTCCCTGATTAGCAGCCTTCGGGGAGTGGCTGTTTGGCAGATCCCTGCTTTCTAATTGCAGGTGATTGATGGGGAGCTGCAGTTCTGCTCAGAAATATCTGTAATTCCCTCTTTAAGGAAATCCTGGCTGGGCAGGACACTGGCACCCTCAGCCAGCACTGAGTGCAGGACTGGTGCTCCTGCTGCAGAACACATTCCCTGGATGGAGGTGCAGCAGCAGGCACAAGCTGGAATCCCAGGAATCCCTCCATAAGCTTTTTCCTGTCCCCTCCCACAAGCAGCGCTGCCTTATCCCAGCCATCATTCCTGCAAGTTTTATTCCTGCAGCAAGAGCCAGGGGTGCACAGAACCGTGGGAGCTGAAGGAAGAGGCCCAGGGGCAGAGGGGGAAGATGCACTGTGAGCCATTCTCTTGCCTGGCAGTGGGATTGAAGGGAGAATTGGATCAGAGGACCTGGAGGTGCAGCTGCTGTTAAAAATGATCCTTTGTGCATCAAATCAGTATTCCAGGGGCTGCTCCAGATTCAATACATCAAAGGTTGAAGGATCATACAACCCTATTAGCTCCAAACTTTAATTTCCCTTCGGGGCTGGTGTGTTACAATGCAACTACAGCAGCAATTACAACTTTTCCTTCACTGACAACTTGTTTAGATCAATAATGTCCTCAGCATCTTGAATGGAGATGGGCTCCATCAGCTGGACAAGGAAAACAGCCAGAGCCTACGGTTCTCCCCCGTGGCTCCATGGCCAGGACTGCTCCCCTGCCCAGGCTGGATTCCTGTGCCATGGCACCCACAGCATTTTGCAAAGTTTGCTCCTCTCCCCCTCTCCTCACCCAGCTGAAGAAAGCCTCACCCAGGCTGTTTTCTCTCCATAACTCCACCCCTTACTGGTGCCACGACCTTCCAGCTGCCCCTCTGGAGCTGGGGATTCCACAGAGCATCTGTGATGCCATACCAGGGTACCGTGTCTCTCATGGCACTGACACACTCAGGGCATTGTCACGGACCACACAGCCCCTGGCCAGGGCCCTGCCTCTGCCCCACAGCTCTGGGATGAGTTTTGTTTTCACCCCTCTCCCACCCAACACTTCCAGCCCATCCTCAGACAAGGCAGGGGAATCTGAAGCCCTCCTCCTGTACTTTGACACAGCTGTGACACCCCCCGAGACACTCCCCAGGGCAAGGAGCAGAGATCTGGTGCTGATCAACCCCTGTAACACCAAACCTCCTGACAGTGCCATGTGCCAGCCCAGGATTGCAGTTCCTGGCCCTTGGAATATTGCCTGAGCTGCTGTTCCCCCGCCGTGGCACGGAGCCAGGGAGCACGGAGGAGGAGCAATAAATCTCCCCACTGAACGAGAGCTGACTTGGGAATTGGAGAGGAGAAAATCCCAACAGGAGTGAGTGTGGTCTCGGGCTCTGAGACAGATGGGCTGGCAGAGTCATAAAGAAAGGGGTGTTGAGCTCGTGGGCGGACTGGGAGGCTGTAATTGCAGTCCTTCAGTGAGGGACAGCACAGCGCCTTCCAGCTGATCCCTGCAAGGCTGGACACCTCTCTCTGGGCAGGTGAGGCTGCAGGTTTAACGTGGGTGTGTAGGATGTTTTAATGCAGCAGATGAGCTGAAACCATTAGAAATGCCCATGGGTTTTGCTGGCATGAACTGGGCCTGGCTGGCAAGGATCACTCGGGCTCTGGGTGGGAGCTGGGAGCTGGCAGGCTGCACATCAAGTTTATAAACCAGCAGAGAATGAACCATTTTGCAGAGCATTAGAGGCCAGGGAGATGGCCTTGAAAGCCCCAGAGTGTGATGGATTGGCTCCGTGTCCCTCGCCCTGGTACAGGCTCTTCCTCCCAGCAAATGTGCCAGAGTGAAGCTCAGGGACACCTCATCAAAACACAGGCAGGAGTTTAACATCTCACTGGAAACGTTACAGACCTGCCTTCGCTGAAGGCAACAGCCTTGTTTGGGAATAAAATGGGATTTAACCTAAAAACAGTTGGCTGAGCTGAAAATTGCTGGCCCCTGAGTTTGCAGAGGGGCAGAGGCAGCTGTGCCTGTGGGCATAGACCTGCACACATCTGGATATACACCTGCACACATCTGGATATGCACCTGCACACATCTGGGCATGCACCTGCACACAGCTGGGTATACACCTGCACACATCTAGGCATGCATCTGCACACATCTGGATACACACCTGCACACATCTGTATACACACCTGCACACATCTGGATACACACCTGCACACATCTGGCATATACACCTGCACACATCTGGCATGTGCACCTGCACACAGCTGGGCATACACCTGCTCACATCTGGACGAGGTTAATACGTGGTCAAATGAGTCACACCACTGGCTTTTTCAGAGGGAAATTGATATGTGCAGGTTCAGAGGATAACTTACAGCAAATATAAGTTTTCTTTGAGGTGGAGCAGATGAAAGGCTGTGGGAGAGGAGGTGTGGGGGCAGCAGCTGGTCTCCTGCAAGCTGCATGGGTGGGGAATTCCAGGCTGGGACTCTGGAAAGGCAGAGGCTCCACTGGGCTTTGGGAGGCTCCTCAGAGCCCAGGTCAGAGCGTGGCTGTGTGAGGCAGAGCCAGGGCCCTGCTCTGAGCAGCAGAGGCATGAAATGACTTGACCAAGGTCAGGGGAGATGTGCACAGGTGGGAGAGTGAGGCTCCCATGACAACACAGCCCTGCCTCTGGCACAAATCCCATATCCCCCACCCTTCCTGCCAGCTCCTCCTGCTGCTCCAGTGCCCAGGTCACCCCCCTGTGCCCAGAGTGGGGACAGGCCTGTCCCTGGCAGACCTGGCCCTGCTGATGCTGATCTCTCTCATGGAAATCACCACCCCAAGGCCCAGCAGCACTTGGTGTTCTCTCAGGAGGTCGTGAGGGCTCTGAGGGATGCAAAGTGTTTGTCAGAGAGAGGCTGGAGCTTCCCTGACTATGGGAATGGATTGCCAGCACGTACAGAAACAGAGCAGGAGAAACCAAGGAAGCATCAGTGAAAGCTGGGGGGAATTTCAGCTTTTCCATGGCAGAGCTGCTGCAGCTCCTGCAGAGGGATGAACACACGGAGGTTTGAGTACAGAACACCCAGAGATCATTCCCTGCTTTGGAAATGTTCTTGGGATGGGACAAACAGTGCTCTGGTCAGCTCAGATCTGGCAAGGACAGGAGGCTCCCTCCAGCCAGGGCAGCTCAGGCAGATGGATGTTGCACCTGCACACATCTGGCATGTACACCTGCACACAGCTGGGCATACACCTGCTCACATCTGGACGAGGTTAATACGTGGTCAAATGAGTCACACCACTGGCTTTTTCAGAGGGAAATTGATATGTGCAGGTTCAGAGGATAACTTACAGCAAATATAAGTTTTCTTTGAGGTGGAGCAGATGAAAGGCTGTGGGAGAGGAGGTGTGGGGGCAGCAGCTGGTCTCCTGCAAGCTGCATGGGTGGGGAATTCCAGGCTGGGACTCTGGAAAGGCAGAGGCTCCACTGGGCTTTGGGAGGCTCCTCAGAGCCCAGGTCAGAGCGTGGCTGTGTGAGGCAGAGCCAGGGCCCTGCTCTGAGCAGCAGAGGCATGAAATGACTTGACCAAGGTCAGGGGAGATGTGCACAGGTGGGAGAGTGAGGCTCCCATGACAACACAGCCCTGCCTCTGGCACAAATCCCATATCCCCCACCCTTCCTGCCAGCTCCTCCTGCTGCTCCAGTGCCCAGGTCACCCCCCTGTGCCCAGAGTGGGGACAGGCCTGTCCCTGGCAGACCTGGCCCTGCTGATGCTGATCTCTCTCATGGAAATCACCACCCCAAGGCCCAGCAGCACTTGGTGTTCTCTCAGGAGGTCGTGAGGGCTCTGAGGGATGCAAAGTGTTTGTCAGAGAGAGGCTGGAGCTTCCCTGACTATGGGAATGGATTGTCAGCACGTACAGAAACAGAGCAAGGGAGCATCAGTGAAAGCTGGGGGGAATTTCAGCTTTTCCATGGCAGAGCTGCTGCAGCTCCTGCAGAGGGATGAACACACGGAGGTTTGAGTACAGAACACCCAGAGATCATTCCCTGCTTTGGAAATGTTCTTGGGATGGGACAAACAGTGCTCTGGTCAGCTCAGATCTGGCAAGGACAGGAGGCTCCCTCCAGCCAGGGCAGCTCAGGCAGATGGATGTGGGATGCTCTGAGCCTTGGAACACACCTGGACCTTGGCCAGGGATCTGCCTGCCATGGAAGTCCAAGGCTGGTGTCCAGCAGCTTTCCCTTTTCCAGACTGCTTCTTTTCCTTTTCCAGACAGCTTGGCACGGCCTTGCAGGGTCATTGGCTGACCCCAAGAGCTCCTCAGCCTGACCTGTCAGCGCTGCTTGTGCTGAGATCCGGGGCTGAGAGCATCACTGAGCTCTGCTCTGCCAGCCCTCACCCCCTCCCAGCACAATTCCTGCATCAATTTTGGATACTTCACCCCCGCTCTGTGATTTGTCACACCCCCTGCCTGACTGCAGGCAGGGATGTGCACAGTTTGATGGGCTTTGGGAGCTTGAAGAGAATTCTCCTGGTTTTGTGTCACCATCCTGGGGACACAGGGAGCTGCAGCCCCAGAGCAGTGCCTGCAGCAGCAGGGAAACACTGGAGTGATCAACTTTTGTCGCTAAAGAAATAAAGTTTTACTACAGAGAATGACTCAGTATTACAATACTATAAAAGCCTGGGAGGTGTTTGTGAGAGGCTGGCTAATCCTGCTTCCACCTGGACCTGCAAATCCAATAAAAGGCTGGTGCTTCCAACTGGGTCACTGTGGCCTCATTACAAAAGTCCTCAGGTGCCAGTTCTCATGAATAAACAGTTGTTTTGTGGATAAAACAAATCAACATGTTAAACGCCCTGTACAGCTTAAAAAGTTCCAACCGTTATGCAAATGGACCTGTTAAATGAAGAATATTCCTAGGTAAAATAATTATGCAGAGCAGTTTCCCCTCTGCATAAGGTGCCAAAAATTATCTCAGTGATGCCAATTATCTGCTTGTTAGCACTGACATTATCATAGTCATTACACAGAGCCAGTGCAGTTTGTGTAAGATCTACACTGTGTTCTATTGTCATTTTTCCCTCTATTTACAACTCTGTATAATAAATGTCATTTTTCAAATGTTAAGGTATTTGGTATTTAATCTATCATTAAGGCTCTGAATATGTCTAGCCTCTAATAGGAAGGCTGGTTGTAACACCCTGTGGTACTAAAAATAAAAATAAAAGGGGGGAAAAAGGGAAAAAATCTGCTTGGCTTGGGTGGGGAAGATGTGGGAGTGAAGGAGTTTCAAAGAGGGGACTTGAAGCCAGAGGGTCCCCAGGATGGGATCCTCCCCAGCCCATGGTCCACAGCAGGAGCTTGGAAATGCTGCCTGTGCCACCAAGGGGTGTCCCTGAGTGTTTTGAGATAAATAAATTTGCCCATCTCCTTGATTCTAGAAGGGCTTTTGAAATGTGCTAAAACCATCTCTTAATTATTCTGAAATTACTGGTAACTGCCTCTGCAACAGGTTATGAACCATCCCCTCATTATATTATAGCCACATCATTCCTATGAATCATTAATTAATTATCCTCGGCTCTCCAGCATGAAAAATTGATGTCTAGAGAAAACAAACAGAAAAGGAGAAACTGAAGACAGGCACAAACAGGCGAGAGAAAAGAAGTCAAAACACTCAGAGAACAAGCAGGGGATGGGGAGGGAGAGGAAGATGAAGGCAGCAAGCAGAGAGGAAGGGCTGGAAGTGGAGGAGCAGGATTCCCCCAGCTCCTCTGGAGCCCTGCAGCAATTCTAGTACCTGTTACTAAAAAAAATAAATAAAAGTAATTACACTCTAATTACTTTGACACAAGAAATGAAGCAGATTGTTATCAGAGCGAGATAAACAGCAACTTCAAAGCAGTTTTACTCTGGAAGTCACTTACATGCGGGGAGCACATGGAACCTTGCCTGCAGGGGCTCCAGGATTCGCTCCAGCTTTGCTCCCACTCTGTGTGGGACCGAGCTGGGCTGGTGGCAGCATGATCCCCCGTGGGAATTGGCTCCTGCTGACCCCTCAGACCTGCGCCTGCTGATCATCCCTGGCCCAATTCCCTTTGGGATGTGCCCTGCCAGCTGTGGCTGCTCACAGGTGCTGCGGGTCCCTCCAGGTCCCACGTGGCCGTGGGGACAGCAGGGCACCCGTGAGCAGGGCAGACTGCCCGTGTTGAATTGCACTAAATAGTTTATTTAGCTGTTGTTTTTGTACTGGGTGTTTGGCAATTTGCACTGATCCCATGGTTTGTCCCATTCTCCCCTTTCCCCCCAAAGCCCCATGGTGGTGGTGTTTTCCAGGTTTACTCCTCCCCTCACCCCCTCCTCACTTGCATCCCTGTCCTCCACCCTCCATTCCCCGGGATTAAAATCTCCTGGGACAAGACCCTCGCCCTCTTCTTCTCCTTTGCTCTTTTCCCATCTCGGACGCTCTGGAGTAACTCCACAATAAAGCTGTGGGATTTTTGGTCCCGAGGAGAAGAGCACCTCTAGGTCTTTTACCTTTTTCCTTGTAAAGGCTGTGAGGGGCCAGGGTCCAGAGCTAGCTGGGTCAGACCTGAAGGGTCCAGAGACATCAGCCTTTACAGCTGGCACCCAACATAGGGCTCAAACCCACAACCCTGAGATTAATAAGAGTCTCATGCTCTACTGACTGAGCTAACCGGGCTGCCCTGGGGCAGGGGTGGGCAGCACGGCCAGGGACTGGCAAAGTGCTGCAAAGTGGCTGCAAAGATTTTGCTGCCATCTCCTCCCTCACTGAAGGGCGCAGGTCACTCCTGGAATGCCAGGGATTGCAGGCACTGTTTGGTTAAAGCAGAGAGAAGGAATGGTGTCAGTCACACAGCCCTGCAAGGGGACCCACCTGGGGCAGCAGGGACACACAGCGTCCTCCCAGGGTGCCCCCAGCAGCTTTGGGGGTGACTTTGCTCAGACACCCCACAAACAGGCTCCCCGGGGAAGTGATGGAGGCACCATCCCTGGAGATGCTCAAACAATGAGTGAAGTTGGCCCTTCATGGTCCTGGCATGGCACTACTGGAGGTCTTTGTCAGCCTTAATGGTTCTGTGACTCTCTAAAAATGGATCTGTCCCCTGTCAGGCTGGGACAGGACCTGGGCAGGAGCTTTGCCTCGGAGAGAAGCAGCTGCTTTCCCTCTCCAGCCACTTTGGGGCGGTGAGATGGATCCTGTCTCTCAGGGACACCATCCTGCGGGCACGGGGGCAATGTGATGATGATGATGATGATGACGATGACGATGATGATGATGCCCTGATGTTCAGGAGCTCACCCACCCGCCGGGACACTGCAGCTCCTGGGAGGGGATCAGCTTGGAGCTCCACCCTGCCACAGCCGCTCCCCTGGAGCCCTGCCAGGGCTCTTGTTTTTATTCCCTTTCCTTTGGTCTCTGAGAGAGAAATCACACGTCCCTTCAGAAGTGTCCCCTTGTAAAGGAGGGAGTGCTCAGAAACGCACAAACCTCTGAAGTCTGAATGCCTTGAGATTGTTCTGCCATTGCAGCTTTGATACAAAGGAAAGTCTGATGGAAATGTCAAAATATTTGATATTTTACAGCAAAAAGAAAACAGTTCTCCTAATGGAAACTCCGCTTCCTTGTGCCTCGGCGCCACTTGTTTGATCATTGAAGGGCAAGAAAATAAATGTTTCCTTGTGGCTGTGGATTTCAAATTCCAGTGTAAAATCCAAGCAAATATACTCTGACCTGGAGAAGTGTGAGGAGGGAATTTAACTCTGCCTTGGCTGTGCTCAACCACGGTGCCAATGCTCCCAACACTGTGGCACAGCAGCTCTGCCAGGGGTGAGTGGCACGGATGGGCACCTTGGTGCCACTGGGTGGTGGCCCTGGATGGTGACAGTGCCAGAGAGCAGAGTTTTAAATATGAATCCAGACTCAAAGGATGCTTTGGATGCAGAGAACGGGATCCATCCAATGGACAGACAGACACAGAGTCCCTCACGTCCCTGCCAGGCAGGGCTGGCTGGACACACGGCCCCAACAGGAACCTGCAGCTCCTCATGGGCCAGGATCTTATTAAACAAACAAACTGGAGCAATTCCTCCGGATTTACAGACACTTCCTCTGCTCTCACTCCCATGACCTGCTGCAGATTTACAGCTCTGCATTAACCTCGTGAGCGCTCATAAAGCTGGCTGAGATAATGCTGGCCAGGAGGGTTTTATGGGCGAGTCATAATTACAAAATGCAGAAGAACTCCAGGAATCTGTTTATTAGTCCTTAATACTTGGTCAACAGCTGCACTGTGCACCTCATCCCTGCCTGTACGTCTCCACCTCACATCAATTGTTCTCCCAGGTTTTTCCTTTCTTCCTTTCCCTCTAAAAGAATCCAGCACCTGTTTCAGCAGAATATGGTGTGTTTTAAGCAGTTTACAGCGAGCTCAGCCCCTGTGGGTGGGCAGTGCCCAGCAATCACGGGCAGCAGTGCCTGAGGGTGCTGCTGGTGAATCCTCCCCATCCCAGGGCATCCCTGGGGCACCCCCGGGGCATTCCCAATCACATCCCAGCGCAGGGGGCCCTGCCCGGCTGGGATCCACATTTGCAAGGAGTTCTCAGTTAGGGAACAGGACTTTCCGAGCCCCCTCTCCGTGCAGAGCAGGTCACCGGCACATCCCAAATCCCCCTTTGCTGCGACTCGCTAGGATTTGAAACTCAAACAAGGCACATGAATAATGTAACGCGCTCCTTCCTCTCTTCTTGCCTTCAAATCCTCAGAGGGTGAGTGAAGCTTCTTGTCTGCCTCATTAGTGGCTGTTGAGCCATTTGATTTCTGTAACAATGAGTGCGCTCGCCAGGATTTTCATACCCATTTGCGTCATGGAGTCAACATGGAATTTTTTTTGAATTCACATAAAAAATTAATGGCGTAATCTGCATCCGTCTCTGTGGCAGGGGAGGCTCCTGTCCCCGCTCCCCCCTACAAATGGGTGAGGAGCAGGACAGAGCCTGGTGAGGGGACAAGGACACGGGGCTGTCACATGGGAGCATGAGGTCCTCCAAGGTCCTGTGGGATGGGACTGACCTCGGCCACCACGGCGCAGGAAAATTGAACTTTTCAGCCATGCAGGAGTTGACCTTGGTTATGGTGTATTTGCGTGCTGCAAATAAAATAACGGGTGTAGATAGGAGGATCTGCTTCATTGGGTCCTGCTTTTCCAGAGTTACTCAGGAAATTTAATTAGAATTTATTTAAGGTGTGAATTAGCTAAACCTCATTAAACGTCCTCCCGCAGTGAAAACTTTATTTAACGTTAAAGTGAGCTAAACCCAAGCACCGGGATTTCAATCCTGACTTAATGTCCACAGAGGAGTTTAATGTGGATTAATTAAGACCTGTCCCATTTTCACAGCCATTTAATTCGGATTATTGTGTGAGCATCCCTATTTTGGCAGCAGGTGCCAGCCAGGTGTGGCAGGGCAGGTGGTGCTATCAAATATTCCCTGATGGATACACCCCAGAACTCATAGGTCGAGGTAGAAATGAGTATTTTCAGAAATACAAATTCCTTCCAGGCCAAACCTTGGCCATGTTGGTGCTGTCCTGGATGGAAAGGAACATTCCTGCAGAGCTGCTGCTTCTGCTGTGGTCTGGGTGGCTCTCAGGGCATCCAGGCTCACTGTGCCAGGGCAGGGCAGGGATCAGCACTGCCTGATGTGGGAACAAAGGGATTATCCATGGGAGATGGATGGGAGAGGCTGATAACAAACCTGCAATGCAGTCAGTGCCTCTGATGGTATCCAGGTGGAGAGGCAGAGGCCGTGCAGCTGCTGGGATGCTCAGAGCGTGCAGTGGTGCAGCTTCTGCAGTCACTTGTCTTTGTCTGCTTAGCTGTTATTTTATTTTATTTTATTTTATTTTATTTTATTTTATTTTATTTTATTTTATTTTTATTTTCCTTTTTAAAAAATTTTATTTTAATTTATTTTATTTTATATCTCTCTGCTTTAACAGATTGACCTCAGGTCTCATTTCTGCTCTTCACTGTTTGCTGTGAAAGGCGAGGAAGGAGTTTTTAATGACACGAGCGGGTCCCAGCTGCCCTCTCCAGCAGCCAGGAGCTCCCTGCACATCTCATTTCCATCCTCACGTGCCATCAACCCCTCTGGTGCTGCCCACACGCTGCTGCCCATCCCAGGGATGCCGGTCATCCCCTCAGGGCACAGCAGAAAATAAAGTTCCCAAACCCTGAGCTGGAGACCCATTTCCACTCCAGGTCAATCCACGCAGCTCTGCTGCTTCCCAGGGCAGTGGGGCTGTGCTTCAGCCCTGCCCTTGCCCTCCAGTGTGCTCCAGTGTGCTCCAGTGTGCCCCAGTGTGCCCCAGTGTGCCCCAGTGGGATGGCTGAGGCTTGTACTGGCACAGCACTGGGATGAGCAGAGGCTGGGCTGGGCTCCAGTGCTCACAGCCCAGCTTGGCACAGGCAGGAGCACAGCTGGGATTTTGGGAAGCACTTTATGGGGACCTTCATAGAATTATGGTTGCAAACAGAGAATTGCACTTGCAGCAAAGTCACTGACAAAAAAAACCCAAAAAACCAGGGGTAGTTGCGTGGGACGAGCTGAGAACAACTTGTGCCAGCCCAACACTTTGAAAGATAGAATTGCACTTGCAGCAAAGTCACTGACAAAAAAAACCCAAAAAACCCAGGGGTAGTTGCATGGGACGAGCTGAGAACATCTTGTGCCAGCCCAACACATTGAAAGACACTCAGAGACAGCTCAGGAAAACCCAGCCCCTCTGAGCAGAGCTCGCAGCTCCATGGGTGAGGTGGGAGTTACGGAAAGAGCGGGGTGGAATGGGCACAGCTGGAGGAGGCAACGAGCTGGTAGTGCCCAGCCTTGGCTCTGGTGGTGAGCCTGTCCACAGGAGGGGCTCTGTGCTTGGTAGAAAGGTGACAGCAGGTGACACAGAGCAAACCCCTGCTCAGCAAACCTCTCACAGCTGCCCCACGAGGCAAAGCCCACCTGGCAAAGCCCCTCTGCCCTCCCTGGGCACTGCCAGCCCTGCTCCCCCCTGGCACAGCTGGGCCTGGCAGGTTCCCCATGGCAGAGCCCTCACTGGGTGCCAAAACAAGCACAGCTACAGGTTCTGTTCCACCTGTAAAGTTGTAAAACCCTATAAACCACAACAGAATCTCCCATGACAAAGACGCCTTTGGTCTGGGGGATTGGTGCAGTTTCTTTTCCACTGCAAAACGCTCCTGGTGGTGTCTCAGACTCTGTCACTGGGGGTCACTGGGGATCAGCCCTGCTTTCTGTATGTTTTACCAACCCATATTTCCCATTTATGACACATAAAGCTTTGGATATCACCAGAGGAAATACTATAGTAAACCTCTAATAAATTATTACAGGCATAAGCAAACTCCAGTGATTTATGGAGGGTTTTGACTTTAATAATGTTTTGTCTTAGATTTGGCCCTAATTATAAATCATTTGCAAGGACAGTTTAAAATATAAGCAAATCTTATATGGCATTCTTATTATCTACTTAATATCTCAGCCCCAAAGATTTACTGGATTGCATTCTGGGAATTAAGCAAACTAGGAAACTAAGTAAGAAAGAAACACAGGAAAATTATAGTTTTGTCATAAAACTTTGATTGATCAATGATTATTGTAAAACTCTGGTAACTATGCAGATGCCAACATAAATCTGTAACAGAACTGGATTTATTAGGGAAAATACTATATTTTCCACTATTTTGACTATAGTGTTAATATGGGCCTGGCAGATTTACTGTGGTTTTAGCTTAATTAACTCTATTTGACTGTATATACCCTTATAATGCATGTATCCCAAGGTGCAGCTGCTGCAGATCCAGTTTTCCCCTTCAGCTGTAGTTTAAGGAATATTTAAGCCTTGTCAGTGCTCCCAGGCTCAGTCAGGCTCAGCAGCACGGGGCACATCCTTGTGTTTACCCTCCCTGGAAAAGCAGCGATGTGATGGCATCTCTCTGATGGGCAGGTGCACCGTGTTCCCTGGGAATTCCTTTCTCCTTGGAGTTTGCTGCAGGTGCCTGTCCCTGCCACTCCAGCTAACCAAAGCTGCCAAAACCCAGGAAAAAAATCCACATTTGTATCCACGGCTGCTGTGGGCTGAAAAAGGGCAACAGCTCCCGAACACAAAGCTGTGGCACTGGGGGGCTGCGGGACTGGGTTCCAAAGGGAGCTGGGGACCCCAAATCAGGGCCTTGCCAAAAGTTTCCACCAGCAATGTAGAAACACCCTTTTCCTAAGGTTTTGTCCCTTTGCAAGCCCCCAGCCCGTGTGTGCATTAACAGCCTCCCGTGAAATCGGGGTTTGTTCCGTCCCTGCCGCTTGCCCCGGTGCCGGTGCCTGTTTTGCCTCGCCATGAAATTACCAGACTGCCCTTAAATACACTCCTGCAAATGAGGACACCGGAAAAAATGCAATAATTGTGACAGTAACTCACTAGGCCAAGCCTGACATGTCTCTAATTGCCTGCTAAAATTGTCTCTGTCTCCTAAAGTGCAAATTATCACCCGAAATGACAAGAATAATGAATGAGTAACTCTGATGTAATGCAACAATTAGCCCTTAAAGACACTGTCTAATATGCTAATTCTGAACACCCACTCCTTGTTATTAAGTGGCTGATAATTATTTAATTATCTATCTGCCAGGATGATTTACTTGGTTTATTTAGCTGCAGATGCAGGGCAGGAGCTCTCAGGTTTGGGGTCAGGAGGAGGCAGCCCCAGCGCCGGCCGGAGCTCGGGCTCATCCTCCTGCCCGCCTGTCTGCTCTAATCAGCGGTGTCAGCCCCGGCAGCAGCAAACAACCGGGCTGCGCCGGTGTGCCGAGAGTCCCTGCTGCTCACAGGTCAGAGAGGTGTCAGCCCGGCTCTTCAGTGAGAAATTGCTATTTCTGCTTTTATTCCGTGCTGTCAGAGCCGTCCTGCTGACGGCTGAGCCTCCGCGCGTTGTTTTCTGGCAATTTCGCCGATGGTGTCTTTGAAGGTGAGGAAGCCTCTCTGTGCTGGAGGTGTCTGCCAGCCCTGAAGAGACTTTGCTGCTGCACGCCAAGGCACGGGAAGGAGATGGGAGCAGCCTGCGGTGCTCCTGTATCCCTGAGAAAAATCCGTCAGGGAGAGCAGGCTGAGCTGGGAGATGCTGCTCGCACTGCCCTGGCACTGGCCAGAGGAATGAGATGGTCCTCAAGTCCCTCCCAGCCCAAAACATATAGGATTCTATGGGAATTTACTGACCTGGTCCAAGCAGTCTGACTTGGAGCTCAGGAAGGCCCATGGGAATGTTGTGAGGGTTTGGGATGTGTAATACCTGGGAAGGAAAGGAAAGTTACTGTGGGCTGTGCCTGTGGAGAGATGCTGCAGCCTTAACAAAAGGCAAACAGGGTGAGGAAAGCCAGAGACTTTCCATCAGAGACTCAATTCCTTCTTTGTTCAACAAATTCTTCTGAAAAATTCCGATTACGCACAACCTCTGCAAAAAGAACAACTTCTGTGAGGTGTAAATAAATCCTTTCTTGCCCTGAGCTCTGCCCAGGGGGGACCACTCTGTCTGTGAATTAACACTCTCCAGCAGTCAGAGGCTTCTTTAATTAGCAGATACCCTGAATCCTGCCCAGATATATGTCCCACATCCCTGTTGGTGTATGACTAATGCCAGACACACGCCACAGCTTTGTTTATGGCAGCTCTTCTCTCTCCTGGCCTGGCTTTTCTTTGTCCTGGGTGTTTAAAGCACAGGTTTATACCTGAGTGGCCTGTCCCTGCCCAGTGACATCCTGGGGACACAAGGCAAGGGAGCACATCCCAGATTTTCTTCCAGGAGCTGCCACATCCGAGCGTGGTGCAGCGCCGTGCACCCCTGGTGCTTTGGAGCGTGGATTTTTGATGGGCACTGGAAGAATTTTCCTACAGAACAAATCCCTCTCCGGGCTCAGCAGAGGAGTGATGGACACGGGGGGAGGAGGGGGAGCCCCGGGGCTGGTTCCTGCATCCCCCCATCACCCTCCCTGTGCTCCTGCCCAGCTGCAATTAGCGCTGCATTATTGACGATGCTTGGATGCTCCACCCTGCTGGAATGAAGAGGAATTCTGTGTCTGTGGTGAATTTAGTTGACTTTGGAGATTTTTTAATGCAGTAATAACTCCACACTCCCTCTTCCAGCGCGAAGCCGGGGAGCTGTTCATTATCCGGATTCTGTCTAGAAAGGACTTTTTATCATCAGATTCCCAGGACAGGAGCAGAATTTAATCTTCTGACTGCAGCTGAGCCAAAGAGCAAAGCCACCTCAAGGTCACCTGGCCCGGGGGGGCGGCTGGGAGGCGCAGAGGGGACCCAGTGAGGTGACAAGGAAGGTGCCAGCCCTGGCACGGGACAGCCCTCGGTGCCCGCCCTGCTGCCATTGATGTAATTCTCACCCAAAAATGGCACGAGGCAGGGGAAAGGTGTGAGCTTGTGCTGGGCTCAGAGCGAGGCAGGGCCCAGCTCAGGGGTCTGAGGAAGGGGAGAAGGGCACAGCCCCTTCCTCTCTCCCTCTCCCTCCCTGTCAGTGCAGCTGCAGCAGGATCCCGCCAGGGGCTGGGCAGAGGGGGCAGATGCCATGCACAGGTGCCAGCAGCGTGCAGATGTGCCAGCTGCCGAGCAGGACTGCCATATGCCATGCAGGGGTGCCAGCTGCTGAGCAGGGGTGGCAGCCACTGCATCCCCAGCCGTGGCTCTGGCGCCTAGCCGGCGCTGTCGAGCAGGGGAGAGGCTCTCAGGGATGAAGGAGGCTCCCAGCAAATCCAGGGATTCCCTCCTGTGCAGTGTGAGCCCCACCAGCCAGCAGCTGCAGCCTCCCTAAAGTGCAATGGGCTGCATGTTCCTGCTCGCTGCACACCTGCAGGGTAAAAGAGTCCTAATTCCTAAAATGTCTCTATTAAGGAGCAGGAGGGACCCTGGGCTCTGCCCTGCCTTGGCCAATTCTTGATTGTTCCCCGTAATAATTTTTCTTTTTTCTTTCAAGAAGACTTCTTGCCTCCTCCCCGTTTTCCTGTGAGCCCCCTGATGCAATGAGTTAAATATTAACTAAAAGAAGTCCAAAAATCCTGACATACCCCAGAGGCCCCGCACTCAGCCCAGGCTCTGCTCAAAGCAGTAACAATTAAGACCTGGACAGTTTGTTTTTTCCTTCTAAACAAAGAATTAATGATGCATGAGGACCTGGGGGGAAATTGCTCATAATTTATGACGGCACTTTTAGGTGAGGGTGGGAAGTTATGTAAAGCAAGGGAAGGGTTGGGAAGGTAAACACAGTGAGCAGCAGCCTGCGTGGCTGCACTGACAATTTCAAATCTACTCCATCCCATTAACCCACCTAAAATAACTGTGATGGTAATAACCCTTCAGACACAAATGCTTGTGCAGACAAAGGTGTTATTAAGTTAAATTACCCTAAAAGTGTCGGATTGACAGAAAGGTTCACTCAGTGGTTTGGCATCCGAGGGCCTCAGTGACGTGAGTAAACAGTCGCTCAGGCTTTGTTCCCGCTTTGCAAGGCTCAGTCCTGGGATTTGGGGCTTCTGCTGCTGCTGTTGAGCACAGTGTCTGCTGGGAGATGTGTCTGTGCCTTTTGGAGAGGGCTGGAGCCCTGGGATGGTGCTCTGGGATGTTCTCAGGGAGTCCAGCAGCTTCTAAATCCCCCAGCCCATACCCTGGGGTCACACAGCCCCTTGCACACACAGAGCAGACCCATGGGATCCCAGCCTGACTTTTGGATGTGCTTCCTTTGAGAATTCCCTCCATCACCCAGGGGCTGGCACTGGGCAAAGCGCTGGTTCTCCTGGAGCAGTGGCAGTTCCATGGGAGTGACCTCCACAGCCCCAGAGCCCTGCAGGGTGACCAGGACCCCCGGTGGCTGTACCGAGGGCGAGTCCCTCTGTCCCTCTGGGGGTGCAGAACAGTTCTCTTCCCCCCAGTGCCTCCCACACAGCTCCTTCCCCAGCAGCCCTGGCCAGGAAAGTCTGAGCTGCACCCCCTCATTCCCTCAGCAGCATCTGCCTGAGGAGCCTTAATTAAAGTTCTTCCCTTGCTTTTATTATCCAACACGCTCGGCTCGGCTGCGCGGCTCCGCTGAGAGCCCTCGGCTCCGGTGTTGGGCTGAGCTGGGAGTATATTTTAAGAGAGCAGCCAGAGCATTCCTGTTCCCGAGATGTCCCATCCTCCCTGATGCAGATTCTGACTCCTGTTCCACACTCTGCAGCAAGATAAGCCATAATTAATAATTAATACCATTATTTAATCCCTTACATTCCTAGAGCTCGGCTTGTCCTGAGGATCCCCCTGGCTCGAGCCATTCCCAGGGATGGGCAGGGAGGGCAGAGGCTCCTCCGTGTCCTTGGCAGGGGCTCTAAAGACTCTGGATGGGAGTTAGGTCAAAAAATTGGGAGTGATGCTCATGTCCCAGTCCCCAGCCACATGGGACAGAAAAGGAGGAGACATTCCAAGCTCCTGTCACTGCTGAAAGCTGCAGGTGTTGAACCAGTGGGGCCAAAATTCATGGTGGGGACTGAAATGAGATGGCCAGGAATGGAAATGTGGCTTTTTTAGGGGTGTGGAAGGGGTATTCCCATGTGTCACCCAGTGATGGAGCCGTGACCCTCTCTGTGACACGTCCACCTCCTGCTGGGACAGCCTGTGCGATGCCAGACCCCAGCAGGAACCAACTGAATCCAGCCTCAGCTCCCTTCTCCACCACACTTTCCTGGAAAAAAACAGACCAGTGGTTACAGACCATAGTAATCTTTGGGAATTTTAAAGCATTCCCACATCCCTGCAGTTCTTTGAGGAGGAGCATTCCTGGTGCAGGACCATCCCTTCCCAGAGCCACGGGGAATTCTGCACTGCTCTCCCCTCAGGAGGAACTCCAACAGGTGATCCCACTCTGTTTCCTCCCTCTCTCTCTCATATTTCTCTTTTTTTTGGATGTTTTTTCCATCCTGGAGGTACCTCTGAAATCTCCCAGCGTCAACTGGAATCAGCTCTGGCTTCTCTCTGGGCTAATAAATTAGAAATGCCACATTCTCCCAAACTGCATTATTACCGTTTATAATTTTGATTGTTCATTTGCATACGGAAATGAGTCCTGTGACATGCGTGAATTTTATTTTATTCTTGGACTAATTATAAACAAGAATGCCACATTATTTACATAACTAATTATTGTTCCTTCTGTTCTCCCATTTTGAAATCACAGGCCCATTCTCTGCCGGTTAACGATGCAAATGAACAATCAGAGAACATTTCCAAACTTTCTGAATTTCTCCTATTTGCATCAAATACAAATTCCTTTGAATGGGAGATAATATGCTTTTCCATTTTAATGGAAGTAAATTAGGCTGATCTTAATTTATAGTTAATTTGAATGACTAATTTCTGTCTACCTGAGTGTATTTTTTCAGAGGCCAATCATAGATGTTTATTAACCCATAAATCTGCTTTTTGCTAGAAACAAAGGAAAATTTTGTCCCAAAAAGTGGCTTTATGCCTTTGTTTTGGAGCAGATACTCTCCTTTTGCTGACTGCCTGCCCTCCTCAGACCTGCTGCTCACCTGGGATCTCCTCTTTGGGAGGGGGACGGGGTAGCACCAGCACTGGGCAGCCCAACCTGGCCTTGGACACTTCCAGGGATGTGGCTTCTCTGGGAAACCTGTGCCAGGGAAGGATTTCTTCCACATATGTGGATATTTGTCTCCCCAGGATCTCCTGGGTTGAGCGAGCAGCCTGAGGGCAGTGCCCTGGGACAGCTGGGGCACCTCCTCAAAAGAGCCTCTAAATAAATGTGTTCCTTCAAAAATAACTCCACAAACACATCCCTCTGCTAACGGCTGAATGGGTTCCCAAGGAGCTGTTATGTTCTATGTGGTAGAAAATGTGAATTTTAAACTGGATCCTAAATACAGCTTTTATAGGGCGCGGCGTCACAGCTCACAAAGAGCAGTCACAGTCCAGCGGGCGGATAATGCACAGCTGGAAAAACTGTCTCCATTCCCACCCACTTCTACAAGAGATAAATCTCAGGAAGGTGCTGGCAGCAGCCCCTGCCCCGAGCTGGCAGAGGGCAGGAGGCCAAGCCTGGTGTCCCCAGCATCCCACAGGATGGAGAGGGTGCTCCCATGGGGCTCCAGAGCCCTGCACCACAGGGAAGGGGAGCGTGGGGCTGAAACCTTCCCGTGGTGTCAGGACAGCACCAAGGAAAACATCCCACCCTACAAAGGAATCCCTGAGCTGCACAGTGGCTTTTACTCCTGCATGGACAGGGGTGTGTTAATAATTTTCAATATTAATGTAAATAACAACAGAAAAACTCCCGCGGGGGATGTGGAGAACTGTGCTTAAAAGTTTCTCCTTATTCCAGCAAATTGTCAATTCCACACGAGAACTTTCTGCAGAGTCAAACTTCTATTTTATTGAGCTTAATTGTTTTAATTGCCTCAAGTGCAACATCACATCAGAAGAGGCCAGTGGGGAGGAACCTCTGTGTGAGGCTGGTGGCACAGGGTGCCAGAGAAGCTGTGGCTGCCTCAACCCTGGAAGTGTCCAAGGCCAGGCTGGATGGAGTTTGGGGCAACCTGGGGTAGTGGAAGAGCTGGAACTGGATGAGCTTTGAATTCCCTTCTAACCCGAATCATTCTGGGATTCCATGAGCCCCTGGGGTGTCCCTGGGCTGACATCTGCCACAGCTCCCATTCCTGGACTGAGAAGAAAACCAAATGCATCAGCCCAAGTTTTTATTCAGCTTTTCTCCAGCTCTGATCTCTGCACGACAAGGAAGGGGAGCTGTCCTGTCGCTCCTGTTTAATGTAACAGGAACCCAGAATAATTGTTCCTGGATTCTTCAGGCCAGATTCAGCTCCTATTAAAGTCAATAATTAGATTTTGATCACCCGTAATTGGAAGTGCTGCCCAGCCAGCTGAGCTGTCTCTGCACACTGTGGAGCCTGCTCTGCTGCACAGGAACAACTGGCACCACCAGCCATTCAAACATTCTTGGACTCTTCCACGCAAAACACAAAAATCTGGGGAGCCTCTCTTCTTCCCAGTGCTCACAAGGCCCTCAGCAGCATCTCCACCTGCCCAGCAGGGACTCTGCTGTCCCAGAGCAGCAGCAGGACATGGACAGTGCTGGGCTGCCAGGGTTCAGGTCTCTCTGGGGTGAGAAGGGTCTTGCACCCCTGGCATGGTCCCAGCCCCTGCCATGGAGCTAGGGAGCAGCTGGGTGGGTGTCACCTGTGTTGTCATTCCCATCTCCCAGAGAGGAGAGAAGGACTGGAGCTTGTTTAGCTGGAAATTTCAATCAAATTAGTGACCTGGAGCTAGTTTTTTGGTTTTACTAACGCAATTAAAGAATCTAATTGTATTAATCAAAATCATATTATATTGCCAATAATTAAATTCCCTTTGACACCATTGTTTACACTTCCATTGCTTATTAATTAGTCTGACATCGTTAGTCCCTTATGGAATGGGGAAAGACTCCTTGGTGTGGTTGGGCAGGAGCTGCCAGGGACAGGGGGATGGGGATGGGCAGGGGGATGAATAGGGGCAGGATCCCAGGATTTCAGAGCTCCTGGCCCCAGCAGGGTTCTGGGAATTGGCTCCCAGAGCACTCAGCAGCCCTGGCCAGCCCGGGAGCCCAGGGGCTCGCAGCCACCACTGGAGGTCAGCTGCAAACAGGGACTGAGCCTTTCCCGACAGCTGCTCGTCCTTCCTGGCCTGAAAAGCCTCTTTATCCTTCACACAAAGCCCAAATTCCCTTTCTTCCCCACAGGAGCCAGCAGTGCGTGACTTTCTTCTTCAGCTGCCTTTTGCGTTTCCGAGTCCGTCCTCTCCTCTCCCCTCCGAGTTTTCTTTGGCCAAACAAAAGCTGCTTCCTCTGCCTCTGCTTTCACCCCTCCCATTCCAGGTTATTTCACAGGGCTCTGTAGAATTCCTCTGCACCAAACCATTTGTAAGTGTAGCTATAAATACAAATGGAGGGGAAACTCTTCTGGATCTGGGGCTAATCAGCAGAGGAATGAGCTGGGAATGTGAAGGCAGCGGGCTTGTCTGGGAATGGCTGTGAAAGAATGAAATTCATAATTCCTCCGAGGAAAAAAGGAAGAAAAGCCAAGTGAAAAGAGTGGACTTACAGAAAGAGAACATTCACACAAAGAGCAGGAATAGCCAGGTTCTTAAAGAAATTACTGTAATAAACAAGGTATCTCAAAATACAAGGATCAGGAGGGGCCATCACGGGACAAGGGCCAGCATTCCCGGCAGCAGGGCACAGGCATTGTCACCAGGAGGGGACCTCACTCAGGAATTTGGGGAGGGGGGAGGCTTTCCCAGCAGAAGCCAGTGGCTGGGTGAGGGGTGTTTGCTCCATGGTTGCAGCACTGTTAATTCCTAATTGGATCTGCCGTTCTTTCTGATAAGCCCTGCCAAGTTATATCACCACTGCTGGGGTGAGTTCAGCTGCTCACGGAGTTGCCATTATTGTAATTATAATGATGGATTTCATGTGCTCCTTCAAACCCCCTCGTGTGCCCCAGCTCCTCTGCTCAGACCACGCTCCCCCATCTCACCAGTGCTCCCCAGTTCAGGGGGGAGAGGCTCACTGGGGTGTGGATGATGGGAAGGGGTGACTTGGAGCCCTCTGTCCCATCCTAGGTCCTGAGGGCTTGCCCTGAGCTCAATAAACTCAAACTCATTTCTCCATGGACCCCCATCCCGCCTCCCTGTCCCCTGCCATGGACCCCTGAGCACAGAGCTGATGTTCCTGGGGGCTTTGTGCCCCCCAGAGCATGGGCACAGCAGGCTCTGACCCTGGCCTGCATTCCTCCCATCTGCCCAGCCCCAGCCTGGCCCCAGCTCTGGCTGTGCCTGCCTTGGATCCCACTTGGATTAGAAATGGCAATTCCAGGCTGGGAACTTTTAATAATGGTGCGCAGAGGAATGCCTGCAAGGCTAAATTGCTTCATTTGCATTGTCTTGGAATATTTTTGCATATCATAAAAACCTGTATTTTTGCTTTGCCCTTTTCCCCTTGCTCCCCTCCCCGCAGCTTTGTTGGGAATGGGGAGTGCAGATCCCCGTGGGTCAGATCCCACACACTCCACGGAGCGACAGGAGCTTTCCCTGATCCCACACTGGGTTTCTGGAGGAGGTGGTGGTCCCCAAAAGCTGCCAGCTCAGTTGCTGGCTGCTTCTGCAGCTCTCCCCCTCCTCATGCCACAGGATCTGTGTCTGTTGGTTTGGGACAGCAGGAACCAGTTTGGGGGATGTTTGCCCTCCTGAAGGTCAGCTCTGTTTGCAGAGGGGACACAGCCACTGCCAGGAAAGAGGGAGCAGCCCCCAACCCTTCACCTTCTCCCTTGCCATTCAGGATCCCCATCACCCACCTGACAGTGCTGGGGGTGCACCTGGGAACACCTGGCAGATGCCACCTCCCTCCAGGGCCACCAAGGAGAGGGTGGCAGCTGTGGGATGGCTCTAGGATCTGTTATTTCTCCAAGAACACCTTCAGCTTCTCCAGACTAACCCAAATACCTGCATCCTGGCCATGCATTCCCCCTGCCTGGCTTTCCCCTGCTCCCTGCCTGGCCCTCCTGCACTCCCAGGCTGGAATTCCCGGCAGGAAGGGCGGCCAAGCCCGGCTCAGTGAGCGCTAACGAGCACGGGGCTGATGGATGCTGCTGCACCGTCCTTCCCCGGAACAGAGGCCACAGGGAAAACACAGCAAAGTAGGAGGAAAATCGGCTGGAATCTAATTGTGGAGGCGGGGGAGATGCAGAGGGAGAGGCGAGGATTGATAGCTGTCTGCTCTGCTGCACCTTGGAGGAATCATTAACATCTGATTAATTAGTGAAGGGCTGCTTTGCAAGTGCGAAGCTCTGCACAAGTGCAAAGGATAGATGGGATGATCTGGAGTGGCTGGAGATGGCACTCGAGGTGATGGAGGCACTTCAGAGGAGAGGGGAAAGAGAAAGGCAGTGACAGCAGCAGACGTGGAGCTGGGACTGGGATAAACTGCTCCTGTCTGGGCAGCACCAGGGGGCTCAGGAAGGGCTGGAGTGCTGCTACCAGCCTTCTCCTCCTCCTTCTCCTTCTCCTTCTCCTTCTCCTTCTCCTTCTCCTTCTCCTTCTCCTCCTTCTCCTTCTCCTTCTCCTTCTCCTCCTTCCCTCAATCCTGCCCCCATGGCATTGCCCACACCATTGGGAGAGAGGGGACAACTTTAAAGCTTTTTGCCAACTCCCTGACCAATATCTCTCCTATTAAATAGTTAATACACTTAGATGTATTTTAATAAACTCCATTTAATGGCCATACATTAATTGTCTGATTAATTCTAATAAATCCTTATTTGAGATGCTTAATTTAGAGTGTGACTGATTGTCCTGTCACGGTTGGATTATAGAATTGTTGTCTGGAATGAGATACTTTGGAAGATACCGGACAAAGGCAGAAATCTGGGAACTTCTCTGGTAATTGAAAATCGCATCAGCACCAGGAACGCTGCCAGCAGCGGGCAGGGATGAGCACATCCCAGAGGACGTGGGGGCAGGGATCTCACTGCCCCTGAGCCCCTGTGTCCTTTAGCAGAGGGACCCTGCCCTGTGAGCCCTGACCCCATTACCCACGCGGGGTGGGGCAGGGGGCAGCGGTGGCACTGTGGGGACACCCTGGGGACAGGAGGGGTGTGGAGGTGTCTGCCAACAGCCTGGAGGGCAGAGGTGCCTCGTGTGACGGCCACCAAAGGCAGCAGGCCAGGTGGATTTGATAGTAATTTACTTAAAAGGGGAGGTGACATCGTTTAGGACCCGCCGGCTGCGTTATTGAATTTGCCGGCAGCTCCCCGAGGAGCGGGGGGAGCAGCAAAGGTCACCCCGTGTTTACACTCGGTGACATTTCTATGAAGAGCTGTCAAAGACCAATTTTCTCCCTCGCTCGTGTGGCAGAAATGCCACCTGAGCTGCGCACAGGGACACACCCTGCCCTCTCCCTGGCTGGGCCAGGGATTTCCCTGGGACCCCCTGAGGACGCCGAGCCTGCCCCCACCCTTGGGGGACTCGGGGGTCTCTGGGGGCTGGAGGGCTCAGGGACCCCTGGCTCCAGTGACTATAAATTAACCAATTATTAATATAGACCTTTTCAAGCAAAATCTGAAATGCTTTGTTAAAAGGCCAGCCCCAGGTGCCAGATCTGCGTTGATGTTCCACTGCCTCCTTTCCGGGAAAAATTAAAAACTCGAAGCCAACCCCTTCCCAGGAGCGTGGGGACCAAATAACCTCAGAGAAGCTCAGCCAGGAATTCCTGAATCCTTTGGCTTTCATGGCTGCTTCTCCCCTAGGTCAGTGCTGGTGGTTCACACCCCTCCCAGGGCCCCAAACCCCAGAGCCAGGGCAGCCCCTGCCCCACCCCAGTGGGATCAGCACCCTCCTGGCATGCCACACACTGCACACAATTCCCAAAGCATTTTCTCACCCCAAGGAAGGAGCAGGAAACCAAACACACCCCTCTTCCCTTTTTTTTTCCTCCTACAAATTCCGGATTTCACTTCAGCTCAAGCTCCAGCTTTTCAGTTGATCACAGCCCATGCGAATTTGTAATCACACAATTAGAAGTGAATTTGTAATCATACAATTATCCTCCTGCTAAATTAATATATTAAAATGTTCAAACAATTGTTCCAGTAATTAAACAGACAGATATTAGAGAAAATGAAGGCATTTTAGTCCTGCTCTCTGGAATGTGCTGACCTTTCCCCTTTCTCTAGCTGCTACTCGGGTGGTGTAGAAATGATTGGATAATTGGATGGTTCATGTTCTCCTGAAGTCACCAAAGCAGAAGAAAGACAGAATTGCCCCAAAGTTTCCATGGAGCTGTGACTGTGCTAATTAGAAAGTGCCTTTTTTCCCCCTCCATCTATGGTTAAAATTTAGAAATTATTGCTTGTAACAATTGTCACTGTCAGCCCTAACCCTGGCAGTGCTGATGACTCTGTCCCCTCTTACCTCTGCTGTGCAGGGACACTGACCCACACAGGACATTGGTGTGGCAGTGCCACCAACCCTGGGCACTGTGGCCACCATTCCAAAATCAGTGCCAATCAGGAATTGTGAGGGAAATGGGAGCTCTGAGGGAGCACAGGAAGGTGGGAGGGAAAACAGAGCGTGGAAATCTTCTCCTGTGCCTCCAGAATGTGCATTCACACACACTCTGTACACCTATTTATCTACCCAGCTATTTATATATCTATCCATCTCTCTCCATTTAATTACCCATCTGTCTCTCTGTATATACCTGGATTTTTTTTTTTTAGAACACCCATTTTTTATCCCCTTCCCACCTCATTCTACTGCATTTTTTTCTGCTCCTATCAAGCTTAGAGAGGGATTTGGGACCTTTTCCAGGGATGCTGCCTGCCACGGATGCTGCATTCCCAGCGTGTTCCCATCTGCAGGTGCTGCCCACCCATGCTGTCAGTATCCCAATTTCCTTTGCAATTGCCATGGTGAGGAATCTGTGTGGGATCCTTCCCTCACCTGGGAGGATTCCTCCTTCCTCCTGCAGCGTGAGAGCAGCCTGAGCCTCGAATCCTGCAGCTCAAATGCGATGTGACACAACCTAATGGAGTAAATACAGGTACAACAGGCACTTCAGGTGCTCATAAACTGTGCATTGTTGCTGTTTGGATGGTGCTGATGTTATTGCAGACGTCGTGTGAAGTCTGAAATAGGATCGTGGTGATTCCACTGCTCCCGTTCCCAGCTCCTTTCACTGAGGGGAAATGGCTCAGCTGACACTCTGCATCCCCGGCTTTAAGATGTATTTATTGTCTCTAGCATTCCATATCCTTTCAGGGACGCAATCCAATATCTCTGCCACAGGTGAGGCAGCCAGCACACCGGGGAAAGGCAGGACAAGCTCCATGGAGCTGCAGAACCTGGTGATTCTGTGTCAGGGCTGGGCACAGGCCCTGGGTCGGGGTCCCCTCTGCAGCCACCTCCTTGTCCCCAAGGTCCCAGCCTGGTGATCAGGGCTCTGGGGGCTGCAGCACCCCAGGGGCTGTGGTTGGAGGGGACACTGTGGGACAGTGAGAGACCCTGAGGGTGCTGATAATGGCATTAGTTGCTAATTAATAGTCCTTTTATTGCTCTGTGAGGTGCAGGACCCAGCACTCAACCCTGCCCTATTCCCAGGAAAATTCACTGACAGGACAGAAACAGCTTCGAAATATTGACAGAGAAATTGCTGAGGTGATGTTAAAATGTTTCAATAAAATAAACCTGTAAGAGCTGCCATTACTTCACAACTGCCCTGCAGATCCTTGTTAACTTTCTATAAATAATCCTGAGGAGCTCCTGGCTGGCAGCTGGAGAGCCGGGGACACTCGGGGACACTCGTCAGGGATAAGAGGGACCACACTCACAATGAGTGGCTGCTGCCGGTGGAAACTTTGGCTTCTGGAGGCTCTCGGGACACGGTGGCACTGCTCTGCAGTCCCTGTGGGTGGGAAGGAGCCCAGGAAATCCTCCCCATCACGCCCTGACCCTTCTCCACACACCCTGACCCCAAAGCTCTTCACTCACTCCAATCTCCCAAACAGGGCATCTCCCAGGGATGAGGAGGATGATGCTGATGCTTTTGGGGCCCAACCTTGGGGGTTCTCATGGCTTGGCCAGAGAAGAGGGATGCCCAGCATCTCTACAAGCCAAATCAACCCACGGAGGGGCGAGAAAACTTTGGGAAGGCTCCCAAGGCTGCAGTGAGGACAGGCAGAGTGGTTCCGCACAGCTCCCGCTGCCATTAGCATATGAATGGCTCCGTTATGTGATTCCTATTCCCGCTCCCATCCTGGCACCAGAGCTGGCGATGGGAGTTTTGATTACTCATCTGCTCTGCTCTGCTCCCACCCTCCTGATCTCGGGGCTCCTCGGTCCCTCGGAGGGGACACTGGCTGCCAGCCTATGCCATGTGCCATGGCCATCCCACCTCTCCTGCCCAGGTGGCACCTGGCCCCGGTTCCCCGTGCTGGCTGTGGGCACACCCCGGGATGTCCTGTGGTATTTTTGGGGTCTCCTGTCGTTGGGAGGAATGATGAATCTGACTGCGTGTTCTTAGAAGGTTAAATTATTATTTTATGATTTATATTATGTTAAAGAATACTATACTAAACTATGCTAAAGGATAGAGAAAGGATACAGACAGAAGGCTAAAAGTTAATAATGAAAAACTCGTGACTCCCTCCAGAGCCCCGACACAGCTGGAAGGTGATTGGTCATTAAGTAAAAACAGTTCACATGAAACCAATGAAACAACGACCTGCTGGTAAACAAAAGTCCAAACCACATTCCAAACCAGCAAAACACAGTCGTGTGGGCAAGGGTCCATAGCTAGCCGGAGTGGACCCCAACAGCCCGGCAGAAACCACGATAATCCCCCTGGGCTGAGTGGCCCTGCCTCCTCCCTGCTGCTCCACTCCTCAGCTCTCCTCTCATCCAGGAAAGCAGCCACAGGTGGGTACAGACCCATCCTGCTGGGCACTGCTGTAACCCTTGGGAGGGATCCAGGCAAAACCAGGGATGAGTGCAACCCCTGGGGGCTCACAGTGGTCTTTGGTGCTTTCCCCAAGGTCAAGCCTTGCCTGGGTGATTGGCAGAACCAGAAGCACCAACCTCTCCATGAGCATTCCCCGGTGAGCTCCTGATTCCCCTTTCCTGGGAAGCACCAGCGGGCAGCAGCATTCTGGGGCAAGGAGCTGTTGGACACCAATGTCACCAGGGCTGGTGCTGGGGACACTGAGGCAGAGGGGATCTGCTGTGCCCATCCATGCATCCAGACCCAGCTCCAACAGGTGCCACGGCATTCCTGGCTGCCATCTGGCAGGTACAGGGCTCCTATTAAAATGGAGCTGTGGCTTCCTGAGTGAAATATTGATGAAGAAGGCCTGAAGCAAGGGATGGAGTTGCCTGACTGTATTTCCTTCCCATTTTTAATAGCTCACCGCTTCATGCCAGGAAAACTACAGTGTGTTACTTGGCTCTGAATGAAAATGATTCCAATTGGGGAGGGAGCCTGTCATTTGCATCTTGAATAAATAGGTTCTAACAAGAAGGGATCTGTTTAATGGAGAGATTTGGGGAATTCAGCCTGAATCCTGCCTGACTTGAAGTCCTGATACAATAATTGGGATGAGCAGACTAAAGCAGAGAGCTCTTCATGGGACCAGACAGCGTATGAGGGCTTCAGTAGAAATTGAACTATACAACTCTGTCAGTGCAGCTAGAATGGGAAATGGGATGTTTATAGGCCTGGGAATTGGCACTCCCTGCACAAATTGTGTATTGTGTGTAATTATCTGGCCTGCCTTGGAATGAGGCTGGAAATTAAGAGACATGATCACTCTGAGCAGGGATTGCCCTGCTCAGCACAGCACGGGCTCAGTTACTGGGCAAAGGCAGAGCCAGGGGGGTCCTCATGGGAAGGCACCACTTGTGGGGGCTCCAAAATGTCCCATGTGTCCCTGTCTGGGCATGGGGACCCTCTGGGAGCAGCTCCAGTCCTCCCCAGGGACCCTCTGCTCCCACAGGAGAGCCCTGTGCCACCACCCCGTGTCCCCTGGACATGCCAGGCTCCCTGAAAGATGGTGCTGGTGAAGGATCTTGTTCTTCCTCCTCCCTCATGGCCGTGGCCAAGGAGCTGGAAGCAGAGTGGGAGCAAACAGGAGAAACAGCTGGAAACGGACACCTTTCTTCCTGGGTGAAGGCACGAGTGGGAGCTCCCACTGGAGTGTGGGCACTTGGTGTCCTGGGAGCACAGCACAGGGACTACAGCTCCCACAAGTCGCCCTGGCAGCACAGCCCCTGCAGCACGCTTCCATTTTTGGCTGTAATTTTGGCTTTGGGAAAAAAAAAAAATGCTTTTTGAGTCAAAGTGAAGAATCCGAAGCACAAACTGCTGCTATTTGCAAATAAAAGAGTAAAAACCCCTTCTGTTAGAAAACAGTGGGTGCAGTGATTGTCAGCGGCTCCAAAACAGATCATATTCCTGCTCAAATCACTGCAGGTTGATGAGGAAGGAGGGGGATGTGTGGGATGAGGAGATTAATGAGAATTTAATTTTTAAGGCTGTTTTAAAGCGGGGCTGGAGGGATGGTGGGAGCTGTGGGAGCCTGAACCACTAGGCAGAGCAGGGCTGGGTGTGAGCAGGGCTGGGTGTGAGCAGAGCTGGGTGTGAACAGCCTGGGTGTGAGCAGGGCTGGGTGTGAGCAGAGCTGGGTGCTGCCCTGGTTCCCCAGTGCTGCCATTCTCCACATCTGAGTGCAGCAGTGCAGGAACAGCTCCAGAGATGTTCTGCTCCCCCTGTCAATGTGTACTTGGGGAGTCCTTAATCCACGGGTCGCTGACGTGATAAACAATAATGTCTCTTTTGGAGCTGTTACGACTTATCATGTTAATGGGCACTTAGGGAGCCTTTAATTGGTGATTTGTGCATGCACTGTCACCAAATTTTAAAACACATTTACCATCATTTCCGGGGTGTTTTAGAAGCACCAGTTCACTACACTGAGAGATGAACAAGCAAACCTGCCTCGAGTCCCCTGCCCCGCCTGCTCGCCTGCGGCGTCAGGCTCTGTCTCAGGAAAGGGTTGTTGAGCCTTTAGAAAACCAAAAGCAGTGGCACCAAGAGGTTCCTCTGGCCACGCTGCTCAGGCCGTGAGCCCAGCAGGTCCTGGGAGGTTGCTCACCATGGTTTGCCTTTCCAGCAGCAAAGTGGTCCTGCAAGGGTTTCCCTGCAGTGTTGGGAGCTCAGGTTGAAAAGCCATAATGCCAAGAGCTCTACAAACATCCATCCCAAAGATCTCAACCCTAGTATTTGGGGTTGAACAGGAAACTAAAGAAACATTCCTTAGTACCAGGAGCGCTCTCTCTCGCCACTCTGGGGTCCACGGTTGAAGTGGGGGACAGCTCCTGCTCTCATCCTGGGGTCACTGGTGAGCTGAGCCACATGTGGCAGAGCAGATCCCAGAGCTGCAGGTTCACCCTCAGGAGCAGCTCACCCTCATGGAGAAATTCCCCCCACGGACAGCAGACCCCAGTCCAAAGCTCCCATCAGGGTTGGCTTGGGACCCCCAGCACCCGCCAGCCCTGCGGGTGCCGCTCCCAGGGCGGGGAGCACCAGGGCTGGGAGAAGCCGTAATTAACGGCACCTGTCACGGCTGTCAAGTTCTTCATCATTAGGAATAAAGTGTGTCAATACCTAATTAAAATTCTGCTGATTTCCGAAGCAGTGCTTCCTCACGAGAGCTCCCGTCTGCAGCGAGGGATCCGCTCAGCCCGGTGCCCTCGCTGGCTCCAGGTGAGTTCATGTCTCACTCTTCCCAGCTCTATTTTTTTCCCTACCTCTCCTCCCAGCCTGGCTGGCTCCAGGAGCGGATTGAGCCAGAGGACTGTAACTGATGGAGTTTCCATAGCAATGCTCTTCGTCAGCACTGTGCCATTTCCAGCTCTGCCTCCAGCAGATCATACTCTGCTCTCTGTTCATCCAAGGAGCTGACTGGGAGCAGCCCAGAGAGCTCCTGGCACCCAGAGCCAGGCAGAGCTGGGATGGGCACTGCCTCACCCAGGAACACATCCTGGCTCTCTCTAACCCTGCCAGCACAAGTCCTCAACCTGCAAGGAAACCTCCAGAACAAAGAATGGAATCCAGCACCGACCCTGCTGCAGTCCCTGCAGGGAGCTGGGCATGGGGGTCACCCCTGTGTGCCCATCCCCTCTGGCAGGTGGGGAGGGGGGATCAGGAGCAGCTCAGAGGGTCCCTTACACGTGTTGCATGTCACACGTGCTCAGCTGAACGAGCTGCAATGAGCAGGGGCTTCCAGGGAATGCCGAGTGCTGGATATTGTCCTGCCAACACGAGCTCGTTCAACTGAGCATCATTTGGCAGCTCGGGAGGGAAAGAGGCTGATAGAGTCTGAAAAATTCATTGAAACGTTGGGTTCCAGCCAGAGAGAAAACATTGCTGAATGGCAACATAAAAGGAAATTGTCCCATAACATTCCGAAAGCACTTCAGTATTTGTCCTCTTTATTTTAAAGTGTCGAGGATCTTTGGGAAACACTCTGGAATGGGACTTTTATAGATGGTCTAAATTAAACTTCACTTAATATTATAAGCAATAAATCCTGATTGTCAGGTTTTGTTTAGCGGGTATAAAAATGATTGGTGGGAGCTGTAGCTTTTCCTGAGACTGGAAGATCAGTGTTCTCACTGTGCAGTCTGTCCCCAGCTGCGAGACGTGTCCCCAGCAGCAGAGACATATTCCCAGCCCCAGGCACATCCCAGTGGCTCCACAGGTACCTGTCCCCTGTGCAGGTCATCTCCACACCCCAATCCTGCAAAAAAAGATGGGACAGGAGGCTCCTGAACTTCTGGTACAGATCCTTGTTTTCATGTGATTCCAGGAGCTTGGAGGAAACCAAGAGGAAGACCCCAGGCAGCCACAGGCTTTGGAGATTCTGGGGGGTACAGGAGGCTGGGAGCTGTTTTTTGGGTGGTGCTGAGAGTAGCAGGGAAATTTCCCAGACACCACAGCCCAAGGTCACCCCAGGCTCTGTTTTCAGCTGGTGGGAGACAAGTAAAACAAATGAGAGCATTGAAATGGGAGATACTTCTTC